>NC_041380.1:551968996-552042312 GCF_002162155.2 Triticum dicoccoides | reverse complement strand
AGGAGGGCTGGTGCTTTGCCACTCCTCACATGTGGGACTTGCCGTGGTGAGTCTGCTTCGGCCCAGATTGGGGTCCAACAGGGTGCGTCGACCAGGTGGGGGGACACAGCTAGGCTGTGGCCGCCACCTACCTCCTAAGGTGGGCACGACCTGTGTGTCGGCAGGCGTTTTGGTCGACCTGTGCCGGGGGGTTGCTGCCTGAGGTCCTGCTACCCGGTTCTCGGCACCATGGGGTTGCGTGCCGTACGGGCGGCTATGTTCATGGGTCAAGGTAGCCACCGTGTGCTTGTTCATTCATGGTTCCGTCGCCGGCCTAGGGCCCGGGCAAGGTGGCCTCATAGGGACCGGCGATCTTCTCGGGCGGTGGAGTTCTTCCTCGACATGGTGGTCAAGCTACAAGGCCTAGGGATGATGGTTTAGGGAAAGATGCGTAAGGCCTTGTCTTTTGCTGGCGGCGACGACATCTATGGACGTTATTTTCCTCCTTGGAGGTGTTGCTTACGGGCCATCCTCCCTAGACAAACCGGCATCCTCCCTGTTGCAGCGTCCTCCATTCCACGACGTCTTCCTCAGTGGTGTTCATCTAATGTCTCGATACCTAGGTTCCTCTAGGGGCTTCTTGTCACTGGCGATGTACCTCGTTGTGACCTAGGCCTCTTTTAGACGGCAGTATGCTCGGTGTGCGAGGTCATCCTAGGACCCAGGGGGGGTTGCTGGGATCGGTGTCACGCGGGTCGGCCACCGGAGGTATTATTTAGTCAAGTTGCATCGGGTGTAGTTGTCGGTTGCCAGTGATGCTCTCTCGGGTTGGTTGGTGGGTCGCTGGCAAATGCCATGCTTGACCTTGTTAAGCCGACGCCGCTCTCCTCCTTGGATGCGTTGTTTATTGGCCCTTCCTCCGTCAAACCGATGGTTTCTTACTTCTCCTGGCCCGTCGCTTGAAGTGTGCCTAGGAGTGGTGGCCTGCCTGATGAGGTGTGTCGAGGCGCTCCGTGAAGACTTGGGCTTATTGCGAGGAACTAGCTAGCTTTCCTAGTTTAGTGCTTAGCTTAGTCCCTGCTTTTGTGTTCATGTGCTTAGCTATTTGTGCTTCTATTGTATAGCTGGTATCCCAGCAGGGTTGGTGTGTGTTTGTATGCTTCATCTGTAATAGTTGTGGCTTTATTTATAAAGCAAGGTGGAAGCATCGGTCTATCATATGTGAAACTAAAGGAATTATCGACGCTATGTTCCCGTCTAACTTACTTGAAGCTGGCCTTAATGCCTTATGAGGATATCAAGCAGTGTGACAGTCTGCGTAGGCTCACACAGGAGAGCTGGTGTCGGCTAGCGGGTAGCCCGTTTTACTTCCATTTTAAGCGTTTAGTTATGTTTGCTTACATATCCATACATTATTCTGTATATTAAAAGGCAGCGCACAAAGAAAAAAATATGTGTGTACTCTATAATAGAAAATGAGTCAGAATGTGGAAATTCTACGCATGTACTTGCATTGTACATACAGTGCCAAAGTGTTATTTCTTGATTGTACTGTTGTACATTGTACTTACTAATTAAGACCTTAAGAAATTTAGGTAGTGGGGGTCCTACTCGATGGGTGTGGTCTGGTGGGGGTGGGGGGAGATGCGACTAGGTGGGTCGGTGCTCTGCCCTCCTTACCTGTGGGACTCGTGCGGTGAGTCTGCTTTGGCCCGGATTGGGGTCCAGCAAGGTGCGCCGACCAGGTGGGGGGCCGCAGCGAGGTTGTGGCCGCCACCTACCTTCTAAGGTGGACATGACCTGGGCGCCGGCGGCTGCCTCGGCCGACCTATGTCGGGGGCTTGCTGCCTGAGGTCCGGCTGCCCGATTATCGACAGCGTGGGATTGGGTGTCGGACGGGCGGCTATGGAGAGGCGTCGAGTAGCCACCGTCCAGTTGTCTGTTCATGCTTCCGTCGCCGGTCTAGGGCTCGGGTCGGGTGGCTTCACAGGGATCGGCAATCTTCTCGGGTAATGGAGTTCTTCCTCGACATGGTAGTCAAGCTACAGGGCCTAGGGATGACGGTTCAGCGAAAGTTGTGCAAGGCCTTGGCTGTTGCTGGCGACGACGACGTCTACGGATGTTGTTCTTCTCCTTGAAGGCGTTGCTTATGGGCCGTCCTCCCTAGGCAATCCGATATTCTCCCTATTGTAGCATCTGGCGGCGTCTTCCTCGGTGGTGTTCATCTGATGTCTCGATACCTAGGTTCCTCTAGGGGCTTCTTGTCACCGGCGATGTACCTCGTTGTGACCTAGGCCTCTTTTAGACGCCAGTCTGTTTGGTGTGCGAGGTCATGCTAGGATCAGGGGGTTGCTGGTATCGGTGTCATGCGGGTAGGCTGCCGGAGGTATTCTTTAGTGAAGTTGTATCGGGTGTAGTTGTCGGTTGCCAGTGATGCTCTCTCGGGTTGGTTGGTGGGGCGCCGGTAAATGCCATGCTTGACCTTGTCAAGACGATGCAGAAGACGTCCCCAGACACCACTCTCCTCCTTGTAGGCATCATTTATTGGCCCTTCTTCCGTCAAACTGATGGTTTCTTACTTCTCCTAGCCCGTCGCTTGAAGTGTCCCTAGGAGTGGTGGCCTGCATGGTGAGGTGTGTCAAGGTGCTCCGTGAAGACTTGGGCTTATTGCCAGGAACTAGCTAGCTTTCTTAGTGTAGTGCTTAGCTTGGCTTAGCTTAGTCCCTGCTTTTGGGTTCCGGTTCTTAGATATTTGTGCTTCTATTGTATAGCTGCTATCCCCGGCAAGGTTGGTGTGCGTTTGTATGCTTCATCTGTAATGGTTGTGCCTTTATTTTTAAAGCAGGGCGGAAGCCAACTAAAGAAATTATCGATGCTATGTGCCCGTCTAACTTAATTGAAGCTGGCCTTAATGCCTTATGAGTTATGAGTGTTGAAATATATTGCCCGCCTCTCTCCATCAGTTCGGACATTTGGATAAGTTGGTCGGTGCATGAATTCAATATGGTATCAGAGCCAAGAGGTCTTAAGTTGAAGACCCTGCCAACACAGTACTCCCTCCGTTTTTATTTAGTTCGCGTATTAGCTTTGGTCAAAGTCATGCTTTGTAAACTTTGACCAATTTTATAAACAAAAATATTAACATATACGACAACAAATCAACATCATTAGATTTATTATTGAATATACTTTCATATAGTATAAATTTGTTATGATAAATATTTATATTATTTTCTATAAACTTGGTCAAACTTTACAAAGTTTGACTTCAGTCAACTCTAATAAATATGCGGAGTAAATAAAAACGGAGAGAGTATTAAATAAAACGATTATGTGGCCTATATCGATCCCACGTCTAAGGACTAAAATAGTCTAGACATGAGGGGGGGTGTTGAAATATATTGTCCGCCTCCCTCCATTAGTTCGGATTTTTGGATGGATTGGTCGGTGCATGAATTCAATAACGAGGATATCAAGCAGTGTGACCGTCTGTGTAGGCTCACACATGAGAGCTGGTGCCGGCTAGCGGGTAGCCCGTTTTACTTCCATTTTAAGCGTTTAATTATGTTTGCTAACATATTCATACATTTTTCTGTATATTAAAAGGCAGCGTGCAAAGAAAAAAATATGTGTGTACTCTATAATAGAAAATGAGTTAGAATGTGGAAGTTCTACGCATGTACTTGCATTGTACATACAGTGCCAAAGTTGTACTGTTGTACATTGTACTTACTAATTAAGACCTTAAGAAATTTTGATAGCGCCCACGTTTTGTAAGTTGCCTGAATATAGTTTCTCGTTGATGCGAGTCATGACACTAGTAATCTATACGCACGTGAGCACTAATCATCTCCTCAAAAACAACTTCTTGTGCGTCCTATAAATTGATACAGTCCCAGTATGCATAGGCACCAACGCCGGCCCAACTCATCCACTCAAGCAGCATCTGCGATAATAGCCACCACCAACCTGGAAACCATGGTGTCCTCCCCCGTCCTCCTCCTCGCCACCATCCTCCTGGCCGTGGCGTCTGTCCGCGCAAGTGGCCAGGGCCTGCCGCCTCCACCGGCAACGGCTCCAGCACCATCCGCCTGTGGAGGCGACCATTGCCCGTTGAGCGACGTGGTCAAGCTCGACGTGTGCGTCGACCTCCAGCTGGGAAGGATGGGCCTGGCCAACAAAGAGCGATGCTGCCGGCAGATACGTGGGATGCCGAACGCCGCCGACTGTCTGAGCGTCACCTTAAGCCGGGCACATGTCCGTGTTCGCGCAAACATCGCCGACGAAGTCAATGCCGTGCTCACTGCCTGCGGCGTGGCTCGCGTCTTCGACCTCGCTTGTATCATCATATTTTGATGGTGCAGGAGCAGGAATGCGGCTGAGAGGTGCATTAGCACACGTTACCTACTAAATATACGTGATGCCTAAATAAATCTGTCATGCTCACCCGCAAAAAAAAAAAATCTGTCATGCTAGTATGTACTGGTTTCGACCTAGCTTATCCATCGATGCGCACGTGTATCATGGCTGCTGGCTGCTGCTACTGCTGGTCGTCTAAATAAGTTGTGGTATCTACCTGCTATTGTAAGTGATGTGTTCGCTGGCCCTTTTCTTTGGTCTGATCATGTTTTATGCAAAACAATTGTGGGCTTCTAGTCACAAGTTGATTCGGCAAAGTTTTTTACTCACAACACAAGTGTCACTGTGAATGTTGCATAGATTTCCATATCAGAAGCTGTAGCGTTCAAATAAGAGATACTACTTGGCATCACAAACAATACATCACAACAATCACGGATCGGATCTGGGTGTGCCACACTTGATCACGGCGAGTTCTTGCCTAGCACGAAAGTTGTTGCAAGAGATGGTGTAGTACAGTTGGAAACGCTAATTGACATGTCCAATACAGAAAGATCACAAAACTGCGAGCCGCACGGTTCGCAAATGCCATCCTGGCCAGCGAACGCTCACTGGCTATTGCAGTCGATAAATAAACATGGAACACAAAAAAAGGCAGAAAAGAAAGTTAACCTTTTCAGATAAAAAGAAGTCAACTTTCGTGTTCCTTCACATGATCCATCCGCCCAACACTCACACTCTAGATATATCTACACGTTCAATGATGTAAGCAAAAGATGGTAGATGGGCTCGAACCAAAAGATGGAAGGGTCGCACATAGAGGTCTTATTCCCCCGCACTAAGTGGGGATAGGAGAAGATGTGTGTTTTATATTTTACTTCCTCTATAAACTAACATAAGAGCGTTTAGATCACTACTTTAGTATTCTAAACGCTTTTATAGTAGTTTACGGACGGAGTATCAGATATTGTATAGTACATTTATTTGCTTATATTTGTTGATTCTACTCCAAAGATATTGAGGGATGGCGTTTTTAATGCCTCAGAGCGCCCGTGTTAAAAGAAACTAATAACTCCTTCATATCAGATTGATCTCGGCCTTGATGTATATGATGATTTGACATACATCTAGTAATTTGGAAATTTTCATTTCAACACAACTAATTAATGTGCTATGGCTAGAGAGAAGATATGCTTTGCATGGAGACAAATCTCAAGGCAGTGGATTTGTTGCCGTGTTGTTTGACATCACAAGAATGATGAGGCGCTCGCCGTTGTCACAACTCCTGGGGAGCGCCTTCAGTGTTCCGCCAGGGGCGGAGGAGGCCGAGGAGGGGAGAGGCGAAGGAAGGGAATGGAGAAGCTAAGGTCTTCATCATGAGAGAAAAGGGAGAGGAAATGAGACCTTACCGGAGAGAAGGTGTCAGTCATTGTCGCCACTTTGTTGCGCCACCACCTTCGTCTCGTTGTAGGGTTTCTTTCACCTCCGTCTCTTATGGATTCGTTCCATGAGTCAGAGACGATTCTTTCTACCCCCGTGGAACAGAGTGGTGCGGCGTTGTTTGGGCCAGGATTTTCCACGCGCTGGCCCATACCAAATAGTCAGATTGTGATCCACCGTCCACATGTAACAATTCCCGGTACGGGCGACCCACATGGATCGAGCCATGATCCCAGGCAATGCACATAGTTATTTAGTTGCTAACCAAACAAGACCTTAATGTTATGTTTATCTATAGATTAACATTCTTTTGATACTGCAGTCTGTAGGGTACCAACTCCGATCAACAGTTTATGTTGTTATGTGGAACCAGATCAATTTGTATATTGTACAGTTTGTGCTGTTATATGCAACCAGACCAATTTATATATTATGTAGTTTGTGCTGTTATGTGTAACCAGTTCAATTTGTATACTGTAAGAAATCTACATGGGGTGTCTTCTCTCATTCCCATTTCAATACTACCCGCTTTCTCTTAATGTCTCCCTTTTCTCTCTAGCGATTTCCCCACTTCTCCTTATCATTTTTATCCTCAAAAATACACATCAAGGCGTGGGGCTTCATCTAGTTCTGTAAGTTGTGCATCAGAAACTAAATTTTCATGTGCAATTCCAGTCACTTTGTTATGGCTGACATTCATCCTTACGCTTTCTGGCTTTGGTCATCGGAAGCCAAGCCATGACATGGACCCCCCCCCCCTCCCCAGAGTTGGACCAGGAACACCCTGATGGCGACCTCCTGGAGCAGCAGGGGTGAACTGGACTGGAACCCCGACAACAAGCTCCATGCATGACGGCTCAGGTGCGCACTGCCACGATTATCGCGTTCTTTGGCTACCGCCACACCCTCGTTGCCGCTGGCCCCGATGGGTAGATAGTATTTGGCGAGGCCCAAGACAACGAGGCTGTGTGCCATGCGGAGTACGACAGGGAGCCTGTTCGCCGGCCAACTCCGGTGAGGAGAAGGGGGAAGGCGCACGCCCAACAAGCCAATGCATCCTCTCCCGCCATGGCCACACATGTGAGTTGGATGACAGCTTTGGCCGCGGGGGCAGTTGGTCAAGAGGCGGAGGGGATAGGAGGAGAAGGTGAAGGGAGGCGGAGCGGTGGTGAGTGCTCGGCAGCTGGTGGTGCGCGCGATGCCCTGGCTCTGTCCCGTGGCAAATGGCGTCTCCAACACCGACCCTTAAAATGCCCGCATATGTTTCGGATGAGCTTGTCCATCCAAAAAGATAAGGGTCCCGATAACTGCCACACGTGTGGTGTATCGGATAGTTGTGCCACACGCCTCGTGTGGCATGGACAGCAACCAGCCCACACACTTATGTGTGAGCAAACAACTAATGCCCACACACATCTTTTTTCCCTCCTGAACCCTCTCACACGCGTGCGTGTGGGCAAAGTTGATAACGCCCACACGCCCGTATGTCAGGCCTCGTACCCTTCTGGTCCCGCACGCGATGCGTGACGCCCACCGCGCGTCCGCAGTTGCCATGGTCCAGACCCTCGTCCATGTTCGTTTATCTACAGTTGCCATATCGCTGAACTACGGTTGCCATGTCGGACAACTGCAGTTGCCATGGTTGCTCAACTGCAGTTGCCATGTATGGTCTGATCTAATGTAGTTGCCATGATTTCATAACTTTAGGAGTTGCCACATACTAACACTAGGCAGTTGAGAGAGTTGCCATGTGCTCACAAGCATGCTAGGACAGTTGCCATGTAAAAAGGAAGAGTTGCCATCTGCTTACGTGCATGTTAGGGCAGTTGCCATGTACGTGCATGTTGGGGCAGTTGCCATGTACGTGCATGTTGGGGCAGTTGCCATGTACCATGCAAAAGCACATGGCAACTCGGTAAAAGACCGTTGTCATCTGCTTACGTGCACACTAGGCAGTTGCCGTGTACCCTGCAAAAATACATGGCAACTCGGATAAAAAAAGAGAGTTGCCACCTGCTTATAAAGCACACTAAAGGCAGTTGCCATGTGTGCTACAAAAACACATGGCAACTAGCAGCTTACGTGTGGGAGAGGAGACGGGCGTGGGCGAGATGGCAAATACCCACACACCAGCCCTTGTGCGTGACTGAAAACTAGTGTGTGGGTGAACTGCTAAACGCCCACACACCGGCCCCTTCGTGTGGTAAAACGGATGTGTGGGTGAACTATGTCACACACCACACACACGCCTTGTCCTACGTGGCACTGAAAATCAGCTAGATTGTGTCAAGATTCGTACATATAGTACTGGACGATGATGGATGCGTGTGGTCCAGATGGTTAACGCCCACACGTGTGGGCGTTAACATTTCCGAAAGATAAGGGTATATCCAACGCTGTCACCTAAAACATAACATTGTATTTGTCCGCGGACGCGTTCGTCGATAGTGATACGAAAACCAGCTATCCAGCGCCACCCGCATATATTTCAAATCGAAATTGAACTAATCAGATGAACTTCGTGCAAAGATGACGGAATTCACTTTAGTTCGGACATAATTTACATAAACCGGACGATATTTCGTCTATTCAACTAAAACTAAAAAAACCTAAACTAGCATGTAGCGCGTACGCGTGGCCGGCCTGCCAGCAGCGCCGATGTTGCCTTCCATGTCATCTTCGTCAGAGCAGTCCTTCCAGTGACGGAAGGGCGCACGGGCGCGACAGCCATGCCTGACCGCCTCGTAGCGCTCGCGCAGGAGCTGATCTGCTTCCTCCTGCATCGTGCGGAGGGTCACCTCGACCAATGCTGACCCTAAGCGCCTTACCCTTGTTGACGGTGGTGGAGGTGTCGCCGAGCGACCACTCCTGGCCGATCTTGGCGAGCTCCTCGTCGAGGCGGCGACGGTGTCGGGTGGCCGCCTCCATTGTGTAAGCGACCAGCCGTGTGCCCATGCCTCCCTGAGGTCAGGGTTTGTGCGGACCCAGACTGACGCCTCGTTGGCTTGGCGAATGCCCTGCTGCCCGTCGCGTTGCGCCGCTCCCTCCATGCCGTCTGCCTCGCCGCCCTGTCCACCGCCGTGACAAGGCTCCATGATGAAGAGGAGCCGTCGTCGTTGAAGTAGTGGAGGATGCGCTCGCGTGCCATCGCGATTGCTGGCGGCACCTCCTCCTTCACGGCCTTGTCATGCCAGTTGCAAGGGGAAGGCGACTCCGGCTAGTCGATGCGTCCGTAACTGCTATGCGGCGGCAAAAATGGCTCCTTCTTCATGAGTCGCCTTGGACGTTGTGGTTGCGGGCGGGGACGCCGGCTCCGCCTTGACATGATGGTGAGGCAGGGAACGTTGTTCCTCCCTCATGCGCTAGCATGACAATGACGCCTGCTCTGCCTTTGCATGGGATGGAGATGGTGACGGCGGCGCTGGACCACGGTAGCACAATGATCGCTTGATCATGGGACTGTTTGTTGCCGGAACTCCTCGTCTGTCATCGCCGCCTCCGAAAAAAGGCGTGGTGGCTAGTCCTCCTCATGACCGGAGAAAATGATGATCTCCTCCTTGTCGGAGGAGCAGACGGACATGAAGGTCAAGGGGCCTGGAGAGCCACTGTGGCAGCGCCAAGATCTGGAGCTGTCGTTGCCTGCCAGTGCAGAGTACCCAGACTTCGGCATGGTGGAGATGATGGTCCGAATAGTGCCGGAGCAGAGAGGGTGGGAGTGAAAAGGAAAAGGACTCGTGAAGTGCCATGTGATGGTGTCGGAGCCCGTCTTATATAGGGACAACCAGGCCAGGCAAAGAGACGGGAAGCCGGCTTCAGTGCAGTACAGCGGTCGGAGTAGGCTTTTCGGTCGCCCCGTCAGCATTGAAGCGGTGCCACTAGCTCGTTCGGCAGCTTCGCACTGATAGGCATCAATGTCATGGAGTCGGAGCGACGCTGATTTGCATGAATATGCGGCAACGGCTTCACGCGACGAGGGTTTTGGATGGGAACGATGTGGCGGACGTGTACACGGCGCCTGTTCGGACGTCCACAAAGGCCCCATGTTTTGTGTCCGTTTTGCGGGAAAGCAAACATCTGGACTGCTCCGCGGACCGATGAGATAAGGCGTTGGATAGCAAAATGCGTCCGGACAACTCTGTCTAGATGGTTGCGAAGAGTTTGGGAGTCGGAGGTAAAACTTTTTAAATGAAAGGAACCATCACATCTTTAATAGTACTCACCTAACGTATTTCACGGTGTCCTTATTGCCTTCGAGGATATCTAGCAACGTGTTCTTGGAGGCAACAAAAAAAGGTTGGCTCAGGGATGCTGGTTAAAAAAATTCTCATCACTCAGCACATAACAGTTCCTCTATTCCTTTTTTTTGCTTATAGGAAAAGGCAGCGTTTCAGTTGATTTCCAGGGAAAATATACATTTATGCATTACAATTGAAAAATTAGTGAATGTAGAAATTCTACGCATGTACTTGCAATGTACCTTTGGTACCATAGCATTATTTCTTGCTTGTACAATTGTACGGACTGACCTTCTCTAGAAGAATAGAGCAATGCAGACATAGGCGCACATTTTCCATGCTTGCTCCAAAGAACTTCGCATTCCTGGTGAGTCGGCACACTGAGGCACCAACTTTTATCTGCATAAATTGAGAGAGTAAATATGAAATTCAACTTCTTACCAGATGTAGGTAGTTAAAAATTCAGTGTACAATGATTACAGAAAAAAAATGGTTGATAGGGGAGAACCTGGGAGCACCAACGGATTTCCGATATGCATACATAGTAACTCTTGTTCAACGTGCTGATCATTCTAGTCTTATCAGCTCCGTCACTGGATTTCTTCATATCATGTTAAGGTTATGTGAGCAGAGACAAAACCTATACAAACTCAAGTCAGCGTGACCACACGTTGTCATCTGAACATTTTTGCAGTTCCAGAACTCAAGAAACCATACAAATACTTGAAGTAGCAAGCATGACGTCCACGCGTACCATCTTGTATGTCGAGCATGGCAAAAGCTAAATTAAAGCATGGCAAGGTCGGTAAATATACAGGATGGAAGTGACAAGGATGCAAATGGATTGATTGTCGATTCAAAGGCCATCCTAAAGAATGACGGGCCGAGAGTAAGAAGGGGCGAATTTCAAGCGCCGTTGACGATTCAACGGGAAATAGGAGGTGTTGTGTGGAATCATGTGCAAGCAATTAAAAGAGAAGGCAGTTCCGACAGACCCGACACACAAGGAATCTCCATGTGGGGAAGAAAAAGTTAAACTGAACCTCCAAGGGGTGGTGAGGAAAAAGTTACACTGAGCCTCCAAGGAGATAAGGCGGCACTGCGGCCCAACTTTGCTATACATTTTGTATAACGTATGTGAAACTAAATGAATCATCATATGCTATGTACCCGCCTAACTTAGTTTAAGTCGGCCTTCTTTTTGAAACGAAGTCAAAAGTTTTGCATCATCTCATTAATAAAGAGAAGAGAATTGTCTGGTTAATTGACGAAAAACTGGGTGAAATTCGTTACAACATGACCACACAGAACACTTAGGGCGACTTGCCAACTCACACAAGAACGCACACACCGTCAAGGAGAGAAGCGTCGTCGAGGTAGCAATCTAGTGTCATCGTCATCACACCTCCGCCAAGGCGACTCTGACTCCACCATCAACGACCACCGATGAAGCCCTCATCATAAACGAGCGTCGAGGCCTGCGCCGGACAACACCAAACGGTCCACCGCACGCGTCGAAAATCAGGCAGCTCCGACTCTAGCGACGAGCATTGCAGGGGGGAAGCGTTGGACTTGTGCCAAGCCAGCGCCGGAACCGACCACCCGTCTCGTGTCATCGTCACCGCGGAAGCACCTCCTTTGCAGCTCCGACTTCAGGAAGACAAGTATCAGGCAATGTCATCTGGTCTGTGTAGGCTCCCAGCTGAATGTTGTTGTTGGCTAGCATGTAGTCCGTTTTACTTTTTTCATTTAAGGGTTTAAGCATGTTCACTTCCAATCACTTTTTTTTTGGTGCAGACTAGTATCTCCGCAAAAGGAAACGTAATGCGTGTGCTCTCTATAATAGAAAATGAGTGAGAATGTGGAAATTCTACACTTGTCCTTGCATTGTACATTCAGTGCCGAAGTACATTGTACTAATTAAGACCTTAATTTAGGTAGAGCCCACGATCCATAAGTTGCCTGACATATAGCGTCTCGTTGATGGGAGCCATGACGTTTGTAATCTGTATGAACGTGAGCCCTAATCGCCTCTCAAAACAACTTCTTGTGCGTCCTACAAATTGATACATTCCCGGTATGCATAGGCACCAACATCGGTGCAACTCATCCACTCAAGCAGCATCGGCGACAATAGCCACCACCAACCCCAAAGCCATGGTGTCCTCACGCGTCCTCCTCCTCGTCGCGATCCTCCTGTGCATTGCTTCTGTCCAGGCAAGTGGCCAAAGCATGACGCCTCCAGCGGAAGGGGCACCGGCACCGGCACCATCTGCGTGCGGTGGCGATCACTGCACGTTGAACGACATGGTCAAGCTCGAAGTGTGCGTCGACCTCCAGCTGGGAAGGATAAGCCCAGGCGACAAGGACCTGTGCTGCCGGCGTATACGTGCGATGCCGAACGCCGCCGGCTGTCTGAGAGTCGCGTTCATCCGGGCCGATCTTCGTTTCCACGCCAATATCGACAACCACGTCAATGCCGTGCGGCACGGCTCACGTCTTAGACCGCGCTTGTCTTGATTTTGCATCTGGGAGACGTCACCTCGGCCTCGCTGGTGACCCTCACTGAGTGCAGGAATGCGGCTGAGGCTGAGAGGTGCATTAGCACACGTCACCTACTAAATATACGTGCTGCCTAAATAAATCTGTCACACTAGTATGTACTGCTTCCGACCTAGCTTGTCCATCGATGCACACGTGTATCATGGCTGCTGCTACTACTGGTGGTCGTCTAAATAAGTTGTGGCATCTACCTGCTATTGTAAGTGATGTGTTCGCGTCCCCTTTTGTATGAGTGAATTCCAAAAAAAAGACTACCATATTTTATTAAATTCAATTGTGGATTTGCTACCATATTTCTTGGACGCCCCAACAATCTACTGTTTACCTTCCTAAATTTTTCGATAAACACTTATGACCGATTTGGAACGGATTAAACCAATTTCTGACGTGTCAGGCCCGCTGTAAGCGCTGACGTGGCACATAATTGTCAACACGGATGTTTGACCGTTAGTTTGGACGGAGGGCCCACCCATCAGCACCGTCATATCCCTTTCTTTGTGTGGCATTTCTTCGAATAGGTTGTGCGCAGCGCAGGTGCAGTACGGAACATGTGTCGCACCCGCGGTCGCTTCCCATGTCGTCCCGGACCGCCGAGCCCCTACGCGATTGAATTCCTGCCGCCCCCGGCGAGCCATGTGTCGCACCAATCCGAGTGACCGGCACACCGTAGTCCTACCCGACACATCTCCTTGTTGCACCAAGTGTTGGATGCGGCACCAGCGAGGAGGCCTGGGAGAGGAGGGACAACCATGAATGCCCAGGTGCAGTGTGGCGGTTCCTCCTCAAGTTCAATGGGGAAGATGAGGGCGCCCCACCCCTGCCCCCTCCTCCGTCTCGGCCAGGAGGGGCTGCTCTAGCGCGGCAACGAGAGGGGGATAGGAGGGCACTCCGCCTTGATGCGCCGACTAGGCCCGGCACGCCACCATGACAAGCGGAGGAGGATGAACCCCGTGCAGTTCACGGCTGCCAGCTAGGGAAGGAGGATGAACCCCGTGGTGTTTATTCTTATTCCTGACTATACCATAAAGGCACGCGTTCCTGTGCCGGCTCATTATTAAATGAATCAATCAATAAATAAAAATAGTAGTAACCATAGGTATAGTTCATTTACATAATCAGCGAGTGGCAGCGATTTGCCTGAATATTTGCTGACAACACATCAAGAACAAACTCCAACATACTTGTTGCTGCAGCATATTAAATAATTAAACTTTATCAAAAAAGCATATTAAATATTTAATTATAGAGGATCTGAACTCCACCGGCTAAACAAGAGCACTGACTTTGATCCCAAGTTCACAAGTAATTGGTTGGGAGGAGTTCTAGTATACAAGTAACCTGACAGCTTGTTTGGTTGGGGGGAGTTGTTGATTGGGAATGGGAGTTTAAGGTAAGTGAGACTTAAAATCCTTTAATTGACTCAGGGACATGGGAATTAAGAAAGGAGGGGAAAGGGGAATTAAGAGGGCCAACTCCCTCAGATCTCTTCCCTAGGGAACCCCTGGTAATTGAACTGTGGATTGAGAATTAGCAAAAAAGAAAAACGTTTCGTTGATTGTGCACGTTCGTGAGGGACCTTTGGTTAGCTGAGTACGTACGTGAGGAAGGCATTCTCCTGCCTAATCCCACCAATCAAACAGGGGCAGTTAACTCCCTCTTAAAATCCCACTTCTAATTGCCTTCACATGCCAAACAGAGGAATGGGACTTACAATCAATTTCCCATGTCTAATCCCTTGGCAAACTCCCATCTCTAAACTCCCCTTCCATCTCCCTGTTATTACCAAACACGCTGTGAGGATTTATTGTCCCTTCCAATGTGTTTGAGTCCAGAATGGAACAGATCACTGTGAAATACCCATCAGCGAGGGGAGAAGGCAGTGCCATAGTGGGAGTGGAGATGTGTTGCACTCCGGTCGTGGTCAGGGTGGGTGGCGGGGTGGCGCGTTGTGTCCTCCTCCTCTGTTTCCTAGAGCCATTTGACGCCATGGCCTACTCCTCATTCCCCGTCGCTGTTGACATGCGCCCTCTCCAGCATATCGTCGTCGTCGTCCTGATTCCAAACACACAGATGCCATTAATGGCAGGAAGAAACATCGACGACGCCACCATCTCCTTCGCCCACGCCGCCACTCAGCCTGCTTTTTTCTTTTGAGCAATTATTACTTTCCTCGTCCGCTCTGTTTGTCGACCTGGATCACAACAAACTTGATGACCCAGTTACAATTTTTGGCCCGGATGATGAGAGGAAACCTAGGTCGCTCTCAAGGGTAGCGGCCCAGAGATGTTGGCCCGGTCATGAGTGGCTAGCGAAAACGGCCTTAGGGATGCAGCGAGTGAAAGGTCGATCTGGTGCGTTCGTAGGCTTGATCCAACTGTTAGCGAAGCAAAGCTCTGTGGTGGCTCGTAGCTCGCCCCGTTATGCTGTTTCTTAATAAAGGGAAAATTGTATGTGCTAGCTCATTAGATTTGTATAGAAAAAAAATGAATGATTCTGTATTCAACCATTCTGTGACCTTTTTAGTTTTAGTGTATGAAATGTATTGAGTTTTCTGTGTATTATAGCAGTCCAAAAAGTTGTTTACCAGCAGTTTGCTAGAAAAAAAGCAGTTCAATATAAATAGGAATAAATTTAGTTATATATGTGTGTACTGCAGTAGCAGTTTGGTAAAAAGGGCATTCAACGTAAGGGTGCAATGCGACAGAAGAAAAAACAACATGGGATACCGAAATAGAGGGCATGTGGGGTGGTCAAAGTGGCAAAGGATGAGCATAAACAAATGAGTGGTGGATACAATTCACTACTTTTAGTGTATAAAACAAAATTTACCTTAATTCGCATAAACGAGTGTCTTTTCTATACGGATCACGTTCCAAAATATTGTTCTATTATGATTGCGTCCTTGCACTCATTTTTTCCTTGTGGAAATGTCGAAACAAGGATAACAGAAAGATTGTTGTTAATTTGTTCCTGTGACGCTATAGATGTTTGTTTACACTAAAAAACAAAAAAGTTCAAAAAGAACAACACACTTGCTGTTTGTAAAATAAATAAAAAAGGTCAAAAAGGACGAAAAGTTCAAATTAAAATAACAGTTGAATGATTATATATTTTTTGGAACTTTCCCATTTCCAAAAAATCAAGAAGTTCACATGAAGCAACAATACAATTTTTTCACATTTCTAAAGAAATCCGAAGAAGGTCAAACTATAAAGATAGAGCAGTTCAAAAAATATTTAAAAAATGGATTTCCCGATTTCTAAAGCCGTTCCATGTTTATTGAAAAACAAGGATTTTTCGTAAATGAAAAAAATAAAACCAAGACGTCCAAAATAGTAGATAGAGCAAAAAATATATAAAAAGCTTAGATTTTCCCTGTTACCGCAGAAATAAAATCATCAATTTGATGTTCAACTATTTGTTCTTGTGCTTGTAGAGAAAATGGATTTTCCTCATTTCTACGAAAAACCTAAAGGCTCAAACTTAAATAATGGAGAAGTCCAACATATATTAAGATACCAAGATGGTCAAGTTATAAAAACGAGCAGTTCAAAAAGTATATAAAAGATATTTTTCCTATTTTTTAAAAAACCTCTACAAGTTCAAATTTAAATAATTGGGCATTTGATGTTTTTCACATAACTAAGACTTGAATTGTTACTAATGAATAACACCAAGAAATCCAAATTGAAAAACCGCGAAGTTCAATTAAAAAATAGAATAGTACAATGTATATGAAGAACTCATATTTTCCTTGTTACTAAGTAATAAACCAAGAAGGTTAATTTACAAAACAGAGCAGTTCAATATTTATTGCAAAAAACTCGAATTTTTCTCCTTACTAACGAATAAACCAAGAAGTACAGTTTGAAATAACGAAGAAGTTCGACATTTACTTAAAAAACAATTCTTACCATTTCTAAAAATACACAAACAGGTTCAAAAATTCAACAAATAGAGCGGTTTGATGTCTATAAAAATTCTTTTTTTCGTTGCTAAAGTGTAGTGCCGTTTTTGTCATTAAAATATTGGAGCAATTTGGTTTTAAAAAGGAAATTAAGAATTTAAAATTAATGAAACGGAGTAGTTTGATGTATACAAAAAACTCAAATTCTTCTGGTTTCTATGCAAAATTAAAGTATGAAGTTTATTTTTTTTAAATTGTATGACGTTTACTTAAAAATCATTTTTTTTCCTTTTGTAAGAACAAAATTAAGAAGTTCAAATTAAAAAACACAGAAGTTCATAGATTATAAAAACCTAGGATTTTTATCCGTTAAAATACCCTAGAAGTTCAAATCTAAAAAACGGAGCAGTTCGGTGGTTATAGAAAATTCAAAAATTTCCCTTTATTAAAGAATGAAGACAAGAAGTTCATTTTTTAAAAATGTAGTAGTCCAAAAAACATAAAAAGGATTTTCACCATTTCTAATAAAAAAACTCTAGAAGTTCATATTTAAATATAGGGTAGGTTCAATATTTATTAGAAAACTAGATTTTTTCTGTTACTACAAGGAAATAAACCAAGAAGTCCAAATTACAAAAATAGAGATGGTCGATATTTATAAAAATCTTAAGTTTTTCTTGTTACTAAAAAATAAAAATGAAGAAGTTCAAATTAAAATAAAGGAGTAGTTCGATGTATACAAAAAACTGAAATTCTTTTTGTTTCTAGGAAAAATGGAAGCAAGAAGTTCAATTTTAAGAAAAATTGTATGATTCTAAAACTATATTTTTTCTCCAAAGAATAATACTATGAATTTTTAGGAATTTTGGGTAAAAAATAGATAGTAGTTCAAAGTGAAACCAACCAGTGGTTCAACTACTACATGGAGTGTGTTTCATATAAAAAAAGAATAAAAAGACAAAGTCTAAAAAGACTTTAGCTAGAAGTTCACGTGGTCGTACCATGAAGTTCAAAAATTCTTGTAAAGGAGGTTCACTATGTATTTACTTGTGCAAAAACACATAAAAATGTTGTTTGTGTTTTAAAACAATTTTCTCAATCCATTACAAAATTGAAACACAAAGCTCGACACGAAAAGTGTTCTTTCTATTCAACAAATTTCCAAGGGTATACCATATTCTTATTCCAAAATAAATGGTTAAAACAAATTGGTGTATGTTGTTTGAAAAAAGAGTTTAGTCGTATTAAGAAAAGTTGCGTCCTTTCAACATGTTTCTAATGGTTTATCATTGGTGGAACTCCGAGCAACGGGTGAGGAATTACAAACAAAAAATATGTGACAGAAGTTCAAGGTGAAAACAACGGGAAGTTCAACTACTACACGGAATGCGTTTCAGATAAGAATATAAAACAAAAAGCTTAAAAGATTTGTTGCAAGAAGTTCACACACTCCTCCTAGCATAGTTCAAAATTCATGTGCAAGACGTCTGTCGTTCATTTACATGTTGAAAAAAGGCAAAAAACAATGTTGTTTTGCCATTTTAAAAACTGCTCTCAAACGGCAACGAATTTGTAACACATGTCTACATGAAAAACTTGCTGGTAGTCATAAGCTTTCCACTGGTATATTATGTGGCATATTTTGATAAAGGTTTAAATTTTTCATGTATACTGTTTACAACACGTTTTTATGTATTCAAAAAAATTCTTATCTGTTGAAAGAAGTTGATAGTGAAAACAACGAGAAGTTGAAGTACTGCAAGGAATGTATTTCAGGTGAGGATAAAAGTATAGAAAAAATAAAAGCTTGAAAGATTTGTTGAAAGAAGTTCAAGTGCTTTGTCCGGGAAAGTTCAAAAATTCTTGTGACAGAGGTTCACCTTGTATTTGCATGTTCAAAAAACACAAAAAAGAAATTGTTTTTTGCATTTTAAAATAATTCTCTCAATCCACAAAGAAGTCCAGTTATTATTTGGGAGCAATTTGATTTCAAAGAGAAAATAAAAAATTCAAATTATAAAAATGGAAAAAGTTCATGTACTACTCCCTCCGTCCTAAACTTCTTGTCTTAGATTTGTCTAGATACGGATGTATCAAGTCATGTTTTAGTATTAGGTACATCCGTATCTAGACAAATCTAATACAAGAATTTTGGGACAGGGGAGTACATGGTGTGTGTGTTTAGTATGAGAAAAATGAACTAAAAGGCAAGGTCCATTTTTTTTTGTTATAAGTTCAAGTCCTCGGTCGGAGAAAGTTAAAAAATTATTGTGAGAAAGGTTTGTACAAAAGCAATATCATTTGTGTAACACTGACGAATGGATGAGAAAATTACAAACAAAAATACTTCACAGAAGTTCAACATGAAAAAAGCAGGAAGTTCAACTACTACACTGAATGAATTTCAGATGAAAAACTTTTAAAATCATCGCGAATATGAAAAAATGATCAACATGGGAAAGTTGCGTGTTTACAGCAGCTTTCCATCGGTATATCACTTGCTCAATTCCGATGAGTGGATGGAGAGCTACGAGCAAAAAAATCACGTGAAAAATAGAGTGAAGTTCAAGTAGACATGCCGAAAAGTTCAAGTTCTTCACGCGATGCATTTTCGAAGAATCTGTTTCGCGATAAAGGCCGACCACATGATCTCGCTGTTTTCAAAATTACTTGAAAACGGCTAGGAATAAGAGAAAACTATCTATATGAAAAAGTTTCAGATTTTCCATAGCTTTTCAACGGTATATTATTTGCCCAATTCCGATAAAGTTTGTAGAAATTACGTGCAAAAAATATTTTTACCCATTTTCAAAATTGACTTAAAACCGTAAGGACTTGGGAGAAACAATATATACCAAAAAGTTTCGCATTTCCTCAAGCTTTCCAATGCCATATCATTTGCTGCATTCAGACGTACGTTAAAAAATTAGCTCAAAAATACAAACTCGGTGAAACTTGTACCATTTTCTAAATTACGTTTAAACCGTTCGAAAACTAGAAAAAAATTTCAACGTGAAAAAGTAGCCCATTTTCATAAGCTTAACGATGCCATATCATTGGCCTCAATTGGATTAGCCGTTTAGTAGTGACACCGAAAATACGAACTCGGCTGTTTGGTTTGTGAAATTTTACGATTTTCCAAATTACTCTTTAACCATAAGGAATTAGAGAAAACTATCAACACTTGGAAGGAGCGGTTTTGCAGCAGCTTTCCAATGCCATATTATTTGCCTCATTCCGATAAACGGTTTAGAAATGCGATTGAAAATATGATTCACGTTTTGTATGAAGAAAAAACAGTCTTCAAAACTGCTCTTAAACCGCTTACATCTTTGCCAAAAAATTAACTTGGGTCATGATATTCATGTCCATAGCTTTCCAATGGTATATCGCAAGCCCCATTTGGGCAATGTTTGCGGAAGTTCAACCTAGCACCGGGTGAAGTTCAGATCGAACAACTCAGGCAGTAAAATTTCAACAGATGCATGTTTAATCACGACCCGAGAGCAAATCCGCCAATGAGCGATATTCCTATTTAAAACGGGCATTTAGTTGCTAGAAACCGTTTGCAGATTACACTTACATCACATGGAACATGGCTGACCAGAAAAATTTGCGCGGGGAGATATGGTTGCGAAGATACCATTTGCAGATCAAGACGCTTAATTGGACTTTCACAAAGCACATACCTTGATAAAGTTTTGAAGAAGTTCAAAATGGATCAAGCAAAGAAAGGGTTCTTGCCTGTGTTACAAGGTGTGAAGTTGAGTCAGACTCAATGCCCGACCACTGCAGAAGATAGAGAGAAAATGAAAGTCATTCCCTATGCTTCGGCCATAGGTTCTATCATGTATGCAATGTTGTGTACCAAACCTGATGTGTGCCTTGCTATTAGTTTAGCAGGGAGGTACCAAAGTAATCCAGGAGTGGATCACTGGACAACGGTCAAGAACATCCTCAAATACCTGAAAAGGACTAAGGATATATTTCTCGTTGATGGAGGTGAAAAAGAGCTCGTCGTAAACGGTTACGTCGATGCAAGCTTTGACACTGATATGGATGACTCTAAGTCACAAACAGGATACATATTTTTATTGAATGATGGAGCTGTCAGTTGATGCAGTTCTAAGCAGAGCGTCGTGGCGGGATCTACGTATGAAGAGGAATACATGGTTACTTCGAAAGCAGCAAATGAAGGAGTCTGGATGAAGGAGTTCACATCCGATCTAGGTGTCATACCTAGTGCATCGGGTCCAATCAAAATCTTTTGTGACAATACTAGTGCAATTGCCTTGGTAAAGGAATCCATATTTCACAAGAGAACCAAGCATATCAAGAGACGCTTCAATTCTATCCGCGATCAAGTCAAGGAGGGAGACATAGAGATTTGCAAGATACATATGGATCTGAATGTTGCAGACCCATTGACTAAACCTCTCTCACGAGCAAAACATGATCAGCACCAAGACTCCATGGGTGTTAGAATCATTACAATGTAATCTAGATTATTGACTTTAGTGCAAGTGGGAGATTGAAGGAAATATGCCCTAGAGGCAATAATAAATTTGTTATTTATATTTCACTATATCATGATAAATGTTTATTATTCGTGCTAGAATTGTATTAACCGGAAACTTAGTACATGTGTGAATACATAGACAAACAGAGTGTCACTAGTATGCCTCTACTTGACTAGCTCGTTAATCAAAGATGGTTAAGTTTCCTAGACATAGACATGAGTTGTCATTTGATGAATGGGATCACATCATTAGAGAATGATGTGATTGACATGACCCATCCGTTAGCTTAGCACTATGATGGTTTAGCTTATTGCTATTGCTTTCTTCATAACTTATAAATGTTCCTATGACTATGAGATTATGTAACTCCCGAATACCGGAGGAACACTTTGTGTGATATCAAATGTCACAACGTAACTGGGTGACTATAAAGATGCTCTACATGTGTCTCCAATGGTGTTTGTTGAGTTGGCATAGATCGAGATTAGGATTTGACACTCCGAGTATCGGAGAGGTATCTCTGGGCCCTCTTGGTAATGCACACCACTATAAGCCTTGCCAGCAATGCGACTAATGAGTTAGTTATGGGAGGTTGCATTATGGAACGAGTAAAGAGACTTGCCGGTAACGAGATTGAACTAGGTATGATGATACCGACGATCAAATCTCGGGCAAGTAACATACCGATGACAAAGGGAACAACATACGTTGTTATGCGGTTTGACCGATAAAGATCTTCATAGAATATGTAGGAACCAATATGAGCATCCAGGTTCCGCTATTGGTTATTGACCGAAGATGAGTCTCAGTCATGTCTACATAGTTCTCGAACCCGTAGGGTCCGCACGCTTAACGTTCGATGACGATATGTATTGTGAGTTATGTGATTTGATGTACCGAAGGTTGTTCAGAGTCCCGGATGTGATCACGGACATGACGAGGAGTCTCGAAATGGTCGATACATGAATATTGATATATTGGAAGGTTATGTTTGGACACTGGAAAGGTTTCGGATAGGTCCGGGCATTTTCCGGAGTACCGGGGGTTACCGGAACCCCCCGGGGGGTTAATGGGCCTTCATGGGATTTAGTGGAAGAGAGAGGTGTTGGGGAATGTAGTATTTCAAAAAAATTCCTACGATCACGCAAAATCTATCTAGGAGAAGCATAGAAACGAGCAACGAGAGTGTGTCCACGTACCCTCGTAGACCGAAAGCGCAAGCGTTTAGTAACGCGGTTGATGTAGTCGAACGTCTTTGCGATCCAACTGATCCAAGTACCGAACGCACGACACCTCCATGATCTGCACATGTTCAGCTCGGTAACGTCCCTTGAACTCTTGATCCAATTGAGGCCGAGGGAGAGTTTCGTCAACACGACGACATGGTGACGGTGATGATGATGTTACCGGCGCAGGGCTTCGTGTAAGCACTACGACGATATGACCGAGGTGTTAACTATGGAGGGGGCGCCGCACACGGTTAGGAACAATTGACGTGTGTTCTAGGGGTGCCCTCCCTGCGTATATAAAGGAGGGAGAGGGAGGGAAGCAGCCTAGGGTGCGCCCAAGTAGGAGGAATCCTACTTGGGCCCCTAGTCCAATTCGGCTTCTATTACCATATTTGGACAACGGGAAAGGAAGGAGGGGGGAGGGGAAGGACGTACGAGTCCTACTTCATACTTTCCTTTTCCTCCTCTCCTTTTCATTTCTCCCCACATGGCTGGCCCTATAGGAGGCGCACCAGCCCCTTGTGGGCTGGTGCGTTCCCTTACTTGGCCCATTAAGCCCATATCTTTGCCATGGTTTGCGCGGAACCCCTTCCGGTGACCCGGTATCACCCGGAACACTTCAGGTGTCCGAATATAGCCTTCCAATACATGAATCTTTACCTATCGACCATTTCGAGACTCCTCGTCATGTCCGCGATCTCATCCGGGACTCCGAACAAACTTCGGTACATCAAATCACATAACTCATAATACAAATCGTCATCGAACATTAAGCGTGCGGACCCTACGGGTTCGTGAACTATGTAGACATGACCGAGACACATCTCCGGTCAATAACCAATAGCGGAACCTGGATGCTCATATTGGATCCTACATATTCTACGAAGATCTTTATCGGTCAAACCGCATAACAACATACGTTGTTCCCTTTGTCATCGATATGTTACTTGCCCGAGATTTGATTGTCGGTATCATCATACCTAGTTCAATCTCGTTACCGGAAAGTCTCTTTACTCGTTCCGTAATGCATCATCCCGCAACTAACTCATTAGTCACAGTGCTTGCAAGGCTTATAGTGATGAGCATTACCGAGAGGTCCCAGAGATACCTCTCCGATACGCGGAGTGACAAATCCTAATCTTGATCTATGCCAACTCAACAAACACCATCGAAGACACCTGTAGAGCATCTTTATAATCACCTAGTTACGTTGTGACGTTTGATAGCACACAAGGTGTTCCTCCGGTATTTGGGAGTTGCATAATCTCATAGTTAGAGGAACATGCACTAGTAGAAAAACAGCCTAATGTGAAGCACATTAGTACCGGTTTGTAATTGAGCCGGCACTAATGTGACTATTAGTGTCGGTTCCAACGGCTAGCAGGGCCGCTACCATTAGTATCGGTTCTTGGTGAATCTTTAGCACCGGTTCGTGCCACGAACCGGTACTAAAGAGAGTGGTGGCAGGATGTTGTCAGTCTGGGGCCCCTCCAGCACCTTTAGTACCGGTTCGTGCCACGAACCGGTACTAAAGGTCCTCCTATATAAACCCTTCGTCCACCCGAGCTCGCTCTGTTTTTCCCCTTTCCCCTCTCCTTCTGTTCTTCCCCTCTTCCTCTCAAGCTCATCACACATTTTGCCCAAATTTTGTCAAGATTTGAAGGCCCCCATCCATTCAAGTGATCACAAAGGTAAGCAACTTTGTCCTTTCATCTCTCATTGCTAGACTAGCTCTTGCAATGCTTTATATAGTGATTAATTTGCGTGTTTTAGTAATTTGTGAGGAATTATATGTGGTAGTTTATTTGTTTATATGCAATTTGATCTCAAAATAACTCTTAGTTTGCATATGTAGGTGTGGTTTACTTAGTGCCTTCCCGTCTCCGTCCTAACCACTGTCGATCGTCCGCACCGTCTTGTGGCCGGCACCACCTTGTGGGGTGAGCCCTCTTGTTCTTATCTTTTTTATATAAAAAAATCATGTTTGTGTAATTTAGATATATAGTTACTTGTATAATTATCTTACCCGTACGTTGTTTGTTATTCATAGTGCCATGGTTTTGATATCCGTCCCCGCCAGCCCTCGTCCAGGTTATGATTCAGATGTGGTATATTTTCTTTTATAACTATTTTGTTGCGTTCGTGTTTATGAAAAATTATGCCCATCAAGTTGACATAGATATTTTTATCTAGGAGGTATGTGAACCGGAAATTCCAACCGACCCTATTGTCGAGAGGTTAAATTCAGTTGAAAGAGAAAACGGGTATTTGAAAGAAAAAATTGAAAAGAATTGAGGGGAGAAGATGGAATTGGAGTTGCATGTTCCCTATGTCGTCGATGATCACAAGATCAGGATGGAGAAAATGCGCTCGAAGATTAGAAATATTAGAAAATATGCCATTCATGGTGAGGCTTGGTATCATTATGTTGTTGGATCAATTGTTACCTTAGTTGTGATCTTGATCGCATTTGTTGTTGCATTTAAATTCTTTAGCTAGAGAGCTATTCATATGTTTGCTTTATGAGAATAAGTGTCATATGAACTTGTATTAGTTTGGTCTATTCGGTGTTGTGTAAGGAAGATGAGCCGGCAATGAATGTATGATGACTGATTGATACGTCTCCAACGTATCTATAATTTTTTATTGTTCCATGCTATTATATTATCTGTTTTGGATGTTAATGGGCTTTATTTTACACTTTTATATTATTCTTGGGACTAACGTACTAACCCAAGGCCCAGTGCAAATTGCTGTTTTTTGCCTATTTCATTGTTTCACAGAAAGGGAATATCAAATGGAATCCAAATGGAATGAAACCTTCGGGAGAGTTATTTTTGGAACAAACGTAATCCAGAAGACTTGGAGTGGACGTCAAGAAACAAGTGAGGAGTCCATGAGGCAGGGGGGGCATGCCTACCCCCCTAGACGCGCCCTCCCCCCTCGTGGCTCAACCGACCTACTTCTTCCTCCTATATATACTCATATACCCTTAAAACAACTAGGAGCACCACGAAACCCTATTTCCACCGCCGCAACCTTCTGTACCCAAGAGATCCCATCTTGGGGCCTTTTCCGGAGCTGCGCCGGAGGGAGCATCGATCACGGAGGGCCTCTACATCAACTCCATGGCCTCTCCGGTGATGTGTGAGTAGTTTACTTCAGATCTTCGGGTCCATAGTTATTAGCTAGATGGCTTCTTCTCTCTCTTTGGATCTCAATACAATGTTCTCCTCGATCTTCTTGGAGATCTATTCGATGTAACTCTTTTTGCGGTGTGTTTGTCGAGATCCGATGAATTGTGGGTTTATGATCAAGTCTATCTATGAACAATATTTGATTCTTCTCTGAAATCTTTTATGTATGATTGGTTATCTTTGCAAGTCTCTTCGAATTATCAGTTTGGTTTGGCCTACAAGATTTATCTTTCTTTTAATGGGAGAAGTGCTTAGCATTGGGTTCAATCTCGCGGTGCTCGATCCCAGTGACAGAAAGGGAAACAACACGTATTGTATTGTTGCCATCGAGGATAAAAAGATGGGGTTTATATCATATTGCTTGAGTTTATCCCTCTACAGCATGTCATCTTACCTAATGTGTTACTCTGTTCATATGAACTTAATACTCTAGATGCATGCTGGATAGCGGTCGATGTGTGGAGTAATAATAGTAGATGCAGGCAGGAGTCGATCTACTTGTCACAGACGTGATGCCTATATACATGACCATGCCTAGATATTCTCATAATTATTCGCTTTTCTATCTATTGCTCGATAGTAATTTGTTCACCCACCGTAATACTTACGCTATCTTGAGAGAAGCCACTAGTGAAACCTATGGCCCCCGAGTCTATCTTTTATCATATAAGTTTCCAATCTATTTTATTTTGCAATCTTTACTTTTAATCTTTATCATAAAAATGCCAAAAATATTATCTTATCATCTCTATCAGATATCACTCTCGTAAGTGACCGTGAAGGGATTGACAACCCCTTTATCGCGTTGGTTGTGAGGTTCTGATTTGTTTGTGTAGGTACGAGGGATTTGCGTGTGGCCTCCTACTAGATTGATACCTTGGTTCTCAAAAACTGAGGGAAATACTTACGCTACTTTGCTGCATCACCCTTTCCTCTTCAAGGGAAAACCAACGCGGTGCTCAAGAGGTAGCAAGAAGGATTTCTAGCGCCGTTGCTGGGGAGTCTACGCACAAGTCAAGACATACCAAGTACCCATCACAAACTCTTATCCCTCACATTAAATTATTTTCCATTTGCCTCTCATTTTCCTCTCCCCCACTTCACCCTTGCCGTTTTATTTGCCCTCTTTTTCCGTTCCCCTTCTCTTTTCTAGTTCGTCTCTTTCTGCTTGTTTCTTGTTTGCTTGTGTGTTGGATCGTTTGTTTGTCATGATGGCTCAAGATAATACTAAATTGTGTGATTTTTCCAATACCAACAATAATGATTTTATTAGCACTCCGTTTGCTCCTCTTACTGATGCTGAATCTTGTGAAATTAATGCTGCTTTGTTGAATCTTGTCATGAAAGATCCGTTTTCCAGCCTTCCTAGTGATGATGCTGCTACCCATCTAAACAACTTTGTTGATTTGTGTGATATGGAAAAGAAGAAAGATGTGGATATGTATATTGTTAAACTGAAGCTATTCCTGTTTTCTCTTAGAGATCATGCTAAAACTTGGTTTTCGTCTTTGCCTAAAAATAGTATCGATTCATGGAATAAGTGCAAAGATGCTTTTATCTCTAAGTATTTTCCTCCCGCTAAGATCATCACTCTTAGAAACGATATTATGAATTTTAAGCAACATGATCATGAACATGTTGCACAAGCTTGGGAGAGGATGAAATTAATGATACGTAATTGCCCTACACATGGTTTGAATCTTTGGATGATTATACAAATTTTTTAGGCCGGATTGAACTTTGCTTCTAGAAATCTTTTAGATTCGGCCACGGGAGGCACTTTTATGGAAATCACTTTAGGAGAAGTGATGACCCACAAGTGTAGGGGATCTATCGTAGCCTTTTCGATAAGTAAGAGTGTCAAACCCAACGAGGAGCAGAAGGAAATGATATGCGGTTTTCAGCAAGGTATTCTCTGCAAGCACTGAAATTATCGGTAACAAATAGTTTTGTGATAAGGTAATTGGTAACGGATAACAAATAGTAAAAGTAAATAAGGTGCAGCAAGATGGCCCAATCCTTTTTGTAGCAAAGGACAAGCCTGGACAAACTCTTATATGAAGGAAAGTGCTCCCGAGAACACATGGGAATTATCGTCAAGCTAGTTTTCATCATGTTCATATGATTCGTGTTCGGTACTTTGATAATTTGATATGTGGGTGGACCGGTGCTTGGGTACTGCCCTTACTTGGACAAGCATCCCACTTATGATTAACCCCTATTGCAAGCATCCGCAACTACAACAGAAGTATTAAGGTAAACCTAACCATAGCAAGAAACATATGGATCCAAATCAGCCCCTTACGAAGCAACGCATAAACTAGGTGTCGGTGTCAAAACCGGCGGATCTCGGGTAGGGGGTCCCGAACTGTGCGTCTAAGGCGGATGGTAACATGAGGCAGGGGACATGATGTTTTACCCAGGTTCGGGCCCTCTTGATGGAGGTAAAACCCTACGTCCTGCTTGATTTATTCTTGATGATATGAGTATTACAAGAGTTGATCTACCACGAGATCGGAGAGGCTAAACCCTAGAAGCTAGCCTATGGTATGATTGTATGTTGTCCTACGGATTAAAACCCTCCGGTTATGTAGACACCGGAGGGGGCTAGGGTTACACAAGGTCGATTACAAAGGAGGAGATATACATATCCGTATTGCCTAGCTTGCCTTCTATGCCAAGTAGAGTCCCATCCGGATATGAGACGAAGTCTTCAATCTTGTATCTTCATAGTCCAACAGTCCGGCCAAAGGATATAATTCGGCTGTCCGGATACCCCCTAATCCAGGACTCCCTCAGTAGCCCCCGAACCGTCAATGACGACGAGTCCGGCGTGCAGTGTTGTCTTCGGCATTGTAAGGCGGGTTCTTCTCCATATTTTGAACGTTTGTAAAGCAGTGTCTGGACCCATAAATGTTTGGACCTCTTGGCTTCTGTGCCCAATAATGGCTATTTTTCACGCGTCGAATGAATACGAGGCGCCAGGGAATTTTTACATTCGCCCCCTAGCCAAATAAATAAATTGTCTATTAAAAGGACGGGAATTCTCAGATCCGATCCACACCATCCTCCCCCAGTGAGAATCCATCAGAGCGTGCTTCGGAAAGATCCATTCCAGCATGTTCGCCCTCCGCAACTCCTCCTCCCGCCCCTGTAGCCCTAAGCCTGGTGATTGGGAGAGGTGTTCCATCCCACACAGTCGATTAATCGAACTGCAGACTAAGGGATTTCTCCCTCCAGTATACATGGTGTCCGTTCGAGCCGGGCTTGCCACCTACAATGGCGGGGAGCAAGCGGAGAGCTTTCACAGTCCCTCTATGGGGGAGCGGGTCTGCCTTGTTCCTTATTTATTAAGGGGACTCGAATTTCCAATTCATCTGTTCATCCACGGGCTCCTGGAGTTCTACGGCCTCCAATTACACAATTTCACCCTGCCTCCATTCTACATATCGTTGGCTATGTTGCTCGCTGCGAGTTGTTCCTGGGCTGCGAGGCTCACTTCGAGCTGTGGAAAAGGCTATTTTGCCTCGTCCCTCGCACACAGAGGGGGTCACTTTATCAAGTGGGCGGAGCCGAAATATGGCGCATCGCTGGTACCGGATACCTGTCCGGTACCCCGAAGAAGTCGTCCGAAGACTGGCCTTCGAAATGGTTTTATATGGAGGACGTTCCCATTCCGGACCCTGTTCGGCGGGGTCTTCCTGAGTTCAGCAATGCTCCTCTAAAGAAGCGCCGAAGTTGGCGCCCACGGAGCCCCCAGGTGGAAGACAATGGAGAAGTCCTCTATCTGATGAACCGGATTAAAGCACTGGCTCAATCAGGATTGACAGTAATCGAAGTTATGTTGATTTGCATAATGCAGGGAGTGCAACCACTTCAATATCATGGGCACCCCTTGTGGTGTTTTAACAGGGAGGATGATGCCACCCGCTGCGGGCGTAAGGGTCCGGACAATGCTGCCACTTTAGCAAAAATTCTGTCCGAATTGTTCAAGAGAGAGGAAGAGGAGTTCATCCGCATCAAGCCACGGGATGGATTATCCATGTACAATCCTCCAAGCTGGGTAAGTTATATCTCCTTACTCCCATTTTTCCCGCATTCTTTGTCGTAAGTATTCACCTTGCCACTTTGCGGTAGGAACTGCGAAAAGCCATAAAGGAGGTCAGCGGCCCTTCTCCACAACCATAGGACCCTGACCGGGCCCTCAACTCCGGACTTGAAGAAGATCCGGTTATATTCGTGGAGCTGATAGACCGGCAGTTCTATCAGTTAAGCTGCGATGATGCCATGGTGGCCATTACGGCCGACTATCCCGGACTGCTTCCTGCATCGCACGTAAGAAAAACCAAAAATCCCAACTCCAAAAACTAGGATCCCCTTTTAGACACTTCACCTACCATATACATATGGCGTTTTTACAGGGAAGGCATTCGGGACGCCCTGCCGAACCCGCAGCAACTCGCCAACAAGAGGCACCGAGGCCGGGTAGGCCAAAAAGGAAGGCGGTCAGGACGGAGACGCCGGCGCAAAGGTATAACAAAAACCGCACTCCGTGGTTGTCGTCTTTCTCGAAATGTAATGACGCCCGTGTTTCTTTAACAGAAAAAACGCTCACCGAAATATGTCCGGCGATGTTGCTAATCATGCTTCCACCAGTCGGGCGCCAGGACCAGACATAGATGCGGAAGCCGATATGGGGCGGGCGCAGGATAATCCTTCTACAGAGGATGCGGATAGGTTATCCGCCACAAATTCAGAAGTGGAAAGCGCCATGAATCATAGGCGCAACCGGGCCGTACTCCGCGACGCTTGTTTCTCACCAGAGGCATTTGATGCCTTCAATTCTAGAGAAGCGTACCTCCATGCTGCTCAAGATGGTCTAGCCAGAGCCACGGATCAGTATGTAAAGGATGTACAGGTAAGTAAATCTGGCGATTATATGTATCAGTAGCCCCTGAGACTTGAAACAGTTAGCAGAACTGATTTAAGGATCATCTTTATTGTGCAGGTTCTTACAGAGAAGAATACTCGGCTGTCACAGGAGCTGGAGGAATGCAATGCCCAACTGCGGGCTGCTGTAGCCGCATTGAAGGAACCGAAAAGGTCCCCCGCTGGTAACATCTACTTTAAAGAATGATGGTTACCATATAGTGTGCGGTGTGGCTGCAGATCTAACAATAGATGTTGCAGATGAATCCGGAGAAAATTCAGAGGACCAGCATGTCGTGCGACAGCTAGAGGATGGAAAACGCGTGCTGACTGAGGTTAGGTGGGAGAAAAACAATCTCCAAGATGCCAATATCAAGCTGAGCGTGGAACTAAAAGACGTTCGAGCCCAGCTTGCAGACTCCGAGAAGGAGAATAAGTGGCTTCAGCGCGGCATTTTCAGTAAGTGCTTGAACGAATCCTTTTGAAGGAGTTCGGCGAAGAAGCTGACTAACAGCGTTATGTCTGTAGGTATGCTGATGGGTCGTCCCGCGGAGGAAATGCCCGGGTCTGCGGGTGATCTTCTATCCGAGCTCTCACATCTACACGAACAAGTTCGGCAGGTGATGCAAGGTGTTGCCCAGGCCTTATGGCCATCCGTCTCCTTGCCAGAAGGCGTTGCAGAGCTTGCAGAGAAGCTCAAGGGAGCACGGCGGTGCTTTTGATTATGGAAGATATCGGCCTGCCGTCAAGGTGCCAGGGAAGCCTGGGCCATGGTGAAGACGCGGTATACCAAGGCTGACCCAAATCACATGGCCGAGGTCGGACCTGTGGGGCCCGACGGGAAAGAGATTCCCGTTAGCTTAGTTTTTGGGCAAGTAGAATTAGCCGCAAAGTATTCCCAACAGGATTGTTGGCTAGACCGCCTGTTGGATGGTATAGAAGAGGAATTTAGTCAGTCTGCATGACTATGTAATTAAAGTGACATGTATAATGCTTTCTAGCCGGATTGCAGATCATTTGTCATGGCGGACCTTTTCGCTTCAACCTCAGGACCCGATAGTCCGGAGTGTCCAAATACCCGCTCAGTTATATAAGAACCGGGGTATGCGTGGAGACCAGGCGTAGGGGTCATTAGTGCTTGAACAGACAAGTGCCCAACTAGTTATGTTATATTACATGGGTAGTAAGAAACATCTTCCAGGGAGAATAGTTCCGTTCAGGGTTCCTTTCCCTGGGTACACATGCCCTAAAGTGCATGTCCGGACTGCGATAGGAAACGCAGGAAAAACATCTAGGGGCACATATGGAAAATAAAAATCATCTTTTGTTCACCGACCGTATATTCCCTTAAGAACGCTAGCTTTCGGCTTCACCCAGTCTGAGGTACACATCCGGCTGACCCGACAGTAACAATCGCAGAGGTGCTCCCCTTATGCCCTAGCCGAATTAATGGGAACGTAGGGCATAAATACAAGAGCCAGGCAACCCAGCTAAATGAGGCATGAGGTACATGCGGAAGTATAACACATGTGCGGGGCATGAGGCCCAGGTAAATAATTAAGCTTCTGTGAAAGAAGCCCCCAGGTATGATGAGCGCGGCTAGCGCATCTATAATGTGCAAGCGAGGCACAAGTTGGCCCTTGAAGGCCTAGAGAAAGAATAAAAGAAAGAAAGAAAGAAAAACAAGACAGATAATGTATATGCAAAAAATGGACAGGGGAAGGGGACGAACATAGAGTCCGGCGCTAGGCCTAGAATCTTCGGAGCCTCGCCGCGTTCCATGGGTTCGGCTCGAGTCGATTAGTCGATGCATCCCGCAGTCGGTATGCTCCACCAGTCAGAACTTGGTCAATAATGAAGGGACCTTACCATTTGGGCTCGAGCTTGTTCTTTTTATTATCCGGCAGGCGTAGAACTAGCTCGCCAACGTTATAAGTTTTGGCCCATACTTCTCTGCTTTGGTATCTGCGAGCCTATTGCTGATAAAATGCGGAACGGGCTTTTGCTACGTTGCGCTCCTCCTCCAGGGTGTCCAGACTGTCCTGTCGATCGAGCTCGGCTTCTCTTTCTTCGTACATGCGCACTCGAGGTGAGTCATGAATTATGTCACAGGGCAAGACTGCCTCTGCGTCGTACACCATAAAGAAGGGTGTATATCCGATACTACGATTCGGTGTGGTTCGCAGCCCCCGGAGTATGGAGTCGATCTCCTCTACCCAGTGCGTGTTAGACTCCATTAAGGAACGCGCTAATATGAGTTTAATGCCACTCATTATAAGACCGTTTGCTCGCTCAACTTGGCCGCTGGTTTGTGGGTGATAGACTGAAGCGTAATCAAGCTTGATGCCCATTTTGCTGCACCAGAGTTTTACCTCATCGGCCATGAAGTTCGTGCCGACGCCATAACGGTGTACGACCCCGGATATGAAGTCTATCACCGGTCTGGATTCGACTATTTTAACAGGTTTGGCCTCTATCCATTTGGTGAATTTATCCACCATGACCAGTAAGTATTTTTTCTTGTGGGTTCCCCCTTTAAGGGGTCCAACCATGTCAAGCCCCCAGACCACGAAGGGCCACGTAATGGGGATTGTTTGGAGGGCGGTGGGTGGCATGTGGCTTTGATTTGCAAAGAGCTGGCAACTGGCGCAACGTTGGACCAAGTCCTGTGCATCTGCCCGGGCCGTTGGCCAATAGAATCCTGTATGGAAGGCCTTGCTTACAAGAGCCCGGGCTACGGCATGGTGACCGCCGAGTCCGGCGTGAATCTCTGCCAAAAGGTTCCGCCCTTCCTCTTCGGAGATGCACCTTTGAAGGACTCCGGTAGTGCTTTTTTTATACAGTTCTCCCTCATGGACCCTGTAGGCCTTAGATCGCCGCACTATGCAGCGTGCCTCATTTTGGTCCTCCGGAAGTTCCTGCCTAGTTAGGTAGGCCAGGAATGGTTCTGTCCACGGGGCTATGATGGCCATTATTACGTGGGCTGAAGGCGTTGTTTCGGTGGCAGAGCCTCCGATTATGTCAGAGTGTTCGGTATCGAGTGTTGTGGCCGGGTCCGAACTAATATTGCCGGTGTCCCCCTCCCATACCACGGATGGCTTAAACAACCTCTCTAAGAAGATATTGGGGGGGACCGCATCGCGTTTTGCGCCGATGCGGGCGAGGATATCAGCCGCTTGATTGTTTTCCCGAGCAACATGGTGAAATTCGAGCCCCTCGAACCGAGCTGACATCTTTAGGACGGCGTTACGATAGGCCGCCATCTTTGGATCCTTGGCATCAAAGTCTCCATTTATTTGGGATATTGCAAGGTTCGAATCCCCACGCACCTCCAGGCGTTGAATGCCCATGGAAACTGCCATCCGAAGACCATGTAACATGGCTTCGTATTCGGCTGCATTATTGGAGTCTGTATACAGTATCTGCAGTACGTGTTGAATTGTATCTCCGGTTGGGGACGTCAGGACGATGCCAGTCCCCAGTCCAGCCAGCATTTTGGAGTCGTCGAAGTGCATAATCCAATTGGAGTATGCGCCGTACTCTTTAGAGAGTTCGACTTCCGTCCATTCGGCTACAAAGTTGGCCAATACTTGCGATTTAATGGCTCGCCGAGGTTTGTATGTTATGTCAAATGGGAGGAGCTCAATGGCCCATTTGGCAATCCGTCCCGTGGCATCGCGGTTGTTAATAATATCATTGAGTGGCACCTCCGAGGCTACTGTAATCGAACACTCTTGAAAGTAGTGTCGCAGTTTTCGGGATGCCATGAATACCGCATCGGCTATCTTTTGATAATGTGGGTACCGTGATTTGCATGGAGTGAGGACGGTGGATACATAATATACCTGCTTTTGAAGAGGGAATTTATGTCCGTCCGCTTCTCGTTCGACAACGAGCACTGCGCTTACAACTTGATGGGTTGCCGCAATGTATAATAGCATTGGTTCGCCGATGTTTGGCGCGGCCAGGATTGGGTTGGTTGCCAATATGGCTTTTATTTCTTCCAATCCGGCTGTGGCAGCATCCGTCCACTCGAAGTGTTCGGTGCGCCGAAGGAGGCGATAAAGGGGTAATGCCTTTTCTCCTAAGCGGGAGATAAAGCGGCTTAGAGCCGCCACGCATCCAGTTAACTTCCGGATTTGTTTGGGGTCTGTTGGGGTAGCCAACTGTGACAAAGCTCGGATTTTGGCCGGGTTAGCTTCAATACCTCTACTGGAGACAATGAAACCCAGGAGCTTTCCGGCTGGTACACCAAAAACGCATTTTTCCGAATTGAGCTTGATGTCGTATGTTCAGAGGTTGTCGAATGTGAGCCTCAAGTCGTCTATCAAAGAGTCGACGTGTTTAGTTTTGACGACCACATCATCTATGTATGCCTCTACTATTTTGCCGATTTGTTTCTCCAAACATGTCTGAATCATGCGCTGATATGTTGCGCCGGCGTTTTTGAGCCCAAAAGGCATTGTGTTGAAACAGAAGGGACCGTATGGTGTGATGAATGCCGTTGCGGCTTGGTCGGACTCCGCCATCTTGATTTGGTGGTAACCAGAGTATGTGTCGAGGAAACACAATGACTCGTGTCCTGCGGTAGCATCAATAATTTGATCGATGCGGGGGAGGGGGGAGGGATCCTTTGGGCAAGCTTTATTGAGGTCCTTGAAATCGACACAAAGGCGCCAGGATTTGTCCTTCTTTGGTACCATCACCAGGTTTGCTAGCCAGTCCGGGTGTTTTATTTCTCTGATGAATGCGGCCTCCAATAACTTGGCTAGTTCCTCTCCCATGGTCTGTCTCTTAGGTTTGGAGAAACGCCGAAGAGCTTGCTTGACCGGCTTGAATCCCTTTAGGATATTGAGGCTATGCTCGGCTAGCCTGCGTGGGATTCCTGGCACGTCTGAGGGATGCCAGACGAATATGTCCCAATTCTCGCGCAGGAACTCTTGTAGTGCGGCGTCAACGGCGGCGTTTAACTGTGCCCCGATGGAGGCTGTTTTTGTAGGGTCCGTTGGGTGGACTTGGAATTTGACTATTTCATCCGCTGGTTTAAAAGAGGTGGACTTGGATCTCTTGTCGAGTATCACGTCGTCCCTGTCCACTGCGGGCGTAGCGTGGTTAATTCCTCGGCCGAGAGGGCTTCAGCTAATGCCTCGAGGGCCAGTGCGGCTGTTTTGTTTTCGGTGCGGAGTGCTGTGTCCGGATCACTGGCGAGAGTGATGATTATATTAGGCCCGGGCATTTTGAGCTTCATATACCCATAATGGGGTACGGCTTGGAAGATCGTGAACGCCTCACGTCCTAAAAGGGCGTGGTATCCACTGCTGAACGGGGCCACTTGAAATGTAATTTCTTCGGACCTATAGTTCTCTGGCGTACCGAATACCACATCTAGTGTGATTTTCCCAGCGCATCGTGCCTCCCGACTGGGTATGATTCCTCTGAAGGTTGTGCTACTTTGCTCAATGCGGTTCCAGTCTATTTCCATTTTTTGAAGAGTTTCCTCATAGATGAGGTTTAATCCGCTGCCGCCGTCCATGAGTACTTTGGTGAGTCAAAAGCCGTCCATGATTGGACTAAGGACCAGCGCGACTGGTGCTCGGGCTGTTCGGAATTTAGGTTCGTCACTGGCATTGAAGGTAATAGCCGTGTCACTCCATGGATTTATTGCTGCTATGTGGCAGATTTTGGCCATGTTGTGGAGTGTTCGCTTGCACCTATTATTTGACGCGAAGGTCTCAAAGACTGTTAACACCGTATTGTTATCCACGGGATGGTGCTCTGTGGTATTTGGGATAAGAAGATCCTCATTGCTTTTGGCCTCTTGCCGGAGTATCCAACATGCTCTAAGGCTGTGCGTTGGTATTGTATCCGCTGTGCTATGAATTTAGCAGGGTCCGTTAAGCCATCCCTCCAATACGGTTCCGTGCCCTGTAGAGGGTTTTTGCTTCTTTGTAATGAACTCAGGTGTCTTATGATAGTGCACCCTTTTACCTCGGACTAGGTGCGTATACGGAGCCGGATTATCCCAAAATTTTGTTTCGTTTTTCCAGGCACTTTCCATCGCACAGTACTTTCATACTATGGACGCCAAGTTGGCGAAGCGTGATATGTCACGGTGACTTATGGCGTTAAGGATTCCCTTGTTCGTGCAGTTATTGCAGAAAAGTGAGACTGCTCTTCCTCGCGGCAGTCCTTAACCTTGTTCATCACAAGGAGGAATCTGGCCCAATAATGATGTACTGTTTCATGGGGCTCTTGCCTAATGTGGGAAAGATCGTTTATGTCTGGGTGGGTGGGTGGATTTGAGTCCGGACCCCTACCCGATCTGAGACCCAGGGGCCGAGGGGTTTCTGATCTTGGAAGTTCGGATTCCGGTATGTTGCCCGATGAGTCTGGCCCGCTGCCTGACTCTAGGTTCAGGGTTTGGGTGATGCCCTCCCGTAAACGGGTATCCGGCTCAGAGAGCTCAGGAATTCGGACATAGTTAGTCTTCAAGATAGAGGGAGGATCGCCGCATTGTTCCTCCACCACCGCAACATGATGGGTGACCGGTGAGAGTTAATCTCCCTTTGATCGGGTTTAAGCCCAATCCGATCATAGTCCATAGCGACTCCCAAGGCGGCGATGCGATCCAAGAGCTCGTTTGGGGAGGAGAGCTCCATTGGATCCATCTGCTCGGCGAATTCCGAGCCAACGTGAAGGCTGCTTTTGATGACTCGAGAAGTCATCGTCGGTGCAGCGGCCGAACAGACAGTCATGACGAAACTGCCCAGTCGGAGAGTTTGGCCGACAGCCAGAGCTCCCCCGGCGGTAATGTTGTTTTTAACAACGATATGAGGCATCCTTCCTTACGGCGACGTCACAGAGGAACTATCAATGAAAGCACCAATGTCGGTGTCAAAACCGGCGGATCTCGAGAAGGGGGTCCCGAACTGTGCGTCTAAGGCGGATGGTAACAGGAGGCAGGGGACATGATGTTTTACCCAGGTTCGGGCCCTCTTGATGGAGGTAAAACCCTACGTCATGCTTGATTTATTCTTGATGATATGAGTATTACAAGAGTTGATCTACCACGAGATCGGAGAGGCTAAACCCTAGAAGCTAGCCTATGGTATGATTGTATGTTGTCCTACGGACTAAAACCCTCCGGTTTATATAGACACTGGAGGGGGATTGGTTACACAAGGATGGTTACAAAGGAGGAGATATACATATCCGTATTGCCTAGCTTGCCTTCCACGCCAAGTAGAGTCCCATCCGGACACGAGACGAAGTCTTCAATCTTGTATCTTCATAGTCCAACAGTCCGGCCAAAGGATATAATCCGGCTGTCTGGATACCCCCTAATCCAAGACTCCCTCAGTAGGGTTTAAGCTTCTATCACTCTAGCAACCCATCATCTACTTATTACTTCCCAATGCCTCCCTCTAGTCCCAAACAATGGTGAAGTGTCATGTAGTTGATACGTCTCCAACGTATATATAATTTTTGATTGCTCCATGCTATATTATCTATTGTTTGAATGTTTATGGGCTTTATTATACACTTTTATATCATTTTTGGGACTAACCTATTAACCCAGAGCCCAGTGCCAGTTTCTATTTTTTACCCTGTTTTAGGGTTTCGAAGAAAAGGAAAATCAAACGGAGTCCAATTGACCTGAAACTTCACGGAACTCATTTTTGGAAGGAAAGAAGCCCAGAAGACTTGGAGTGCACATCGGGGGATTTGCGAGGAGGTCATGAGGCAGGGGGGCACCCACCCCCTTGGGCACGCCCTCCACCCTTGTGAGCCCTTCGTGCCCCCCCTGACGTACTTATTCTGCCTATATATCTCCATATACCCTAAAAACATCTAGGGGCACAATAGATCGGGAGTTCCGCCGCCAGAAGCCTCCGTAGCCACTGAAAGCCAATCTAGACCTGTTCCGGCACCCTGCCGGAGGGGGAATCCCTCTCCGGTGGCCATCTTCATCATCCCGGTGCTCTCCATGACGAGGAGGGAGTAGTTCTCCCTCGGGGCTGAGGGTATGTACCAGTAGCTATGTGTTTGATCTCTCTCTCTCTCGTGTTCTTGAGGTGATACGATCTTGATGTATCGCGAGCTTTGCAATTATAGTTGGATCTTATGATGTTTTCTCCCCCCTCTACTCTCTTGTAATGAATTGAGTTTCCCCTTTGAAGTTATCTTATCGGATTGAGTCTTTAAAGATTTGAGAACACTTGATGTATGTCTTGTCGTGGATATCTGTGGTGACAATGGGATATCATGTGATTCACTTGATGTATGTTTTGGTGATCAACTTGCGGGTTCCGCCCATGAACCTATGCATAGGGGTTGGCACACGTTTTCGTCGTGATTCTCCGGTAGAAATTTTGGGGCACTCTTTGAGGTTCTATGTGTTGATTGAATAGATGAATCTGAGACTGTGTGATGCATATCGTATAATCATACCCACGGATACTTGAGGTGACATTGTAGTATCTAGGTGACATTAGGGTTTTGGTTGATTTGTGTCTTAAGGTGTTATTCTCGTACGAACTTTAGGGCTGTTTGTGACATCTATAGGAATAGCCCAACGGATTGATTGGAAAGAATAACTTTGAGGTGGTTTCGTACCCTACCATAATATCTTCGTTTGTTCTCCGCTATTAGTGACTTTGGAGTGACTCTTTGTTGCATGTTGAGGGATAGTTATGTGATCCAATTATGTTATTATTGTTGAGAGGACTTGCACTAGTGAAAGTATGAACCCTAGGCCTTGTTTCCTAGCATTGCAATACCGTTTATGCTCACTTTTATCATTCGTTACCTTGCTATTTTTATTATTTCAGATTATAAATACCTTTATCTACTATCCATATACCACTTGTTTCACCATCTCTTCGCCGAACTAGTGCACCTATACAATTTACCATTGTATTGGGTGTGTTGGGGACACAAGAGACTCTTTGTTATTTGGTTGCAGGGTTGCTTGAGAGATACCATCTTCATCCTACGCCTCTCACGGATTGATAAACCTTAGGTCATCCACTTGAGGGAAATTTGGTACTGTCCTACATACCTCTGCACTTGGAGGCCCAACAACGTCTACAAGAAGAAGGTTGTGTAGTAGACATCAAGCTCTTTTATGGCGCCGTTGCCGGGGAGGTGAGTGCTTGAAGGTATATCTTTAGATCTTGCAATTGAGTCTTTATTTTCTTGTTTTATCACTAATTTAGTCTATAAAAGAAAACAATAAAAATGGAATTGAGTTTGTCTCATACGCTTCACCTTTTTAATATCTTTCGTAAGTATGATGGAAAGGATAATTGTGCTCAAGTGCTAGATGAAGAAATCTATAAAATGTTTGGCACTAAATATTTGAATGATGAGCATGATTGCAATGTTGTTAGTACGAATTCCTTGAATATCCATGATGCTAATGATATGAAAAGCCACAAGCTTGGGGAAGCTATGTTTGATGAATATAATATTTTTTGTCCCCCGAGTTTTGATGAACAAATTTATTATGATGAAAGCATGCCTCCTATTTATGATGATTATATTGATGAAAGTGGATTTGGAGAGGTCATGACTTTAATTTGTGATGAATCCACTATTCCGGAAGAGGTTCCAATTGATTATGAGAACAAAGTTGCTATCTATGATGATTATTGTGATGACTTGTATGTTATAAAGAATAATGATAACCATGAAAATTTTCATCATGATTTTACTTTTCAATTGGATTATGCCTCACATGATAATTATTTTGTTGAGTTTGCTCCCACTATTATTCATGAGAAGAATTTTGCTTGTGTGGAGAGTAGTAAACTTTATATGCTTGTAGATCATGAAAAAAATGCTTTAAGTGCTGGTTATATTGTTGAATTCATTCATGATGCTACTGAAAATTATTATGAGGGAGGAACATATGCTTGTAGGAATTGCAATAATATCAAGTTTCCTCTCTATGTGCTTAAAGTTTCAAAGTTATGCTTGTTTTGCCTTCCTATGCTAGTTGATTATTGTTCCCATAAGTTGTTTGCTCACAAAATACCTATGCATAGGAAGTGGGTTAGACTTAAATGTGCTAGTCATATTATTCTTGATGCTCTCTTTATATTTCAATTCTTATCCTTTATGTGAGCATCATTGCAATCATCATGCCTAGCTAGGGGCGTTAAACGATAACGCTTGTTGGGAGGCAACCCAATTTTATTTTTATTCCTTGCTTTTTGCTCCTGTTTAGTAATAAATAATTCATCTATCCTCTGTTTAGATGTGGTTTTATGCTTTTAATTAGTGTTTGTGCCAAGTAGAACCTTTGGGAAGACTTGGGGAAAGTCTTGTTGATCATGCTGTAAAAAAACAGAAACTTTAGCGCTCACGAGAATTGCTGCCATTTTTATTTGGAGAGTGCTATTTAGTTAATTCTTTTTTGCATATGATTAATAGATAAATTCCTCAGGTACAGAAAATTATTTGAGAATTTTATGAGTTACAGAATTATATGTTTGATCCAGATTACTACAGACTGTTCTGTTTTTGACAGATTCTGTTTTTCATGTGTTGTTTACTTATTTTGATGAATCTATGAGTAGTATCAGAAGGTATGAATCATAGATAAGTTGTAATACAGTAGATATTACACCAATATGAATTAAGAGTGAGTTCATTACAGTACCTTGAAGTGGTGATTTATTTTCTTATACTAACGGAGCTTACGAGTTTTCTGTTAAGTTTTGTGTTGTGAAGTTTTCAAGTTTTGGGTAAGGATTCGATGGACTATGGAATAAGGAGTGGAAAGAGCCTAAGATTGGGTATGACCAAGGCACCCCAAGGTAATATTCAAGGACAACCAAGAGCCTAAGCTTGGGGATGCCCCGGAAGGCATCCCCTCTTTCGTCTTCGTTCATCGGTAACTTTACTTGGAGCTATATTTTTATTCGCCACATGATATGTGTTTTGCTTGGAGCGTCATTTTATTTTATTTAGTTTTCTAGCTATTTGAATAAAGTATAAAGATCTGAAATTATTAAATGTTAGAGAGTCTTCACATAGTTGCATAATTATTCGACTACTCATTGATCTTCACTTATATCTTTCGGAGTAGTTTGTCATTTGCTCTAGTGCTTCACTTATATCTTTTAGAGCATGGTGGTAGTTTTATTTTGAAGAAATAGATGAACTCTCATGCTTCACTTAGATTATTTTGAGAGTCTTAATAGCATGGTAATTTGCTTAAAATCCTAATATGCTAGGTATTCAAGATTAGTAAAAACTTTCATATAGAGTATTCAATACTAAGAGAAGTTTGATGCTTGATGATTGTTTTGAGATATGGAGACAATAATATCAAAGTCGTGCTAGTTGAGTAGTTGTGAATTTGAGAAGTTCTTGTGTTGAAGTTTGCAAGCCCTGTAGCATGCTCATATGGTAAACGTTATGTAACAAATTTGAAACATGAGGTGTTATTTGATTGTCCTCCTTATGAGTGGCGGTCGGGGACGAGCGATGTTATTTTCCTACCAATCTATCCCCCTAGGAGCATGCGCGTAGTACCGAGGTTTTTGATGACTTGTAGATTTTTGCAATAAGTATGTGAGTTCTTTATGACTAATGTTGAGTCCATGGATTATACGCACTCTCACCCTTCCATCCTTTCTAGCCTCTTCGGTACCGTGCATTGCCCTTTCTCACATTGAGAGTTGGCGCAAACTTCGCTGGTGCATCCAAACCCCGTGATATGATACGCTCTTTCACACATAAACATCCTCATATCTTCCTCAAAACAGCCACCATACCTACCTATTATGGCATTTCCATAGTCATTCCGAGATATATTGTCATGTAACTTTCCATCATTCCGTTCATCATGACACATTCATCATTGTCATATTGCTTAGCATGATCATGTAGTTGTCATAGTATTTGTGGCAAAGCCACCGTTCATAATTCTTTCATACATGTCACTCTTGGTTCATTGCATATCCCGGTACACCGCCGGAGGCATTCACATAGAGTCATCTTTGTTCTAGTATCGAGTTGTAATCATTGAGTTGTAAATAAATAGAAGTGTGATGATCATCATTATTAGAGCATTGTCCCAAGTGAGGAATAAACAAAAAAAGAAAAGAGAAAGGCCATAAAAAAAGAGAAGGCCCAAAAAAAGAGAAAGGCCATAAAAAAGAGAAGGCCCAAAAAATGAGAAAAAAAGAGAGAAGGGACAATGTTACTATCCTTTTACCACACTTGTGCTTCAAAGTAGCACCATGATCTTCATAGTAGAGAGTCTCTCATGTTATCACTTTCGTATACTAGTGGGAATTTTTCATTATAAAACTTGGCTTGTATATTCCAACAATGGGCCTCCTCAAGTGCCCTAGGTCTTCCTGAGCAAGCAAGTTGGATGCACACCCACTAGTTTCTTTTGTTGAGCTTTCATACATTTATAGATCTAGTGCATCCGTTGCATGGCAATCCCTACTCCTTGCATTAACATCAATCGGTGGGCATCTCCATAGCCCATTGATTAGCCTCGTTGATGTGAGACTTTCTCCTTTTTTGTCTTCTCCACATAACCCCCTTCATTATATTCTATTCCACCCATAGTGCTATATCCATGGCTCGCGCTCATGTATTGCGTGAAGGTTTATAGGTTTGAGATTACTAAAGTATGAAACAATTGCTTGGCTTGTCATCAGGGTTGTGCATGATGAGAGCATTCTTGTGTGACGAATATGAAACATGACTAAACTATATGATTTTGTAGGGATGAACTTTCTTTGGCCATGTTATTTTGAGAAGACATGATTGCTTAGTTAGTATGCTTGAAGTATTATCATTTCTATGTCAATATGAACTTTTGTCTTGAATCCTTTGGATCTGAATATTCATGCCACAATTAAGAAGAATTACATTGAAATTATGCCAACTAGCATTCCACATCAAAAATTCTTTCTTTTATCATTTACCTACTCGAGGACGAACAGGAATTAAGCTTGGGGATGTTGATACGTCTCCAACGTATCTATAATTTTTGATTGCTCCATGCTATATTATCTACTGTTTTGAATGTTTATGGGCTTTATTATACACTTTTATATCATTTTTGGGACTAACCTATTAACCCAAAGCCCAGTGCCAGTTTCTGTTTTTTACCCTGTTTTAGGGTTTCGAAGAAAAGGGAAATCAAACGGAGTCCAATTGACCTGAAACTTCACGGAACTCATTTTTGGAAGGAAAGAAGCCCAGAAGACTTGGAGTGCACGTCGTGGGATCTGCGAGGAGGTCATGATGCAGGGGGGCGCGCCCATCCCCCTGGGCGCGCCCTCCACCCTCGTGAGCCTCTCGTGGCCCCCCTGACGTACTTCTTCCGCCTATATATCTCCATATACCCTAAAAACATCCGGGGGCACAATAGATCGGGAGTTCTGCCGCCAGAAGCCTCTGTAGCCACCAAAAGCCAATCTAGACCCGTTCCAGCACCTTGTCGGAGGGGGAATCCCTCTTCGGTGGCCATCTTCATCATCCCGGTGCTCTCCATGACGAGGAGGGAGTAGTTCTCCCTCGGGGCTGAGGGTATGTACCAGTAGCTATGTGTTTGATCTCTCTCTCTCTCTCTCTCGTGTTCTTGAGGTGATACGATCTTGATGTATCGCGAGCTTTGCTATTATAGTTGGATCTTATGATGTTTTCTCCCCCCTCTACTCTCTTGTAATGAATTGAGTTTCCCCTTTGAAGTTATCTTATCGGATTGAGTCTTTAAAGATTTGAGAACACTTGATGTATGTCTTGCCGTGGATATCTGTGGTGACAATGGGATATCACGTGATTCACTTGATGTATGTTTTGGTGATCAACTTGCGGGTTCCGCCCATGAACCTATGCATAGGGGTTGGCACACGTTTTCATCGTGATTCTCCGGTAGAAACTTTGGGGCACTCTTTGAGGTTCTATGTGTTGGTTGAATGAATGAATCTGAGATTGTGTGATGCATATCGTATAATCATACCCACGGATACTTGAGGTGACATTGGAGTATCTAGGTGACATTAGGGTTTTGGTTGATTTCTGTCTTAAGGTGTTATTCTAGTACGAACTCTAGGGCTGTTTGTGACATCTATAGGAATAGCCCAACGGATTGATTGGAAAGAATAACTTTGAGGTGGTTTCGTACCCTACCATAATCTCTTCGTTTGTTCTCCGCTATTAGTGACTTTGGAATGACTCTTTGTTGCATGTTGAGGGATAGTTATGTGATCCAATTATGTTATTATTGTTGAGAGGACTTGCACTAGTGAAAGTATGAACCCTAGGCCTTGTTTCCTAGCATTGCAATACCGTTTACGCTCACTTTTATCATTTGTTACCTTGCTATTTTTATTATTTAAGATTACAAATACCTTTATCTACTATCCATATACTAGTTGTTTCACCATCTCTTCGCCGAACTAGTGCACCTATACAATTTACCATTGTATTGGGTTTGTTGGGGACACAAGAGACTCTTTGTTATTTGGTTGCAGGGTTGCTTGAGAGAGACCATCTTCATCCTACGCCTCTCACGGATTGATAAACGTTAGGTCATCCACTTGAGGGAAATTTGCTACTGTCCTACATACCTCTGCACTTGGAGGCCCAACATCGTCTACAAGAAGAAGGTTGTGTAGTAGACATCACTAGTCGATGTTCACATGACACCACTGGAGGGATGACAACATACATCTCATCAAAATATCGAACGAATACCAAATTCACATGACTACTTATAGCAAGACTTCTCCCATGTCCTCAGGAACAAACGTAACTACTCACAAAGAATATTCATGTTCATAATCAGAGGGGTATTAATATGCATAATGGATCTGAACATATGATCTTCCACCAAGTAAACCAACTAGCATTAACTACAAGGAGTAATCAACACTACTAGCAACCCACAGGTACCAATCTGAGGTTTGGATACAAAGATTGGATACAAGATGGTGCTGGTGAAGATGTTGATGGAGATTGACCCCCTCCCGATGAGAGGATTGTTGGTGATGACGATGGTTATGATTTCCCCCTCCCGGAGGGAAATTTCCCCGGCAGAATAGCTCCGCCGAAGCCCTAGATTGGTTCCGCCTCGTGCCTGCGGAGTTTCATCCCGTGAGCTAGCTTATGACTTTTTCCTCGACGAAATACTCCATATAGCCAAATATGGGCATCAGAGGGCCACCAGGGGGCCCACAATGCAGGGGGGCACGCCCAGGGGGGTAGGGCGCTCCCCCCACCCTCGTGGACAGTGGGTGGCTCCCCTCTGGTACTTATTTCGCCCAATATTTTTATATATTCTGAAAATAATTCCCGTGGAGTTTCAAGACTTTTGGAGATGTGCAGAATAGGTCTCTAATATTTGCTCCTTTTCCAGCCCAGAATTCTAGCTGCCGACATTCCCCCTCTTCATGTAAACCTTGTAAAATAAGAGAGAATAGGCATAAGTATTGTGACATAATGTGTAATAACAGCCAATAATGCAATAAATATCGATATAAAAGCATGATGCAAAATGGACGTATCAACTCCCCCAAGCTTAGACCTCGCTTGTCCTCAAGCGAAAGCCGAAATTAAAATTGTCCTATGTTAAAGTAACAATTCATTCACATACTCAAGTATGAATCAGAAACTTCATTGAAAACTAACTAACTATAATCTCAATCATTGAAGCAATTACAATTTATCATAACATAGGAAAGAGTCAATATAAGAGCTTCTCAGCAAGTCCACATACTCAACCATCTTTTAGTCTTTCACAATTGCTAACACTCACGTGATATTTATGGTTATGAAGTTTTAATCAGACACAGAGAAAGACAGGGGCTTATAGTTTTGCCTCCCAATGTTTTACCTCGAGGGTAATGTCAACAATAATAGTTCATGAAGACCCACATCCAATTAGCCATATATATCAGGATCTTTCCAACACATTGTGCTTGCCAAAGGATAAAATGTAAAAGGAAAGGTGAAGATCACCATGACTCTTTGCATGAATTATAAGACAAGAATAAAAGATAGGCCCTTCGCAGAGGGAAGCAGAGGTTGTCTTGTGCTTTTATGGTTGGATGCGCGAAATCTTAATGCAAAAGAACGTCACTTTATATTGCCACTTGTGATATGGACCTTTATTATGCAGTCTGTCGCTTTTATTTCTTCCACATCACAAGATCGTATAAAGCTTATTTTCTCCACACTAATAAGTCATACATATTTAGAGAGCAATTCTTATTGCTTGCAACGATGACAACTTACTTGAAGGATCTTACTCAATCCATAGGTAGATATGGTGGACTCTCATGGTAAGACTGGTTTTAGGGATATTTGGAAGCACAAGTAGTATCTCTACTTGGTGCAAGGAAATTGGCTAGCAAGAGAGGGAAAGGCAAGCTCAACATGTTGGATGATCCATGACAATATAATTTATCTCAGATGTAAGAAAGCATAACCCATTACATTGTCTTCCTTGTCCAACGTCAACTCTTTAGCATATCATACTTTAATGAGTGCTCACAATTATAAAAGATGTCCAAGATAGTATATTTGTATGTGAAAACCTCTCTTTCTTTATTACTTCCTATTAATTGCAACGATGACCAAAACTATGTTTGTCAACTCTCAACAATTTTTATTCATCATACTCTTTATATGTGAGCTCATTACTCTCCATAAGATCCATATGATCTCTTTATTTCTTTTTATTTTTTCTCTTTTATTTTATTCCCTCAAGATCATAGCAAAATAATCAAGCCCTTGACTCAACACTAATCTTTATTATATATAGCTAACGGACTCGATTAGATAGGAAGATCATAAAGCAAAACTCACAACTAGATCATACTAAAACTTTATTCTACTAGATCAAGATATTATCAAAAGGATCGAACTAAGAAAAAGGTAAAGATAAAAGTGATGGTGATATGATACCGGGGCACACCCCAAGCTTGGCAGTTGCCAAGGGGAGTGCCCATACCCATGTGTTTATGTTTCCTTCCACGGAGATGGTGATGAAGGAGTTCTTGATGATGTAGGCTTGTCGTCCATCTTCCAAGGCATAGGCTCACCATCATAGAAGGATGATCGAGTCTCTGGGATCCTCAAATCTGCAGCCAAACTCATCCTCTTGAATCTATATTCATACTCACACTTTTGGTTTTGCAGGTCATAGATTTGGGCTTGGAGGTGCTTGATTTTCTCATGAAGCTTGAAGATGGCCTCCCCAATGTTCTTGTCATCCAGCTTGTGGTTGTTAGTGAACTCCATGATCATTATATGGTTGGAGTCGAGTCCACGTTCCACCATCTCCTCGCACTTGAAAACTTGTTGCTCCAATGCCTCGAGCCTTGTCTCCGTGCTTCCGATCCTCCTTGGTCCCTCAACATCGCGGATGCGCAACAACCCCTCATGCATCTCAATGGTTTGAGGGTGTTGCAGCACCTCCGCGAGGTAGGGGTTGATGACCTTCTCGAAGAACTTGTCCTTGGGGGCACTTGAAGATGACATGGCAACCTAGATCTGTCAGAAAAACAGCTCGAAACAAAGACATGAGATATTTGCATGATACGGTGGTCAAAATCTTCGAGAGATTATATAGTGAATTTTTACCGACCAAAAGAAGTATCGTGTAAGAAAACGGAGTTCGGAGAGCACACGGGGTGCCCACGAGGCAGGGGGCGCGCCCTCCACCCTCGTGGAAGCCTCGTGTCCTTTCCAGTCTGCTTCTTATTTTCCTATTTTCTTAAATATTCCAAAACGGAGAAAAATTGCCATTAGAACTGTTTTGGAGTCGGTTTACTTACCATACCACGTACCTATTCCTTTTCGGGGTCTAGAACGTTCTGGAAAGTGTCCCTTATGTATTCCTCCGGGGTTATGGTTTCGATAACATTAGTTTCAACATTTATGGGATTACCTGAGATATAATGTTTGATTCTCTGACCGTTTACCACCCTTGAATTGGTGCCTTCGAAGTTGTTGATTTTTATGGCACCGGAATGGTAAATCTCCTCGATGATGTAAGGACCTTCCCATTTAGAGAGGAGTTTGCTTGCAAAAAATCTTAAACGAGAGTTGTATAACAATACATAATCACCTACATTAAACTCATGTTTTTGTATCCTTTTGTCATGCCATCTTTTGACTTTTTCTTTAAACAGTTTGGCATTCTCATAAGCCTGGGTTCTCCATTCATCAAGTGAGCTAATGTTAAAAAGCCTCTTCTCACCAGCAAGTTTGAAGTCATAGTTGAGCTCTTTAATAGCCCAATATGCCTTATGTTCTAATCCAAGAGGTAAGTGACATGCTTTACAATAAACCATTTTATATGGAGACATACCCATAGAATTTTTGTATGCAGTTCTATAGGCCCATAATGCATCATCAAGTTTCTTGGACCAATTATTTCTAGATCTATTAACAGTCTTTTGCAAAATTAATTTAAGCTCTCTATTGCTGAGTTCTACTTGACCACTAGACTGTGGATGATATGGAGATGCAATTCTATGATTAACATCATACTTAGCAAGCATTTTACCAAAAGCACCATGAATGAAATATGAACCACCATCGGTCATTAAATATTTAGGGACTCCAAACCTTGGAAAAATAACTTCTTTAAGCATCTTAATAGAGGTGTTATGATCATCACTACTAATTGGAATAGCTTCTACCCACTTAGTAACGTAATCAACAGCAACTAAAATATGAGTATACCCATTAGAGGAAGGAAAAGATCCCATATAATCAAAGCCCCAACCATCAAATGGTTCAATAACAAGTGAATAGTTCATAGGCATTTCTTGACGTCTACTAATATTACCAATTCTTTGACATTCGTCACAACTCACAAGACAAGACAAACTTACGGGCATCCTTGAAGAGAGTAGGCCAATAAAAACCGGATTGCAATACCTTATGTGCAGTTCTATCTCCAGCATGGTGTCCTCCATAAGCCTCGGAGTGACACTTGCGTAGGATCTGTTCCTGTTCATGCTCAGGTACACAACGTCTTTTTTATGGCCCATCAGTAATGAGAAATGGCTTGTACATTTTTAGAACACATCAAACCGGCAATTAGTTTCAAATATCTTTTTTTTTCATTTCAAGATTTTAAATTACATTAATTTTTATGCGTGGAGAATTTGTTGGATTTTATATTGATATACATTTATTTTTAAAATCAGTTTGAATGTGAGTCGAAATTTTGGGATTAAAAACAGTTCGGACATCACCGAAATATGCAAAATTTCGTATAATTTTTTAACCGTTGCCACAATATGGGATGTAATGCTAACAAAAAGAATATGGGCTCCAAAAAAACCTTAAGAATTAGCAAATGGGCTGTAAATTATTAGAAATAATGGCAGATGGGACGTATGCTGTTTTCCACAGATTTGAGGCTTTCCTAAAAAAAGGTTGACGCACAAGCACTGACTGTTGGATGTCCATCCAACGGCCGTCGTGCTTCTTCAATCTCTGCTCTTCCTGCTTCAGCCGCTCAAACAAGCGCCGACGGGACTGCCTGTTCCCTCCTCCTCGCGGCCAGCTGTGCTGCCGCGCAGGCCTCACCGCCCGACCGTACTCCCATCGCTGGCCTAGCCATCCCTCTACTCACCCACACCTGCTATTATTCTCCGGCGACGGCAGACGAACCAGTAAACCATCATACAGTCATACTCCCCTCCGTGTGGGAAACAACTGCCGAGTCTTCCCTGCCTCCGTGTCGTCCCCTTCCTAGGCCTCGCCGTCGTCCACCGCCCTGGTGCTCTCGGTGCGGCGTGGTCAACATGGTCAAGGAACGACTTCCATCGGACGTGGACTGTACGTGGAGAGGCTGACAGCTGGGTCCACGGCCGCAGCAAGGAAGTGCCTCCTTATTATGCGGAAAATAATGATTCCTCCACCTGACAGTTGGGACCCACCGGACGGGCCACTGTATTTCGCGAAAAAAACATTGACAAGCATGACCTGGACCACGTTGACGAGCTTGATTTTCTTGCTCATCATGTTCCTGATGCAAGTCTAGAGTCTGGTCAGCTCTACCGAAGAACCCCAGGACAGGCCCTTCTCTTTCCAGGAAGTGAGCCGCGTGGGGATTCCGGATCGAAATTTGGGGGCCGCCGCCCAGTTGGTGTCGCGCAGCTCGGTGATGTAGAACCACCCCGATTGCCACCCCTTTATGGTCTCCACGTAGGAGCCTTCAAGCCAGGTGACGTTAGGCATCTTGCCCACCATGGCGCCTCCGCACTCTGCTTGCCGGCTGACCACCACCTTCGGTTTGACATTGAAGGTCTTCAACCACAGGCCAAAATGGGGCTTGATGCGGAGGAAGGCCTTGCACACAACGATAAACGCCAAGATGTTCAGGATGAAATTGGGGGCCAGATCATGAAAATCCAGCCCGTAGTAGAACATGAGCACGCGGACGAATGGGTGGAGGGGAAATCCCAGTCCGCGGACGAAGTGGGTAAGAAAAACTACCCTCTCGTGGGGTTCGGGCGTAGGGATGATCTGCCCTGCATCTGGCAGCCGGTGCGTGATATCCGCGGCCAGATATCCGGCTTCCCGTAACTTTGTGATGTTCTCCTCCGTGACGGAGGAGACCATCCACTTGCCTCCCACTCCGGACATGCTTGGAGCGGTTTGAGAAGAAAGATGCGAACTTGGGCGCTGGAGCTCGAGTGTGCGAGAATGGGTAAGCAAGGAGGAAGAAGGCGTGGGTAAAAAGAGTGAATCCTAATCCCTTTATAAGGGCGGAAGAGGCAATGCGCCTCCCCACTTGCCTGGCAAAATTGTTTATTCCCCAAGCATCGTAATTGATGGCGTGGTTGGGTTACCCACGTCCGTATTGATGAGAATCTCGTAATAAGGGGAACACGATCTCTGCTTTGACAAGACGTGTCAAGAAAACTGCCTCGCGATATGTGCGGTGCTGGTTGAGAAAAACGGTTCGAATAATGACCGGGCCATGGCGTGATGTCATGCTGTCAAAACGTGTCAGCAGATTAGATTTGTGGAAATGTTATTCTCTCTACGGTGGTATGTGGAACTTGTTTTGCAGAGCCGGACACTATCCTTGTGTTCCAAATCTTCCATGGAGTATTCGGAGGAGGAACCCACCTTGCAATGTTGAAGACAATACTGCGTGTCGGACTCATCGTCATTAAAGCCTGGTTCAGGGGCTATTGAGGGAGTCCTGGATTAGGGGGTCTCTGGACAGCCGGACTATATCCTTTGGCTGGACTGTTGGACTATGAAGATACAAGATTGAAGACTTCGTCTCGTGTCCGGATGGGACTCACCTTAGCGTGGAAGGCAAGCTAGGCAATACGGATATGTAGATCTCCTCCCTTGTAACCGACTCTGTGTAACCCTAGCCCCCTCCGGTGTCTATATAAACCGGAGGGTTTAGTCCGTAGGACAATATACAATCATACCATAGGCTAGCTTCTAGGGTTTAGCCTCTATGATCTCGTGGTAGATCAACTCTTGTGATACTCATATCATCAAGAACAATCAAGCATGACGTAGGGTATTACCTCCATCAAGAGGGCCCGAACCTGGGTAAACATCATGTCCCTTGCCTCCTATTACCATCCGCCTTAGACGCACAGTTCGGGACCCCCTACCCGAGATCCGCCGGTTTTGAGACCGACAGGATCCATGTATGAGAACAAAGTGTGGACTTTGGTTGACTTGCCTGATGATCGGCAAGCCATAGAGAATAAATGGATCTTCAAGAAGAAGACTGACGGTAATGTTACTATCTACAAAGCTCGACTTGTTGCAAAAGGTTTTCGACAAGTTCAAGGAGTTGACTACGATGAGACCTTCTCACCCGTGGAGATGCTTAAGTCCATACAAATCATGTTAGCAATTTCCGCATTTTATGATTATGAAATTTGGCAAATGGATGTCAAAACTGCATTCCTTAATGGATATCTTAAATAAGAGGTGTATATGATGCAACCAGAAGGTTTTGTCGATCCAAAAGGTGCTAACAAAGTGTGTATGCTCCAGCAGTCCATTTATGGACTAGTGCAAGCATCTCGGAGTTGGAATATACGCTTTGATAGTGTGATCAAAGCATATGGTTTTATACAGATTTTTGGAGAAGCCTGTATTTACAAGAAAGTGAGTGGGAGATCTGTAGCATTTCTGATATTATATGTGGACGACATATTGTCGATTGGAAATGATACTGAATTTCTAAAAAGCATAAAAGGATACTTGAATAAGAATTTTTCAATGAAAGACCTTGGTGAAGCTGCTTATATATTGGGCATCAAGATCTATAGAGATAGATCAAGACGCTTACTTGGACTTTCACAAAGCACATACCTTGATAAAGTTTTGAAGAAGTTAAAAATGGATCAAGCAAAGAAAGGGTTCTTGCATGTGTTACAAGGTGAGAAGTTGAGTCAGACTCAATGCCCAACCACTGCAAAAGATAGAGAGAAAATGAAAGTCATTCCCTATGCTTCGGCCATAGGTTCTATCATGTATGCAATGTTGTGTACCAGACCTGATGTGTGCCTTGCTATTAGTTTAGCAGGGAGGTACCAAAGTAATCCAGGAGTGGATCACTGGACAGTGGTCAAGAACATCCTGAAATACCTGAAAAGGACTAAGGATATGTTTCTTGTTTATGGATCTGACAAAGAGCTCGTGTAAACGGTTACGTCGATGCAAGCTTTGACACTGATCCGGATGACTCTAAGTCACAAACCGGATACATATTTTTATTGAATGGTGGAGCTGTCAGTTGGTGCAGTTCTAAGCAGAGCGTCGTGGCAGGATCTACATGTGAAGCGGAATACATAGCTGCTTCGGAAGCAGCAAATGAAGGAGTCTAGATGAAGGAGTTCATATCTGATCTAGGTCTCATACCTAGTGCATCGGGTCCAATGAAAATCTTTTGTGACAATACTGGTGCAATTGCCTTGGCAAAGGAATCCAGATTTCCCAAGAGAACCAGGCACATCAAGAGACGCTTCAATTCCATCCGTGATCAAGTCAAGGAGGGAGACATAGAGATTTTCAAGATACATACGGATCTGAATGTTGCCGACCCGTTGACTAAACCTCTCTCACGAGCAAAACATGATCAGCACCAAGACTCCATGGGTGTTAGAATCATTACAATGTAATCTAGATTATTGACTCTAGTGCAAGTGGGAGACTAAAGGAAATATGCCCTAGAGGCAATAATAAAGTTGTTATTTATATTTCCTTATATCATGATAAATGTTTATTATTCATGCTAGAATTGTATTAACCGAAAAATTAGTACATGTGTGAATACATAGACAAACAGAGTGTCACTAGTATGCCTCTACTTGACTAGCTCATTAATCAAAGATGGTTAAGTTTCCTAGCCATAGACATGAGTTGTCATTTGATGAACGGGATCACATCATTAGAGAATGATGTGATTGACATGACCCATCCATTATCTTAGCACTATGATCGTTTAGTTTATTGCTATTGCTTTCTTCATAACTTATACATGTTCCTATGACTATGGGATTATGTAACTCCCAAATACCGGAGGAACACTTTGTGTGCTATCAAACGTCACAACGCAACTGGGTAATTATAAAGATTCTCTACAGGTGTCTCCGATGGTGTTTGTTGAGTTGACATAGATCAAGATTAGGATTTGTCACTCCGATTGTCGGAGAGGTATCTCTGGCCCCTCTCGGTAATGCACATCACTATAAGCCTTACAAGCAATGTGACTAATGAGTTAGTCACAGGATGTTGCATTACGGAACGAGTAAAGAGACTTGCCGGTAACTAGATTGAACTAGGTATGATGATACCGACGATCGAATCTCGGGCAAGTAACATACCGATGACAAAGGGAGCAACTTATGTTGTTATGCGGTTTGACTGATAAAGATCTTCGCAGAATATGTAGGAACCAATATGAGCATCCAGGTTCCGCTATTGGTTATTGACCGGAGATGAGTCTCGGTCATGTCTACATAGTTCTCGAACCCGTAGGGTCCGCACGCTTAACATTCAATGACGATATGTATTGTGAGTTATGTGATTTGATGTACCAAAGGTTGTTCAGAGTCCCGGATGTGATCACGGACATGACGAGGAGTCTCGAAATGGTCGAGACATGAAGATTGATATATTGGAAGGTTATGTTTGGACGTCGGAAAGGTTTCGGATAGGTTCGGGCATTTTCCGGAGTACCGGGGGGTTGCCGAAACCTCCCATGGGGTTAATGGGCCTTCATGGGCTTTAGTGGAAGAGAGAGGAGGCGGCCAAGAGGAGGGGCGCCCCCCCCCCCCCAAGCCCAATACGAATTGGGGAGGGGGGCGGCCCCCTTTCCTTCGTCCCCTCTTCCCTTTCCTTCCCCCTTCAAGTTGGACTAGGAAAGGGGGGAACCTACTCCTAGTAGGAGTAGGATTCCCCCTTGGGGCGCACCCTATGAGGCCAGCCGGCGCCCTCCTCCACTCCTTTATATACGGGGGAGGGGCACCCCATAGACACACAAGTTGATTTCTTAGCCGTGTGCGGTGCCCCTTCCACAGATTTCCACCTCGGTCATATTGTCGTAGTGCTTAGACGAAGCCCTGCGTCAGTAACTTCATCATCACCGTCAACACACCGTCGTGCTGACGACACTCTCCCTCAGCCTCAGCTGGATCTAGAGTTCGAGGGACGTCACCGAGCTGAACGTGTGCAGATCGTGTAGGTGTCGTGCGTTCGGTACTTGATCGGTTGGATCGCGAAGACGTTCGACTACATCAACCGCGTTACTCAATCCTTCTGCTTTCCGTCTACGAGGGTACGTAGACACACCCTCTCCTCTCGTTGCTATGCATCTCCTAGATAGATCTTGCATGATCGTAGGAAAAAAAATTGAAATACTGCGTTCCCCTACACCCAAAGGTCGGGTTCCTACAGAGGGAAGTTCATGTTGTATAACTTAGGAAGTTCAGGTTGAGATCATATATATATATATATATATATATATATATATATATATATATATATATATATATATATATATATATATATATATATATATATATATATATATATATATATATATATATATATATGTATCTGTATATACACACACACACACACACACATAAACATTATTCTGATCACGGGATCAGAATAATATACTGATCACAACCTGACCTGCCCCGCTAGTAGTATGTTGAACTTCCCTGTGAACTAGGTTGAACTTCCGCCAACATTGCCCAAATGGGGCTTGCGATATACCGTTGGAAAGTTATGGACACCAATATCATGACCCAACTTAAATTTTTGGCAAAATATAAGCGGTTTAAGAGCAGTTTTTAAAACCGTTTTTTCTTCGCACAAAACACGTGAATCATATTTTCGGTCGCATTTCTAAACCGTTTATCGGAATGAGGCATATAATATGGCATTGGAAAGCTGCTGCAAAGCAGCTCCTTCCACATGTTGAAAGTTTTCTCTAATTCCCTATGGTTAAAGAGTAATTTGAAAAAACGTAAAATTTCATAAACCGAACAGCTGAGTTCATTTTTTCAATGTCATTTCTAAACGGCTAATCTAATGGAGGCATATGATACGGCGTTGGAAAGCTTATGAAAATGCGCTACTTTTTCATCTTGAAAGTTTTTTTCTAATTTTGAATGGTTTAAGAGTAATTTAGAAAATGGTCCAAGTCCTTCCGAGTTTGTATTTTCGAGCTAATTTTTTAACCGTGCGTCCGAATGCAGCAAATAATATGGCGTTGTAAAGCTTGAACAAATGCGAAACTTTTTGGTATGTATTGTTTCTCCCAATTCTTTATGGTTTTAAGTCAGTTTCGAAAATGGCGAAAAACGTATTTTTGCTGTATTTTCTACAAACTTTAACGGAAAGGCGCAAATAATATCCCATTGAAAAGCTACGGAAAATGTGAAACTTTTTCATGTTGATGGCTTTCTCTGATTCCTAGCCGTTTTCAAGTAATTGCGAAAATGCCGAGATCATTCGTTCTGCCTTTATCGCGAAACAGATTTTTCGAAAATGCACCGCGTGAAGAACCTAAACTTCTCGGCGCGTGTACCTGAACTTCACTCTGTTTTTCACGTGATTTTTTTGCTCGTAGGTCTCCATCCACTACTCGTAACTCTCCATCCATTCACCGGAATTGAGCAGGTGATATACCGATGGAAAGCTGCTGTAAGCACGCAAGTTTCCCGTGTTGATCGTTTTTTCGTACTCGTGACGATTTTAAAAGTTTTTCATCTCAAATTCATTCAGCGTAGTAGTTGAACTTCCTGTTGTTTTCACGTTGAACTTCTGTGGCGTATTTTTGTTTGTAATTTTCTTATCCATTCGTCCGTGTTACACAAATGATATTCCTTTGGTACAAATCTCTCTCACAATAATTTTTTAAACTTTCTTCGACGGAGGACTTGAACTTATAACAACAAAACTTTTCGACTTTGCTTTTTTATTCTTTTTTAATACAAAATGCACACCGTGTAGTACGTGAACTTTCGGCAAACTTCTCTTGGTTACGTGAAAATATCTGAGATTTTTTTATGAATTTTTAATATGATTTACTTAATCCCTTTTTATGAATCTTGAAGCGCTCTATTTTTTAAAAGTTGAACTTCTTGTTATTTTATTTTTGAACTTCCTGTTTCCATTCTTTAATAACGAGGAAAACCTGAGTTTTCTATAATCTCGAACTTCTCCATATTTTTAATAAGGATTTCCTGGTTTTATTTCATAATCCCTTTTTATGAATCTTGAAGCGCTCTATTTTTAAAAGTTGAACTTCTTATTATTTTATTTTTGAACTTCTTGTTTACATTCTTTAATAACGAAGAAAAGCTGAGTTTTCTATAACAAGGAAAATGTGAGTTCTCTTTAAAAATTGGGACCATGCCTTTTAATTTATTTTTCTCATATTAAACACACATCATGTAGTACAAACTTCTCCATGTTTTAAAATTGAACTTCTTGGTTTTATTTTTCAGTAACGAGAAAAACTAAGTTTTTAGTGTACATTGAATTACTCAGTTTTTTCAAATTGAACTTCTTGGTTTAATCTTTAGTATCGGGGAAAATCCGAATTTAAAAACATAGGGAAATTTTTTTAAAACTTATTTGTTATTCCCTTATTTTAATTTGAATTTATTAGTTATTCTTTAGAACGAGAATCTGAGGTTTCTATCAACTTTGAACTTCTCTGTTATTTTAATTTGAATTTCTTAGTTTTATTTTTTAGTAACGAGAAAATTTGAGTTTTTTGAACTTCCTCGTTTTAAAATTTCAAACTTCTTGATTTTGTTTTTTTATAATGTGAAAAATCTGAATTTTTTATAGACATCGAACTTCATAATTTTTAAACTTGAGCTTCTTAGTTTTATTGGTTAGTAATGGGGAAAATCCTTTTTTTATATAAACCGCACCGTTATTTTAATTTGAACTTCTAGTTTTTATAGAGTGGGGAAATATGTTTTTATAAAATCTTTTTGAAATGCTCCTCTTTTTTAATTTGGACTTCTATGATTTTTTTATAAACGGGGAAATCCATTATTAAGATTCTTGAAGTACATTTTTTATTTGAACTTCTTCCTCAATTTATTTTGAACTTTGAGATTTTTTAAATATCAACATCCTCGTAAGTTTTTGTAAACCTCTATTTTTTCATGCAATCTAGTACCACACTATTCTCTCCAAATGTTGCAGGTTTATCCGAAAACAAATGAGCTTGAACTAAAATTATATCTACTTTTTTATGCGTGCAACTATGATGTGTTTTTTTCTTAATTCCTTGTTTTTTTGTGTGTTTGTTTAACAATTTTTTCTTCTAACGTGTTGTCTCTACTTCTCTTGCTAGCATGTGTGAACTTCAAGAATTATTTTAGTACATGCATACACTATTGTCTTTCTCCGTGCTATCTCTGTAAAAGTAATAGCAACAAAAATTAGAGAGATAGTAAAAGGCTCCGCCACCATATGATGGCAGGATGCTCTGGAACGGAAGAGCTCGTCGGAACGCGCGGCCAGCACAGCTCAGACAGAGGCCAAGCCAATGTTAGATCCGGGCACCCATCCTTTTTGAGAGTTGAATTGAATATAGTTGTGCAAATCATTGCTTCCTGAATCTTTTGTCAATGGTGTAGTACAAATCAAGTTCAGATATACATGAGACAAGAAGCTAAAGTCCACGTCCCACAGTGAACATTTGGTAACTAATGTAACAAACATGAAATCCGTGTTTCACTGTCCCATCATTCATCACGCCAGGAAACAATACATTTTCTCATGTTTTTAAAACTTCGTTCGTTTTCTCTTTTCTGAACTTCTAACACTGAAACTCTGAACGATTATGCCTCTTTTCGACTGAATTTTGGCGAAAATTCACAGCTGAAAGCGATGAGGACGAGCTAGGGGATTTGGTTGATTTTGTCGAGTGCGATAGAGGTGGAAAATCTTGAAATCTTGACGCCTCGTCGGAGGGTGCTTGTAGCCGGGCGGGGGAAAGGGGGCTGCTTGGCAGCAGGGGCCACATGGTAGCTCTGCACGCACGAACACACCGCAAACAGAGCGCACCAATGCTTGCTCGCACACACAGCCGAGGTTGGTCGAGCTCAAGGTCCGGTGGTTCATGCGGAGAGGATGGAGCAGAAGGGCAGCGGAGCTCGTGGGAGCCAGCGACGGGGCCCAGGACGGCCAGCCGACATGGGAGCAACTCTGCCTACGCGAGCAAGAGGAGGAGCATCGACCACAAATTGCTAGCGTCTGAGGTGACGGACTGGTCGTCCCCGAGGTGACGGACTACTCGTGCGGAGGTTCATGGTTGGGCTGCGTGTCCAGGTGGTGGGAGGCGACGACTGTGGTGTTCATTGAGGCGGCTGCATCCCACATCGCCGGCTTCGAGCTTGTCGGGAGGCACGAGATCTAGGGGCGGCTGGGTTGGTGGTTCCAGGAGCGGGGTGGGGCAGCGCGTGGATCCGGGAGGGCCTCGTGTCGCCGGGGCGGAGGTATATCACCGGGATCGTGTCAGATCCGATCGGGTCGTCGGAGTGGCGACTCGCCGGGATGCAGGTGGTGATGTGGGTCGGCAGAGGCGGCGGTGTGGGTACGGAGGGGCGACAGTGTGGGTTGGGAGTAGCGGCGCCGGTGGGAAGCAGGCGGCCATCCGGGTGGAGGCGGGCCGGCGCCGGCCGGGGTGGGTTGGGAGGGGCGCGTGGGAGAGGGAGGTGGGATGGATCCAGAGACGTGGGGAGGTGGAGGTTCGGTGCGGGAGAATGTGGAGGAGGTTTCTTTTTCTTTTCTACGATTCGGGAATTCGGGAGGACCTGCGTGCGCCTTATAGGGCCAATCGTGATTAGAATAACTATTCTGATTTCAGGATCAAAATAGTATCGGAGATGCCGAAGATGGCCAAAAGAAATAATTGACAAATGAATATATACCAGAATGAAAGTTTTTTGAAGGAAACACGGGATAGTGTTTTCTTTAATCTTTTGGCAACATGAGTCCATTCAATCCCACTAAACTTCATCTAGCCATCGTAACTTGGTTGGATAGCTTATATTTTTCATATTTTCTCTAGTTAATATGAGCATTTCTTGGGAGCCTACGATTCGTATAGTAATAGATGATCACATGGAAGGACATATTATAACTAACAATAATTGATAATAATGAGTTGGAAGTAAATATGAAGATGTAGGATGTGGCTACTAGTCCAAGATAATAGGGTGGAGGTGCCAAAGAACATGTTCGGTTATTGATGAGTAATGCCAAAAAACGGCTTATTTTGACCAAGGAAGGAGGCATGACCAATCATTCTTTATGCCCTTGTCATTTTCGCCGATTTGGTAAATTTTCCATGTGCACTATTTCAGGAGATGCATCATGCGTACTATTAAGTAAATACTGGATATTAATTAATAAAGAGATTCATATGTTTAATTTTCTCTGTTATTGAACTATATAATCATTGTGGCCCACCGTGCTACATTCATAAGTTACTTCGGTAAAATACTATTGCTACACGGCTAGGTGACTACTAGGGAAGTTTAGCGTTGGGAGCTACTCAGTGGTGTTTACTAAATTTCTTTTGCTCTCATGGTTGCAATGTGATCGTTGATGGGTAGGATATCATTTTAATGGACCCGCCCTTAAGCCATCATTTTCCCCTCCATTCAGTGTCCATCAAACTCTATCGAGCATTGGAATCTCATACTAGTTCACATGCGCGGAAAAATATCCCCTGCCCCCTTTCATATTCACGTGTGACTGCCTTCTCCCTCTATCGACCATGCTTGTCAAATGGCCACATTCCCTCTCCCTATGCCTCTCTCATTTGCATCCTTCCATCTAGTGTCCATGTGTCTCCTCATGCTTTTATACACCTCCTCTGTCCTAGTGCTTGGCTATGCTTCAATGTGGGAGGGCATCGGCGAGGAAGTCTATTCTAATGGGCAAGAAGCTTACAAAACCCGATGATGACATTATGGCTCTTGGAATTCTCATAGACCAACCATGACCTAGTATGCTACTAGTATGGATGATTGAGATTTGTATCTACATAGGTTTAAATATTTTAGATCTCTAGTAAAATGTAATTACATTGTTCCATTGTTCTTGCTCCTATTTCGTAGTAGTATCATTTTTGCTAGAAGGTTTTTTGCAAGAACTCATTATATATCCTCTTGCACGTGCAAGATGGGTAGCTGGTGTTACCATATGTTGATCTTCTTATTTTATGAGGAACAAGCTGTTACGTAGGAAATAATTGTTACTTTTTCATGGTTATAAACTATGAGTACATCCATTTTTAATAATAGACAGTGTTTATTCTTGTGTAGGTTTTTGGCATGACAACACATATCACAAGTGTAAAATTGACAATGACAAATTTGTTATATGTGTGAATAAATGCAAATATGTTGGTAAATCAAGTAATTTTTTTACACTCGTAATGATGGAACTTTGACCTTTCAATAATTTTCCCCTTGGGAAAACATATATTGCTCTTCTTAAAGAGTAACCACTTATGTCTTACAAAAATTAAAAGTTTTCTACTGTCAATCGACAAAACGCCTACTAGATCGACTTAAACCCTTATAAAATGTAACCGGTTCACCGGAGGATTACACACCCTTTCGCCTTTCCACTTGAAAACATATCCAATCATTTTGTTGATACCAAGACTTCAGTGCAGGTCTCAAGCAATGTGCAAAACTATTTCGATGAGATTTAGAGTAACCTCGTTGCAAAGAGCTGGTGTGCTAGCCTTGATAAGTTGGAGAATTTAAAATATGATGCCCATATCTTGACTTGACAAATTATATGAAAGCCTCCTTCTCAGAGAATGCAAAGAACTCTCCAACTTCGGAAACACAAGAAACATAGGTTCAGTTAGGAGATGCATCCTAACATGATTTTAAATGGCTCCCCTGATTCTCTTTGAAGAATATGTGTTGGCACACATGGTCTATTTACAACTAGTATTGTAGTCAGAAGTAAAACCATCACAGGACTGTGTCTGAGAACCCCCTTCAAAGCCCTATTCTATATTAGTGATAGCAACAGCGCCTTCAAAGCCCTCTGAATAGTGACCATATCTAGAAAATAACACAATAATTTAATGTGCATATCATGTAGATTACCTTGAAATTATTTGGAGAGAGATAGAGGGCGCTGCAACATCATGGTGTCAATTTTTTGAATTCATGGGTTATTAAATGCATATGTAGATATGTATATATTTTAGTGGAGCATGTATTAGTTGGTTTCAAAGGACCCATTGCATATCAATGGAATTTCATGTGTTGTATGCGAGATAAGTAATCACCAACATTAATAGAAAAGATATGCTTACATTCACTGGTAATGAGTGGATCATATGTGTGGCATAGTTACTCAGTGGAGGATATTAATAAATTATTTGCAAATACATACACAACAAAATGTCGTTGACATGTGTACGTACATAAAAATCGACATTGATATATGGGCCACCGATGACCAAACCGGATGAAAATCTTGTGTGCTATACCTATGTGCGGGCGGCGAATACCATGGTTTCAGGCTTACACTGCGATGAGAGGAGCACATATGTCACGCATGCACAACACAGGTGTCTTCTCTCTGGCAAGATTGAGATTTATCAACACTCAACAGGCCTGCGTGTGTTGTCTCTAGCAGTCTTCCTATCTACAATTGCATGTCGCCAAACCGAAAAAATCTTAAATAAATGATAAAATCTTGAGTTCAACTTCACATGTGTCGGTGTCTTCCAATGAGATTCATAAGCAGTTTATTAGTTTTAGTTAAATCTCTATTTTTGTGGCCCGACAATCTACCAATGCATCAAATTAATTAGTGAAAGTAGGTTCCGTACCTGGAAGGACTATAAATACACTATCCTAGTCCTCTCTCCGTCCCCATTCTCTAAGCATTCTTCATAGTTCATACTACCCACAAGTCTGTAGTTTTGACCTATCTAGTCTCATGGATCCATTGGTCAACCAAGGGTGGACCTCATCAGAGGAAGAGGAGGCAAGGTCACTCATTGTTGGGCACAACAGCCACACAATCATGTATGATGACAAGAACAAGAGGCACAACAACATCGTGGATGCTCTCCATGAATTATTCCCTTCAAAGACAAGGCAGCAGGTAACAGATCTTTATGTCAATCTCGCCGTGGAATCGTATATGATGCATTCGAGGGAGGAGAGACATGTTGTTGGTGGCAACACACATAGTGTTGGCCCCATTAACCTAGTGAACAATAACTTTGGGGTGTCGGGTCAGGAGATTGGTGCTAGCAACATATGTGGCATCAATACCATGGGTGACCATGTGATTGACGGCTATGCGGTACGAGAGGAGGAGGAAGCAGCAACCATGAATGATAATGAATTGATATTTGGTCATGCATTGGAGGATACGAGGATCACGGAGACGAAGGAAGCACCATTGATGGTAGACAAGAACAAGATGCAGATTTTGGAGAACAATATTACTAGTGATCAACTAGTTGTTCCCCCACGCCAAGGGAGGTTTTGGACCATCGACGAACACAAGTAATCAATGTCTACTCTGACTTTTGTCATGTAGTTTAGATTGTTATTTATATTAAATCACCATATACTAATTAATCATGTTGTGCAGATTTAATATATGTGAGAGTTAGGTTAAGTTTGTGATGATATATCTCTACACCTCCCATACAAGTTTTAGACTGACAAACTTACATCCCTTACATTTATTTGTGAGTTGTCAAATATAATGATTTGAAATTAGGTAACATAAATGTAATAAATAAGGCCAGAAAACTCCAATATGGCATTACTTGCCCCTATTCAAAAGATTGATAACATGTAGAACCATACAAAATTGCTAAGATAGTGTTTAGTTGTAGTTTGATATGGTCATCTATGTTCCAAAATGTTCATTCATCTAAGGATTTCTGATAAGCATGTGTGTTGTTGAAATGGTTAGAAACATATATCTACGTAAGTCGGGATATTTTGTGTCTCTAAATTTATGGGTTGCTTCAATAAAATAACTCAATCGACCATTCATCTTTGCATTCCACAACTTAGTCTAACAAATTCTAATGAACCTTGTTTTTGTAGGTTGTTTCTCCGTGGGCTAGGTGTCTACGGTCGTGGTGACTGGAAAAACATATCCAAGCACTTTGTCACTACTAAAACTCATGTTCAAGTCTCAAGCCATGCACAAAAGTACTTTAGGAGGCTACATAAAAGAGCCTCGTTTGGGACGCAACGTTATAGCATCAACGATGTTGGGCTACACGATGAGGACCCATGGTCGATGAATAATAGTTCTGGTCCCTTGCAAATGCTTGGTTCTACCGGTCTCAACAATGAAACAAGCTTCGGGTTGCAGGCTCCGATAAGCTCATCCATAGTCATGAACAACCAGCCTCAGTTATGGCCACCTTTCATATATAGTCACCAAATAAATCAGCAGCCAGTGTGGAGTGAGCATCATATGTTGGGGTCAACTGGAGTTGTAACGGATGGCATGGGAAATTCTGCTCCTCCATGTCAACAAGGATCGACTTGTTTTCCTCTTGGCAATGTATGAATAAGATGTAGTAGATCATAGGTTTGGGAAATGTTTGTGAAGCTATAGCATTAAGGTAAGCATATAAACGAATTTCCTTCCAAAAGATGGTAACATAATATGCTGAAGACAGTATGGCTAAAGTTCCTGTTTGGAAAGTCAATAATTTAATGTTTGTAAGAAACAGTGTATTTCACCTTATATGTGTCGTTATCTTAATATAGTGTTTGTTTCATGTCCCTGATTTCATAAAAATACAATTATTTTCAATTACCACACTTAAGTTGGCGTATATGTTGTCTCTATATGTTTCCTTGAGTAATATATCACAGGATTGTTGCCTTCATTACAAAATTGTATTCACCCAATGACAAAACACAAGAATCTTTGAAATGATGCTCAATATTTATTGACTATATAAAATAAGATACAATTGCAAAAATACTTGAAAAACCTATCATCTACTCAGTAGTCCAAATCCTATAAACTTCCACTACATTATCTAAATCATGCATGTTGGCTTTTCCTTTTTATAGTCAAAGCACCGCCACTATTTAGTGTGTTATTGCTTTAAAATACTTTAGGTACAATATAATTGAGGATTCACTATACATAGTTCCCAAATAGCTATAATGCCTTGCCTGCTCCTCATTGTATATCCCAGTTGTCTCGTAGTATTGCCTTTGTTTGTCTGATAGCGGAGAATGGAGACATCATGGGCAATGACCAGCACTCACTGGTATTCATTTTGTCATGCTCATAGGACCTAGGGTTGGAATGACGTATGCATAGGAGAATATATATGAGATGGCGGAGATGGCAAAAGAAACAATAGGTGAACATATACTTGCATGGAAGTCTTTTGAAGGAAACACAGGGTAGTGTTTTATTATTCTTTCGGTGACATGAGTTGATTCAATCCTACTGAAGTTCATTTGGGCCATTGTAACTTGGTTGATAGCTCATATTTCATATTTTTCTCTGGTTAACATGAGCATTTCTTGGGAGTGTCGTTCATATGATAATAGATGATAAAATGGAAGGACATGCTAGAAATAACTATAGTTGATAATAATGAGTTGGGGCAAAGATGAAGATGTGGGAGGTTCAGACTAGTCCAAGATAATGAGGTGGAAGTGCCAATGAACCTGTTCTATTATCGATGAGTAATGCCAAAAAGCGGTTGCTTTTCACCATAGAAGGATACATGCCCGATCATTGACGGAGCGAAATCTCGTCAGTTCCCTCGGTAGGGGTCCAAGCGCAGCTGAAAGTCATGGATCGGAGGTCACACGAGGGTTTTTCCAGGTTCGGGCCTTCAAAGAGTAATACCCTACATCCTGCTGGTTTTGATGATTCATAGTGGAGGGATACCTCGTGCGAGGGGTTACAATGTTGTATGAAATTGCTACCAAGAGTTTTTCTATATGTGGATAGATGATTGATGGGTACCCTAGACCTTCCTTTATATAGGCAGGAGAGGTCTATGGTTTTACAAGGTAGATGCGATCGAGGGTGTTGCCTCCCTCCTTTCTTGGGCATCACAAAGGTCACCCTCTCCCTCTAGGGTTTGCTCCGCACGCTGGGTCTTGGATGAGGTCGTGCTCCTGGGCATTGGCCACCCCCTGTATTGGACACCATCTATCATTCGTTATGTCCATGTCATTTTCCTCGATTAGGTAAAAAATCCTTGCACTATTTCATGAGATGCATGGTGTGCACTATTAAGGAAGTGCTCGGGTATGAATTAATAAAGAGATTCAAAAGTTTAATTTTGTTTGTTATTGAACTATATAGTCATTGTGGCCCACCTTATCTACATACGGAAGAGGTTGCTTTTGACCAAGGAAGGAGACATGCTCGATCATTCTTTATGCCCTTGTCATTTTCCCAATTAGGTATTTGTTTTCATGTGCACTGTTTCAGGAGATGCATGGTGTGTATTATTAAGCAACTCCTCGGATATGAATTAATAGAGAGATTCATATGTTTAACTTTCCTTGTTACTGAACTATATAATCATTGTGGCCCATCGTTATCTACATACAGAAGTTACTTTGGTTAAGAAGTGTCGCTACACTACTCAGTGTCTACTAGGGAACTTGAGCGATGGGAGCTGCTTGGTCGTGTTTACTGCATAGCTTTGCTCTCATGGGTGCAATATTTATCGTTGATGGGTTAGATATCATTTTAATGGCCCCACCCTACAGCCATGCTATTTTGCCCTCCTTTCAGTGTGGATCGAACTCTATCGAGCATTAGAGAAACCTCATACTAGTTCACGTGCGAGAGGGGGGGGGGGTCCTATGCCACCTTTGATATTCACGACATACCGCCTCATATCGAGCATGCTTTGTCAAATAGCCTCATCCCCTCTCCATATGCCTCTCTCATTTGCACCCTTCCAACTAATGGCCATGGTCGCCTCCTACTTTTATACACCTCCTCCGTCCAATTGCCTGGCATATGCTTCAATGCGGGAGGGCGCTAGCGGGGATTTCTATTCTAATGGGCAAGAAGCTTACAAAAACCGGTGATGATATGGTGGCACTTGGAATTTTCATAGACCGACCGTGACCCAGTATGCTACATAGGTTTAAATATTTTAGTTCTCTAATAAAATGCAGTTACATTACTCCATTTTTCTTGCTCCAATTTAATTCTAGTATCATTTTGCTAGAACTTTTTTGGCAAGAACTCATTATATATCCCCTAGCACGCGCAAGATGGATAACTGGTGTTAGCATATGTTGATCTTCTTATTTCTCGAGGAACAAATTGTTATGTAGGAAATAATTGTTACCTTTTCATGGTTATAACTTATAAGTACAACCATTTTTTATTACCAGGCAATGTTTATTCTTGTGTAGGTTTTGATCATGACAAAACATATCACGAGTGCAAAATTGCAATGATAAATTTGATTTATGTGTGATTAAATGGAAATGTGTTGGTAAATCTACTAGAATTTTGTACACTCGTAATGATGGAACTTCAACCTTTCGATAAATTTACCCTTGGGAGAACATATATACCTCTTCTTAAAGAGGAACCACTTATGTCTTACAAAAATTAACCAGTTGCTCTTGTCAATCAACGTAGTGCAAACATAACCAGTTTGTTAGAGGGATTACACACCTTTCGGCTTGTCCGCTAGAAAAACATATCCAAGAACTTTGTCACCACCAAGTGTCCAGTACATGTCTCAAAAGCCAAGAGCGGAAGTATTACGACGAGGTTTAGAGTGACCTCATTGCCAAGAGCTGGTGTGCCAGCCTTGATAAGTTGAAGAATTTAAAATATGATTCACATCTCTTGACTTGACAAACTATACGAAAGCCTCCTGCTAAGTGAATGCAAAGAACTCCACAAGTTTAAACACACAAGGAATATAGGTTCAATTAGGAGATGCATACTAACATGTAAACGGCTCCCCTGATTCCCCTTACAGAAGATGGGTTGGCACACATGGTCTATGTACATCGACTGTTGTATACAGTCGGAAAGTAAAACCATCGCAGGACTATTCTATACTAGTGATAGCAACAATTTTTTAGTATTTTTAAATAACTTTGAACATGCCCTCCATTTTTTTCCCTAGATTCGCCAATGCTATGAACCTATTGTGGTTGATGAGTCCTCAAGGGCAGTGTGCTGTACAGTAAACGTCATTGCCGCAAGGAAAAAGTCACAACAGAAGATTGCGGTGCGCCGGCTGAACGCTCGGGCCGGTCACTTCGCCACGCTGGCGCTAGCCACTAGGAAGGGAACACGTGTACCTTATCTTCTCCCCAACGCCCGCATCCACTTCTTCTTCCTCGCTCCCGTGACCTCGCTTTCCCTATCTGTTTCCGTCTCGCCTCCTCCGACATAGCACCAGGCAGCACCGAGCACTCCCCCCTTCGCACCTCACGCTGCACCTCCTCCATGGGGGTGCTGCTCCCATCCGCCATGGCTTGCGAGCTCAAGGTCAGGGCGGCCATGGCTTACGAGCTCGGGGCGGACTGCGACGGGGGCTCCTACGAGCTGTTATGGGCGCCATGGCTTATGAGCTCGGGGGCAGACGAGGACGGGGGAGACTGCGAGCTGCTATGGGCGATGCCGTTGAGCATTTGCTACTGGAGGAAGCTCATCGAAGCTGCGAGCATCAAGCGACACCTCCCATGTTACAACTGGTGTTCAAGGAAGCTACCACAGGCGCCGCAAAAAGCTTCAACCGGTGACGCCAAATGCTGGGACCGCTCAGTGCCATCGCAAAAAGCTACAACCGGCGTCGCAAAAAGCTTCGACCTGCATCGCAAAAAGCTTCAACCACGACGACATATGTCAGGGCTGGCTACTGTCAGTACCAAAAAAGCTGCAACCGTTGTCGCTTTTGCTACTACCGGCATCGTTGTTTGCTACATACTTCACGGCTTAGCTGCGACGTGCAACGACGGCGGCGATCAACAAGATGTATTTTTTGCTGGAACGAAGACTATGTGTGCTACAACCGGCTTTGGCAGAGTTACCACGGGTGAATTTTTTTGCTACAACCATGTACGGATTATGTGTGACCTCGGTGGGGAGCTGCAACAGTTGATGTTTTTTGCTACTATCGACATCCTTGTTTGCTACATGCTTCACGACTTAGCTGTGACATTCGACGATGGCGGCGACGTTTTTGCTACAACCGCCGCTGGATTTTGCTTCATCCGTTTGTGGATTAGCTGCAACCCGCAACGGCGATTCGCTGCACCTGTGCTTCTGTTTTGCTACCACCGGCAAAGATTTTTGCTACATTCATGCATATTTGCTACGACGGCGCTTCAAACACGGTGATGAGCAAATCTTCTTGCTGGAGACGACGAAGGCCGGTTCCAGCAAAATGCGAGTACAGTTCCAGCAAATCTTCTTGCTGGTTCCAACATTCCTCGACCATTTTTTTGCTGGAGAGAACAGGAGGCCATGTTTTTGCTGGAACCGGTGATATGGTCGCCACCGGAGCACGGCCGTCGTGCACTGGAGTTGCGAGTGTCGCCACCGAAGCTGCAAGCCTGCAACCACGGGCACACGCTGATGCATCCACGGAGGCGAGAAAACGCATGAGGTGATCGACCCCGGTGAGGGCGGTGGGCGGCGGCGATGAGTAGGATGCCGGTGAGGGCGGCGGCGACGAGCAGGACGCCGGTGAGGGCGGGCGGCAGGCGGCGCAGTGCTGCGACCGCCCAATCGAGGACATGCACAAGATGCGGGACCAGCAAGAGGAAGGAGAAGCTCGGGGCAAACCGTTTTTCTGCCAAATTCAATGGCCCACCTGGATCGCATCCGACGGATCACGCTCGACCGGCCGAAACCGCTGGGCCGGTGCGTATTAGTCGCCAAGATTCTAACGTCGGAGACCCCAACATGAATAACTGTCTATACTATCCAAAGTACTCCCTTCGTTTCTAAATAAGCCCTTTTAGAGATTTTCAACATATTTTAGAGTGTAGATTCATTCATTTTCTATATTGGAATACAGATGTATAGACATATTATAGAGTGTAGATTCTTCATTTTCCATATTGAAATCTCTATGAAAGGAGTATAACCACAGTTTATGGCTACAGGGCAGAAGTCAGCCAAGAGGAGTCCTGTAATTGCCAAGTACATTCTTTCTAGCAGTCTGTGGCTCACGAATGCAGCATCAATTAATATGAATCAGGAGTATCTAATTAGCCCAAAATTCGATGGTTGATTGCATCTGGCAATGTCTGATTGTTTACTTGCTATGTGATTTTTCTGGGAAGCATTTTGCATAACAAAGCAAACACAAACACATAGCACATCCAAGTGGCATTCAGATTTCACGACATCGCAAATTCGCAATACGCCCGTGCATAACGACCAGTAGCACAGATCAACAGGGTAGGAAACCCCCTCAGGTAGAACAGGCTAAAAAACGACAGATAAGTTTGTCGCATCACCAAAGTTGGGCATTACAAGTTCTGTCTGTCCAAAGCTTTGTTCGCTGGACCAAGAGCTGATAGTACCGAAATGCTAGCATCCTAACGCACCCACGAATCCCAAATCAGGGCTTGAGTGACAGGGCCAGCCCGAACTTGGGGCTCTTCTCAATGGCCTTGGTGTCAACCTCGGTGGAGAAGGTGATGAGAGACTTGGGCCTCCACGCGTGCTGGATGAGCGCACTTGCGACGCCGAAGTTGTTGTAACGCCCCTTCACAGTGGTCAGGGGGTCCAGCTCGTGCTGCGTCCCAATGGTGATGGTGTTCTCGTTGCTTGAGAAGCTGTGAGCGATCTCTGCTCCCACAGCAGTGGTGCGCTGCACCTGGTGGTAGTAGGAAGCAGCCAGGGTGTTTACCTTGTTGTTCCTGAAATTGATAATTAAACACCATAAGTACCACATTTATGAATACTCTATAGGCCAAATTAGTGTTACATCATGCAGAAGATGCACAGACAAAAACGAGAGCTCTTTGACCCTACTTCAGCACTAAAATAATCGGAATCAGAAGCTAACAGGAAAGATTGCTAAGGGCAATTGGGAATTGTAGAATGTAAACAACATGCTAAGACCAGAAATCAAATAATTACACAATACAGCAAAGCACTGGAAGAAACAACTTACAGATTCAACGAAGCAGTAAGATCTTGGTTAGTGTGGCTCAGTCCAGCATTGTACTTGGTGAAGTCACCAGAGGCAGTGTCAAATGCAACATCAACACCAAAAGCAAAAGCCTTAGTCCCAATGACACCAGAAAAGTTAACAAGAGGGTTTGAATTCAGGCCAACACTGCCGTTGATGCCAAGATGGGGATGCAAGTACTGGAGTTCAGCCTGAAACCACAAGAATTCAGATTAACTTCTAAATATCTATCAAGCTACAAAAATGATAATTGGTAATATTCCTAGATGGACACTAAGACGAGATCAGAAAGATAGTTCAACACTCAAGATACAAAAGTAAAGGTGATAATACCTTCCCAGGAGTAGACTTCTGGTAGGGAAAAGGAAGAGAAAGAACTCCCTTCAAGCCTGGTGTGTACAGCTCAGGAACAGTGATTGTAGTTACAACCTGGTAAAGGGGAAAAACTAGTATAACTGGTACAGAAACTGGGGCCTCCAATATCAGGAGAAGCAAACATCAATGAAAGACAAGTATTAGGCAAGTAACAAGCACAAAGGGAGAAGAAAAGAACTTACACTTGAGTCCGAAGTTGCTTTCACATCCACTGTGAAATTCTTGATCTTCACCTGGGTCTGGAGGTCAGCCAAGATAGCTTCATTTTTCTTTGTGCTTGAACTAGTAATTGTCTAGGAAGATGAAAACAAGAGTTAGTGCAACACTAAACATTGACAAAGAAATGTTGTGTTTGCAGCCATAATTAGCGAGAAAACAAAAATGGCCCTAACTTAGCACACCATCGCAACAATACAGTACGTACATTTCTTTATTCAAGAGGGTGATTCAGAAAATAATAAAATACAATAACATAATTAATTCTCTAAATTAGATCATGCTAGGTGTAGCACCACGAAAACATAACTGAAACCATCTTAATTCAGTCCCCATCAGGATATTATAATCGTTAAACAGCATAGTCAGTGACCCTTGATCAAACACACCAGAGCGGTAGAACCATTAACACAGACCATTTTAATCTATAAATAAAATTGGAAAGGTACATTCTAGGCATGCATCAGGTAACCAGAATAAATTCACTGAATACTGGTTGGTAAAATTCAACAAGTATACGGCTTCTAGTCCAAGCAAATAAAATTGTACTCCCTCCGTAAAGAAATATAAGAGCTTTTAGATCACTAGGGAGTACAGAGCAATAGATATACTATGTAAACTCAAGACCAAGTTATTGCTGAATGAATTAAGTCGCTAGCGAACACATTCAGCTTGTTTAAAAAAAATCCAGAGTGTATCACGCCCGGAATGAAATGCCATTAGAAAATTAAATACAACAGGATGTCACAAGAGATTTTTACAGCCAGGGCAAACTTCATCAGATATACAGAAACTGAAGTTACATGCAAATCCAAAAAAAAAACTTCCTAAATAGCCATGCGTCTACTACAACAAACATGTCACTAGTTCATTTGAGCAAACGCACAGGGTTCAAAACCAACTGACATTGGTAATACCAACTAGGCAACGATGAAACAGAATTAATCTGCTACATGCAAACTTAAACTGGAGATTCACCAAAACTGCAGTCATCAATCCAAACGCTGCAAGCATAGTGTCAGCTAGGATAACTTGTAAGCATCGGACAAGTTACAGTCCACTCTAACACCAAAACCTTGAGTGGGACCTCCCTCTTACAGCCATGATTCAGAAGGGCTGCTACACACTAAACCCAAAAAACCCACGCAATAACAACACGTAAACCGGTATATGAGATACCAATCGCACCACATGTCAACACGGATCTTCAACAGGGGACTAGCAGGGCAACCACGGACAGTCGCCAACATGAATCGGGCCTCGGCAAGCAAAACCAGACCATTCCCGAGTCCACCCTAAACCCTAATCCACTATCCGCCTAAACGCCGCCGCAACCAAAGCAAGCAGCATCTACTCGAAGGAATATGAGCAACAGGACAAGCTGTAGCATAGGACTGAGAACGAACAGAAGGGGGGCACTCACGGCTCCGTTGGCGGCGGTGGTGGTGAAGGTGAACTTCTGGCCGGTGGTGTAGTCCCTGTTGAGGAGATCTGCAGATCCCGCCCGAGGAGAAACGAGCGTCAGCAAATCAAACAATCACCGAAGCTACTGAATCCAAGCCCCAGCGGGGAAGAGAAGGGGCGCCGACCTCTGGCCTTCTTGCCGATGTCGGCGTAGAGCCCCGGGCCGGCGGGGCGGGCGGGGGCT
>NC_041380.1:551900178-551968604 GCF_002162155.2 Triticum dicoccoides | reverse complement strand
CGTGGGGCTCAGACGGACGGCCCGGATCTGCCGCGGGTGGGTCGAGATTATCGCTGGCGACCTTCTTTTCCTTCAAGAAAAAGATGAAGGCGGCCGTACGCGGATGACTGATGCGATGAGCCTCCTCGTGTTTTTTTTTTTAGAAAAATGGCTGGTGTTGTTGCGGAGAGGAATATGCGGCCGGTTGGTGAACGTTGTACCGGTGTCCATTCTCCTCCGTTTCTTGGGCAGAAAGATGGGCCTCTTGGGCCTGGCCAGAGTCAATCTGACTAGGAAAAGAAATACTATAGGTGTTTCTCAAAACAAAACAAAAAAAGATCCTCAAAAAAAATAGGTCATCAATTTTTTCTGAACCGTCCAATCTAAAGCGGACGGCTAGATGGCCTCTTCCACCTTCCTCCTCCGCTCATCATCCACCTTGCCTCCATCGCCCGCGGACAACAACGCTCCTGCACCAGCCTCACCGTCGTGCCCTTCCCTCACCGTCGCCCATCGCCGTGATGTCGACATCCCTCTAAACAAGTGCACCAACCTGCACCCCCCGCATCCTGAAAACCGTCAAACTTCAAACTCAAGTCCGCAAGCTCGCCGCCGGCTACAGCTTGTTCCTGGTCAAGGCCTTACCGGTGTGGCCGGTGCTCCGATGTGCCTCCTTATTCCTTCCCTTCCTTCAAAAACAAAACCAACTGGCTTGAATTCAAAATTCAGGCAACTTAGGGCAACTCCAATGCAATGACCCGAATCTTGTCCCTTTTTCTGAACGTTTTGTCCATTTGGGTCGGCAAAACGGACAGCGGACACAAGGCAAACAACGGACATGATTTGTGCACCCAACTCAAGCGACCCATTTGAAGCGGACATTTCATTTTATTATGAAAGAAAAACAAGAGGCTACCGGCAGGGTCGAGCGCCGCGTGTGGGTACGAGCATCGGCGGAAACTGGCGCCGGCAAGGATGGGCGCTTGTGCGCGGCGAGCACCAGCAGGGACGAAGAGGACACAAAAGACGTCCGCTTTGTGTCCACCTCCAACCCACATTTGCGTCAAAAATGAGTCCGAGCGGACAAAATGGACAAAAATGAGAATGGGTCTGTGCTTTGAGCAACATTTTTTGACTGCACGGACAGGTCGGAGCGTTGGAGTTGCTCGAGCTAAACTGGGACATTTTACGGCGGTGATTTTTGCTTCACCTCGCCAGGGACATGTCTGAGAAAACACACAACATAATAGGGCTAAGCTGCAGAAAAAAAATGTTCAGGCTAACAAAGCTAGACACTCTGCTCTCCCTCAAAAAAGTTTGTTAACAGAAGATCTCACAGCTAATGACAGTGACAAGGAAATATTACTATGACAAGGAAATCATCACTGACAAGAAAATGCAGCTGGGAAAACAAGGGGATGGATAACCAAATTATGTCATGGATCACTCACTGTCAGCTAAGAAAACGCATCAAGGATAAACCAACCAAACAGCCCAAGTACTCGCTAACATCAGCATCTTGTCTGTCTCTTGATCTCACTTAACAACGCACGGTATCTCAAAGGCGAACCAAAACAAACTGGGGAACAAACTTCAGCTATACAAGACACAAGCCAAAGGCGGCACGACCGTCGCAAAACCCTATAAAAATAAGTCAAACTCAGGCACCAGGTAGGCAACACCACAACAAATTAAGCAGGTCCCCTTGATGTCGCGGCAGCAGACCAGAGAGAACATTTTTTACATCAGAAGCAAAACAATCAGAGGAGCAAGCTGCCGTCCACCCAAACGTCCGTCGCCAAGCTGCTCAAATGGAATGGAGGATCCACGTCTTCACCGTCTCCATTCAGCTTTCATCGGTCTCTCTGCACAGGATTTAGTGTTAGAACAAGGCGAGTTGAGCTCAAGTGGCAAATATGATACACAATCCAACTATCTGTAGCAAATACGCAGTGCCATTTAAATGCAGCACAAAAATAAATATGATTTGATCCTTATTCCTTTGAACCTAGACCCGATTCAGAAAATTGGCTCACATGCTTATTCATGGATCTTAGGGAACAGCTCAGTTCGTCAATCTGGTTATTTATAGTAGAGCTAAATAAAGATAATACAAGTCAATTATCTGATTACTTTTGTGGAACCAAATGAAAAGGATAGACTTTCATATAGTTGAGGCATGCAACAGTTTTTTGCAATTTTTATAGCAAACAAAGATGGAATATGATCTATATAAGAATAATTTGGCTTCTACCAACAACCTAATTTTCAATTACAAAAGTTACTTTGAAGTAGGCAAAAGGATACTATGTGTACTGAAGATAAGAAAGTCTGACAAGGCATCAAACAGTCTTACTAGCGTAAACATGCGTATTCAATGATCCTCTACTACTTACCAGCTGCGTCTCTTGATGACAGCATAGACTTGTCAACTTTCGCTCCCTCTTTGGTACCAGGATGGATTGGCCTTTGTGTACGCGGCGAGTGCGAGTTCTGCTTACCATTGGCAGGGGAAGGAAGGGAATGGCGGCGTGTGTGGACAGTTTTTTCTGCTGAATCAGCGCTAAGTCTAGGTGATATCTGTCCCCGCAGCTTCGCCTTCGCAGATTTTGTTGCAGACATGTAGCTGGGCACAGCAGGAGAGTTTTTGGACCCGTTCTCTGGATATTCTGGCTTCGTTGAGAACGAAGACCTCCTGTTGCCACCTTTAAGGCTTTCGGCGGAGAGAGGTTCTTCTCTGGATCTCTGCTCCGCATCATTCACCAAAGCATTATCTTCATTGTCAATGTCTTGCAGAGGCATAACTTCAGCTGTTGTAGCAACAACGGTCGGCTCATTAAGTTTTTCTTCAGTTGTGACTGCATATGGAGTAACTTCCACTTCAGGTTTGAGATCAGGTACAAAGATATCCACCTTCGCATTTTCCAGAAGATCATCATGGTGAGGTTCTTGAATCTCAGGATAAACTGGAACTTCCTGTGCAGTACGTTGTGGTTTCTCAAATTGGATCTCTGGGTGGTCAGGGGTTTCAGTTGCAGGACTAGATACCTTTGAGGCTTCGGCCATGGAATTAGTTACCTTCCGAAGGCTACGCTTAACCTTCTCAAGTTCAGTTAATTGGCTATCAGGCACTGAATCAGCAGGAGTGCTAGTGAATTTCCTTGGGTTCCTTCTTGTTTTTTCAGTTTCCAACGGCATGTTTGTCGGAGGGGTGGGCTCAACTGACATTGCAGAACTCTTCCGAGCATTGCGTTTCAATTTCCCTGACTCTGTTTCCATAGCGTAACTGGCCCTCTTTGTCTGCGGTTTGGCATCAGCAATAGCATTTCTCTTTGTTTGGTAAACAGGTTTCCAGACATGGCTTATGGTCCATCTCTCTAACCAGTTGAAGGCTGAATTGGGATCCCTCTCGTCATACTGAAAGTGAAGAGCCTCTACCAGAATCGGTGAAGCCAGAAGCTACAACATATACAAAGAAAAAGGTTAATTTGCAGACAGACAGCAGAAGAGCTAGATGAGAGGATGGCATGTATTTGGTCAATGAACGAGCACAAAGGCCAGACAACAGGTCAGGATAATTTGTTTTGTATATCCATGGCCTGAAATAACTATATATAGAGTTTGAACATGTATACCTTACGGGCAAATGCGTTTGAAGCTAACTTCTCCCTCCATGCATCTGGTTTAGTACCCTGAGAAAAGGCAAGAATTATTTTTTTAGCGGAAAGGCAGGAATTGTGTGTTTACAAATTTGGTAAAGATACCAAATATAAGGTCATACATGCAAATATTTTCAGCTTTGATCAACATTACATACAAATTAAAATGAAAGCATTAAAAGATCCAAGAATCTGGCCACAATGCTCACAATTGGCATCGTAGTGTTATTGTTTGGTTGAACTGAACCAGAAGGGCAGGCATTTAAAAATATACAGAAACATCCATGTCAACTGAATAGCTTTATCCTAATGATCCTAATGTTCAATGTACACAGAATTATAGCTTTATCATCAATGCAATAGCAACAAAGAGAATTGTTTTTGTATTGATCCCGGCAACAACAAAAAAAGCATAACAAAGTCCTTAGTCCAGTTACAACTGAATAGTATGTAGGTTAAACACCAACCATATTGTCTTTACAAATCATCATCACTCAACTATCAAAGATATCCAATGTGAAAAAAAAATGAAATACAGAAACATTATTCCAATTGAACTACAATTATCCCATGAGCTGAATTTAACATTTGTATGCAAACAAGTTACAAAATCCTCATGACGCTTGAAGGAGAATCATGCCAATCTGTCAACTAAGTACAAAGTGGCCTTACATGGCTTTAACGGCCTTAACGAAAACTTATTATTTCTTGTTTTAGCTTAACCGTATCTCACATCTGGCATTCCTCGACATAACAAATACTAACAAAATCAAGAGCATCCATATTCGATAAGATTATAAAGTTTGTACAGATAAAAAGGAACACTCATGTGCTCTCACGATGAACAATATATCAGGTATTGGATGAACTAGAATGAGCAAGGAATTTACCACAGACTTCTGCTCGGCAAGCTTCCAACTGAATTGAATTGCATCACTAGAGAGTCTGACATTTCTACCACGAACAATAGCTTGGAACTTCACAATCAACCATGTAGCACGGAGAGTTGAAGCAGCTTGCCTCCTTACAAGATGGCCACGAATCAGCGCCTGAAGTCGTATGATTCCTTTCAATGCACGGAAAGCCCGACGTGCCTGGACAAATGTGATGCTAAAGTTAGCATGGTTGTAAAGCAAAACAAACCAAATGGCTATGGCAAGAATTTCTTTTGTGGCAGCTTAATAAGATCATTAAGAGAGTGAAATGTGTATGGAGTAATCCAAATGAATAGGAACATTATTAAATCATGAATATTCAGAAAGGTGTGCACAATAATTTTTGCCCTTTTTCTGATCATTTTAAGATATACACACAAGGAATTTCAACACAAAGATAAGCATTACCAGGTAGCCTCGGAAGGCAGCTTGGGCCTTGACGGCTGCTTGTTCTTCCTTCAGCCGCTCCGGGTCATTGGACAGCACATCAGACCCGACAGTGCTCTGCTTATCCAAATCATGGTTCACTTCGTGCTGCACCACCGCTTCGCCTTGCGAGCTGGAATTCTCACCCTTCCCCGCCTCCGGCACGGCGTCGTTGTTGCGCGGGGTGACGAGCACCGGCTCGGAGATCACCGGGGAGCTCTCCGAGAACCCGGGCTCCTTCCCAGCAGCAACATACCCTCTGTTGCTCCCGGTCTTCTACACATGGAAAACAACAAAAGCATCAGTTGCAATCAGCAGATCTCTGCTCTCCAGGTGCAATCACATAGCAGGCAATTCCGCGGAATCCTCGGAAAAATTCAATTTTCACCTCCAAGCACTAACATACCGATAAATCCTTGGCCTTGGCGGAGCCAGACCTGGAGGTCTTCTTCCCGAAGAGCACGGACTTGAGCCACTTGGCCGGGGACTTCCCCATCGTCGCCGCCTCCTAGCCCGCCGCCCGCCGGAGACTTCAGACCCTGCAGCCGAACCGCCGGACACGTCAGCGCGCAGATCTACACTGCAGCTAATTGTTACGCGGAGAAAAACCGCCAGAACCCGCAGCATCCACCCAAACCCCCCGAGATCATGAGCACTGCCGCAGTGAAAGCAACCACAGCAGCTAATTTCAAAAAAGAAAAAGAAAAAGAAAACCAGAAACGGATCAAACGAGGCACGGAGAAGAAAAGGGGGCGAGGAGATCCGCGGCACGGACAGTTCGCGGGGAGCTCCACCCCCGAGTGCGGCGCCCGGAGCCTCGGACCCGGCCGGGAAAAACGCTCGAAGCAGTGCAGCAGAGCGGCAAGCGGCGCAGATCTAGGGGGCGGCAGGCGGATCTGGGGAGCGACGGCTGGGTCACTCACCGGAGGAGGAAGAGGAGGATGCGGCGGAACCCTAGCTCCCGCTCTCTGTCTGTCTGGCTCGGACGCCCTCCTACGCCTCCATTCCGGGGAGAGGAGGCTGCCTCTGGCTGGCTGGTAGTGTGGTAGCAGCAGCAGCAGCAGCAGCAAGGTGAGGTGACGGCGACAGCAAGGAAAGAAAAAGAAAAATGAAATGCGAGAGTGAGTGAGCGAGTGAGAGCGAGAGTGAGCCAGTGAAGCGTGGGCCCCACCGCCCCAACAGCTTCTCCCATGACACGTGGGCTCCTGGGTGCGGCCCGCCTCGATGACCCGTTGGCCCGGGCTGGGTGGGCCTCGCGCCTGGCGTCGGCACGCCGGTGGGGGAGAGGAAGGAGCGTGCGTGCGTGCGGTGAGTTTTGAATCGCGCAGCGCGGTGAAAAAGAGGATGGGCGGCGCGGGGCCACCGGCCAGTGGGGTCGGGGTATCGCCCGCCGTGGTCCGTCGCCCTTTTCCGCGGAGGAAGGTGGCTGGCCTCGCCATTTTTTCTCACCGGCTAGCTGCCAGCCCCGTCCCCGGCCCCGTCCCGCCTGACCGTGCTGCGCGACGGGAGTGGCGGTGGGCCACGCGTCAGTCAGTGCCGCGGCGTGGACCGTGCGGTGGGCGGAGTGGGGAGGGAGGGCAGTCGACCACGCGCGCGTCCGGGGGGTGGGGCCCCGCGGCATGTGCGGTGATTAACGCCTTAAACGGATATCATGATTGCGGATTAGGACGACGGTTTAGATCCCATAAAAAAAAGGACGACGGTTTAGATGCCCTGGGGAAAAAAAATTCTTTGTTTTTGCGGGGGGAATCGAGCATTGACCTCCATGGCCATGATAGCAAAATCCACATGTGTTTTCAATCAAGTACTCCCCCCGTTTTTAAATATTTGTTTTTTTAGAGATTTTAAATGGACTATCTCATACGGATATATATAGATATATCTTAGAATATAGATTCACTCATTTTGCTTCGTATGTAGTCACTTGTTGAAATCTCTAGAAAACAAATATTTAGAAGCAAAGGGAGTACAAAAACATGCATGTATCCGTGACTGGATTTTGTATTCATCGTGAACATTATCATGAATGTGTTTGTTGCCGGTCATAGGGTTTTTGAACTCACCGGCTCACCGTGATGCCACAAAATATCCAACGGTTTTTTTTTAGTGAATGAACTTAAAAACATGAAATTTGTACTCTCAAAAAGAAAAACTAAATTTTGGCCTTTAGGCTTCCTAGGATTAGTGTGACCAAATATATTCATGCAATTAGACGCCCCTTTTTCCATGCTACAAACGAAACCTGCACCGGTAATTGCGTGGAACATGTCTTTCAGATGGAGTTTTTTTTTAGGGTGAGAATGGGGGGTAGGCATTTATAATGTGCTTGTTGAAAGTTGTTTACTCCTAAAAATTTTCTTCAAGATACTTCTTGCCTTAGGCATACCTTGGATTAATTCATTCAACCTATAACGCCAAAACTTTCAAGACAGCAAAACAGCAAACCCTTTCAACATGTTTTATTTGTCCTGCCAAATAATGACATATCACCTTGTTTTACTAGATCTTTGGCGTCGCCACATACCCTTGACAAATGCCTTCCTGGACCCTTTATCCCACTCTAGAAACGGCAATGTATTTTTTGTCTTAATCATGTGTCGATTAACCTCAACTGCTTACACATAGTTGATTTTGTCGATATCTTTGTTGTGTCATTTCCAAGTTCAACAATGACAATGGCAATTGGTTCCTCATCAACGGCTGGAGCATCCTCCACTAAGGACACTTACATACTCCATGGAGAAAACAATGATGGGATGATATTGAGCAATAGGGTACCTAATGAGATCAAACATTTTGCTTGGCTTCTCTTTCAAAGAATGGTTAATATTATCATCAGTGTGTTTGTCGCGGGTAATAGGATTTTGAAGTCATCGGCTCACTGCAGTGCCACAAATATATGACATATCTTTTGAATGAGCGAACTGAGGTTTTGATTTTTTGAATGAGGCGATTTTCCCCTCCCCCCTCCCCCACCTACCTCTCTCCCTCGCCCACCTACCTCCATCCCCACCGCCATTACCGCGCCCCCACTCTCTCCTTCGCCTCTGGACTGGATGACCGCGCCTCGCCGTCGGGGTGCTCAGATCCGACGCGTCCTGCCGGCGACGCGGGTGGCGGCACCGTTGCGGCTTCCGCCGCCTCCAGTCGATGCGAATTCACCGGAGATGTACCAGGAGATGGAGCGTGTGGTGCGGGAGAGATTCCCCGACCGCTCGATGTGGGCGGAGATCTTCGAGAGCATCCTGCAGTACGCCAGGTACGATGAATACGCGAGGTTCACCGGCGACGATGGCGCATCGGATGTGGAGTTTCTCTTCTGGGCGATCCAGGAAGCGGACTCGCCAGATCCGGCGCAGGCGGCGCGATGGAGGGAATTCAGATCCAATCCTCCTCGCCTCGACATCGCAAGGCCACGCATGGAGGCGATATCCAGGATCCCCTCCAGGATGCTTCCGCCCGGGGCCATGCCTCCTCACCGGCAGTAGCGCCCGTCGATGCTGCTGGCCGTGGGGTGCACGGTGGAGGTCGGCGTCCTGGTGGCCTACACTGAGCGTGAGCGGGCGGCTGGCGTGGCATCGAGCCCTCACCTTGGTCTGGCGACCAAGGTATGATTCCGAGCATCCTTTCTGATCATTCTATGAGATTGTTGCGTGCATTTCGTGCGCGGCACAGATGTGTTTCGACAGAAAAACTTGATTCAGTTGAAGTCCATAGTTCTAGTGTCCCGTGTGTGGGGATCTCCCCTTCTGTTGTCAGTTTAGTAGGAAAAAAATCAAGAGGTAGCGGAATTGAGGGTTCTCCCTCAGGGTAATTTGCCAACAGCAATTCAGGTGGTGGTCGAGGGTAAGGTTCGCTCATGTGAGGTCGATGACGATAGAATTGCCCAATCTAGTTTAAATTCGAAAAGAGGGGAAAAGTTGGGAGCATGTGCTTCTGGAAAAGGTGGTCAAAAGCAGAGAGGCCCCATTCCTGCGCTAAAGATTTGCGAACCCTCCATCCGTGGATGTGTGGTTGTGAGGAAAACAAATTCTGAGAGTGCGCCTTCCCAGCCTAGCAAAGACCTATAATATATTGAGGAGCATTATGGCCAGTTGTGGTCGATCCCCTCTCCTCCCCGCCGCCGCAGTAACCCTAACCCTTTCCTCCCTAAACCTTTCCCCGCTACCTTCTGGGTGAGGAAAGATCTGCTTGCGGCTGGGAAGTTCACTAAGGCTGATTGTCACCCTGCTACTGTGAGATCTTTTGGTCCTCCTCCTAAATTGATTTGCCTGCCGTGTGAGGGTATTGGCCCTGGTTCTAGATCTTTTGCTGAGGTTGTTAAGGGAGGAGTAGAGATGCTGATAAACGTCCTTCTGGATCTAGCTCAGGGGCTGCCTCTCAACCGGGGGGGTGGTCAGCGAGCTCCGGCCCCTCAGCATCGGCAAGGTGCAGCCAATTCTGGTAAAGACCCTGTCCCTGTGCAAAAAACTAAATCTACTACGTCTACTGCCTCCTCTTCTCAAATCCCTACTCCAGTTGTGGTTGCTGAGGTAGAACAGGTGCTTGACCCTAGGTATAAGGATATGATTTGCTTCAATTGTGGGGGGCCTGGTCACTATGTGGGGAATTGTGTGAATACTAAGGCCTGCTTCATTTGCTAGCAAAATCACAATGTTAATTATTGTGCTGCTTGGGCTAAAATTCAACCTTCAGCCACCTTCTTTGGAAGTGGAGCTAGTGGTCTTGGTTTTTACCACGTGGAGGTACCTGCTGCTACTGAAACCAAATGGCTGAATTACCAGAACTGTGCAGTTGTGAACATCATCAAAGGAGAAGTGCAGAAAACTGAGCTTTGTGGCCTGTTGTCTGCTGTTTTCTGTAAGAATAGGCAATGGCCATGGCAGGTGAGAGAGTTATCAAGCAAAACCTTTTTATTTAGGTTCCCTCCATGGAAAAGTGCTGAGGATTTGATTGAATTTCCAGCTTTTGATCTCCCTAAAGATGGTGTGAATGTAAATGTGACTGAATGGAAAGGGGCTTGTGATCCTTTTGGAGAACTGGTTGAAGCATGGGTCCTGATTGAGGGTATACCACCTAAATGGTGTACATGGAAGGTCTTCTGCCAGATAGCCTCAATGTTTGGGGTTCTTACTGATGTAGACTGGAATGGCATGTTCAGGACATTTTTTGAGAATGTGAGAGTTAAGATTGCTTGCAGGGATCCAACCAAAATTCCTTTTGAAAGATTGATAGAAATGAAGAAGTTGTTTCTTATTGGATTTACTGTAGAAGGTTTTGAACAAACTGGTGGCCTAGATTCTGTGGTTAATGAGGAAGAGGGTGATGATGAAGAGCTTGAGGAAGATAATGAGAATAACCATGAGGGCAAGGATGATGGTACTCAGGATGACATTTTATCCAATGATGAGAATGCTATAGATGATATAGATAAGGCTAATTTAGGCTTTAAAAGGACTCCTGATGCTGGTAACTACAAAAAAGCCTCTGATGCCATTAATCATCAGGTTAGTTGGTGAGACACTGAACATGAGAATTTCATCATGGAATGTGTTGTGGTGAAGCCTAAGCCTGTGTTGGAAAAAGAACATGTTGAACTATCCAAAGATGTGTGTGAGTTTGAAGCTTATGCTTCACCAGCTGTATCTGTAGTAGAAAAAACAACCTTTTCAACTCATATTGGTGATGGACCTAGGATGAACAAACACATTGCTTCTTGTGAAGCCAAGGATCCCTATGACATCCCTGAGAAGATAAATCCTATGGATCTGGCTCTAGTTATGACAGAGAAGGAAACCTACATGGAGAGGATAGTGTTGCTTATTGCAACATGGTTCTGCAGTCTATTGATTGTTCTGATTCTGACGAGGAAAAGAATACTGAGGAGGACTTGGCAACCTTACCTATGGATGCTATTGAACTGATAAAGTCCTCAGGGTTGAAAAGGTCTCTGATATCTTCACTTGATGAGGTGGTGGGGGTTGGGAAGAAGAAACATACTAAGTCTAAGTGGGGGCCTGTGCTAGCCCAGAAGCCTCAAACCAGGGGACATGGTCATGTGAATATCATGCAGAAAGCTGCTGACTATAAGAGGGAGAAGAACTTGGAGGTGCCTCTATTGGGGAACGTAGTAATTTCAAAATTTTCCTACGCACACGCAAAATCATGGTGATGCATAGCAATGAGAGGGGAGAGTGTGATCTACGTACCCTTGTAGACCGACAGCGGAAGTGTTAGCACAACGCGGTTGATGTAGTCGTACGTCTTCACGGCCCGACCGATCAAGCACCGAAACTACGGCACCTCCGAGTTTTAGCACACGTTCAGTTCGATGACGATCCCCGGACTCCGATCCAGCAAAGTGTCGGGGTAGAGTTCCGTCAGCACGACGGCGTGGTGACGATCTTGATGTACTACCATCGCAGGGCTTCGCCTAAGCACCGCTACAATATTATCGAGGATTATGGTGGAAGGGGGCACCGCACACGGCTAAGAATATGATCACGTGGATCAACTTGTGTCTAGGGGTGCCCCCTGCCCCCGTATATAAAGGAGCAAGGGGAGGAGGCCGGCCGGCCCCTATTGGCGCGCCAGGAGGAGTCCTACTCCTACTACTAGGAGGGGGAAGGAAGTGGGGAGGGAGAAGGAAAGGGGGGCGCCGCCCCCCCTCTCCTAGTCCAATTCGGACCAGGGGGAGGAGGCGCGCGGCCCACCCTGGCTGCCCCTCTCTCTCTCCACTAAGGCCCATATGGCCCATTACTTCTCCCGGTAGGGTTCCGGTAACCCTCCGGCTCTCCGGTTTTCTCCGAAATCACCCGGAACACTTCCGGTGTCCGAATATAGCCGTCTAACATATCAATCTTTATGTCTCGACCATTTCGAGACTCCTCGTTATGTCCGTGATCACATCCGGGACTCCAAACTAACTTCGGTACATCAAAAATCATAAACTCATAATATAACTGTCATCGAAACCTTAAGCGTGCGGACCCTACGGGTTCGAGAACAATGTAGACATGACCGAGACACGTCTCCGGTCAATAACCAATAGCGGAACCTGGATGCTCATATTGGCTCCCACATATTCTACGAAGATCTTTATCGGTCAGACCGCATAACAACATACGTTGTTCCCTTTGTCATCGGTATGTTACTTGCCCGAGATTCGATCGTCGGTATCTCAATACCTAGTTCAATCTCGTTATCGGCAAGTCTCTTTACTCATTTCGTAATACATCATCTCACAGCTAACTCATTAGTTCAAATGCTTGCAAGGCTTATGTGATGTGCATTACCGAGAGGGCCCAGAGATACCTCTCCGACAATCGGAGTGACAAATCCTAATCTCGAAATACGCCAACCCAACATGTACCTTTGGAGACACCTGTAGAGCTCCTTTATAATCACCCAGTTACGTTGTGACGTTTGGTAGCACACAAAGTGTTCCTCCGGCAAACGGGAGTTGCATAATCTCATAGTCATACGAACATGTATAAGTCATGAAGAAAGCAATAGCAACATACTAAACGATCGGGTGCTAAGCTAATGGAATGGGTCATGTCAATCACAACATTCTTCTAATGATGTGATCCCGTTAATCAAATAACAACTCTTTTGTTCATGGTTAGGAAACATAACCATCTTCGATTAACGAGCTAGTCAAGTAGAGGCATACTAGTGACACTCTGTTTGTCTATGTATTCACACATGTATTATGTTTCCGGTTAATACAATTCTAGCATGAATAATAAACATTTATCATGATATAAGGAAATAAATAATAACTTTATTATTGCCTCTAGGGCATATTTCCTTCAGCCTCACACTTACAAAGGTAACACATTTGTTGTTATTGATCCTGATCTCCTTGTTGTTCATTCTGAGAAAATCAATCTAAAAATTGGCAATGATGCCTGCTCTAAACATGTGATTATTGATGATTTAATTGCTGATGAGAAGGAAAAAATGCTTGATATTTGCTAATAATAATCCTGAAACTGTTTTGCCTGATAATTTAGATGTTGATGAAGTAGAGGTTGGATTCATTTCAGTGGGGTGCACTCCTCAGCAATCAGTGGGCACTGTTAATTGATGTGAGAAATCTGCAGCTGTTTTGACCAAAGTTAAGCCATGTGGCTTGTGACATCCTTTTAAAATTAATTAGATATGATAGGTCTCATTTGGAATATTAGGGGGCTGGGACAACCAGGAAAAATTCAGTGCTTGTGTGATACTATTGCTAAGACTAACCCAGATTTTATTGGGTTTCAAGAAACTAAAAAAGAGCTCATCTCTGAGGGTCTCCTCAAGGCTGTTGACAGACAAAATCAATTTACTTGGCATTTTCTACCTGCCTTGAATACTGCTGGAGGTATTTTGGTTGGGTTTAGAAGTGATATGTTTGAAGTTATTGGATTTATTAATAAAAAATTGGTGTGGTTTCTACCATTAAAACCAAAAGTGATAAGTTTGTGTGGCAATTAATTGTGGTGTATGGGTCTGCTTACCCTGAGTTTAAGGTGGAGTTTGTTGCTGAGTTACATGACATCTTGGAGTCTGTATCTTACCCTGTATTGGTGTGTGGTGACTTTAATCTTGTGAGACAACAATCTGACAAAAGCAATGGTGTGATTAATCCATAGTTTGCCTTCCTTTTCAATGAGTGGGTTAATAAATGGGCCTTATTGAAAATTTCTATTTCCAATAGGTCTTTCACTTGGTCCAACAATCAGAATAATCCTATCTTTTCTATCTTAGATAGAGTGTTCACTTCTGTGGACTGGGATATGCATTTTCCTCTTTCTACTTTAACAGCCTTGCCAAGGGTGGGGAGTGATCACACTCCCCTAGTTTTAGACACTGGGGCTAGGAGAGCTAACTGTCCTAAGATGTTTAGGTTTGAGAAATGGTGGCTAGCCCAGCCTGGGTTCTCTCAGCTTGTTCATGATGTGTGGACTAGGCATGGTGATGCTAGGTCTTCTATTGAGAACCGAATGTGTAAAACTAGAGTCCTGAGGAAAATCATTAAAGGTTGGAGTATTAATTTAGAGTCTGCCATGAAAAAAAAAGAAATCCCTCCTTATGGAGTTTGACATATTGGATGTGAAATCAGAGCATAGTCAACTATCTCCTAGTGAGGGGGAGAGACTGAATCTCATTAAGAAAGAGCTAGATGATATTTGGAAAAAAGGAAGAGATTTCCTTATGGCAAAGGTCCAGGGATAGGAAAATTTTGGAAGGGGACCGTAATAATGCTTATTTTATGGCTTTAGCTAATCATAGACATAGGAAGAACCATCTGGCTGAACTAAATGGTCCTGATGACCCTGTTACTAACACTGAGGATTTGCTGGATGTTGCTACCACCTTTTATAAGAAACTCTTTTCTTATGAGCAAAAACCTGATATCCATCTAGATGATGGCTTTTGGGATGATGGTGACATGATCATTGAGGAAGAGAGAGAGATCTTGGAAAAACCCTTCTCTGAGGAGGAGATTAAAAAAGCAATTATGAGTTCATATGCTGGTGGGGCCCCTGGTCCTGATGGTTTGTCTTTTATTTTTTATCAAACATTTTGGGAGTTGATTAAAGATGACTTTATGTGGTTAGTGAAGGATTTTGAGAATGGTACCTTGGATGTATCTAGATTGAACTTTGCTATTATTACCCTGATCCCTAAGGTGAATGATGCTAAAGATATGAATTTTTTTAGGCCTATTAGCCTTGGGAACTGTTCTGTGAAGATTTTTTCAAAGGCTATGAATACTAGGGCTTCCCCTATCCGTGACACAATCATCTCTCAAAATCAAACTGCATTTATTAAGGGGAGATTTATTCTTGAAAGTGTGGTCATGGCTCATGAAGTGATTCATGAGATCCATAGATCTGGGTCTAGTGGCTTGGTTCTGAAATTGGATTATGAAAAAGCCTATGATAGAGTTAATTGGGATTTCCTTGTGGAAATGTTGAGGTCTAGAGGGTTTGGTGAGAAGTGGATAGGTTGGGTTTGTAGCTGCCTCTATCAAGGTACTTTTGCTGTGAAAATTAATGACACCATTGGTACTCATTTTGTGGGGGGAAAGGGTTGAAGCAAGGAGATCCTTCATCTCCTCTTCTTTTTAACTTAGTTGTTGATGTTTTTTTCTAAAATGCTTAAGAAAGCCACTAGCCATAACTTGATCAAAGGGCTTTTGCCTCATGTTGTGCCTGGTGGTGTGGTCAGCTTGCAATATGCTGATGATACATTACTGTTCTTGGATGCTTCTGCTGATCATGCCAGACACTTGAAATGGATCCTGGCTTGTTTTAAAAAACTCTCTGGTCTTTGTACCAATTTCCACAAAAGTGATTTGCATACCATCAATCTTGATGAGGAGTGTTGGTGTCAAAACCGGCGGATCTCGGGTAGGGGGTCCCGAACTGTGCGTCTAGGCCGGATGGTACAGGAGACAAGGGACACGAAGTTTTACCCAGGTTCGGGCCCTCTCGATGGAGGTAAAACCCTACGTCCTGCTTGATTAATATTGATGATATGGGTAGTACAAGAGTGGATCTACCACGAGATCGAGGAGGCTAAACCCTAGAAGCTAGCCTATGGTATGATTGTTGATGTGTATGTTGTCCTACGGACTAAAACCCTCCGGTTTATATAGACACCGGGTAGGGTTAGGGTTACATAGAGTCGGTTACAATGGTAGGAGATCTGCATATCCGTATCGCCAAGCTTGCCTTCCACGCCAAGGAAAGTCCCTCCCGGACGCGGGACTGAGTCTTCAATCTTGTATCTTCATAGTCCAGGAGTCCGGCTGAAGGTATAGTCCGGCTATCCGAACACCCCCTAATCCAGGACTCCCTCAGTAGCCCCCGAACCAGGCTTCAATGACGATGAGTCCGACGCGCGGATTGTCTTCGGCATTGCAAGGCGGTTTCTCCTCCAAATTTCGTGTACCTGTTTGAATAAAGTCCGGTTTCTTGTAGATGTTGCGCTCCTTGGCTTCTACGCCCAATAATGGCCGCTTCCCATGTGTCAAACGAATATGAAAAGTCTGAGTGTTTTTACATTCACACCCCTAGCTGCGTAAATGAGCTGCCCTATTTAAGGGGACGAGGATTTAGATCCAATCCACACCTTCTCCCCTCCGCGAGTGCTCATCAGAGCGCATCCAACAAAGGTCCATTCCACCATGGCTAGCCGTCGCAACTCCTCCCCTCGCCCTTCCAGCCCTAAGCCTGGATATTGGGAGAGATGTTCCACCCCGCATAGCGAGCTAGTGACGCTCCAGACCAAGGGATTTCTCCCCCCGGACTATATGGTCCCGGTTCGAGCTGGTCTTGCCGTCTACAATGGCGGAGAGCAAGCAGAGAATGCCCCTAATCCCTCCAAAGGAGAGCGGGAGTGCCTTGTCCCTTACTTAATAAGGGGGCTCGGATTTCCAATCCACCCATTTCTCTGGGGGCTGTTGGAGTTCTACGGCCTCCAGCTACATCATCTCACGCCTGCCTCAATATTGCATATCGCGGGCTTTGTAGCCCTCTACGAGCTGTTATTGGGTGTTGAAGCTCATTTCAGACTGTGGAAGGAGCTGTTTTGCCTCGTGCCCCGTTCCAAGAAGGGGTCAATGTATCAAGTGGGCGGAGCCGAAGTGTGGCGCATCACCGGGACCGGATATCTGTCTGGAACCCCAAAGAAGGCGTCCGAAGACTGGCCCTCGGAATGGTTCTATATAGAAGACGTCCCGCTGCCGGATCCTGTCCGGATCGGCCTCCCTGAATTCAATAGTGCTCCCTTAAAGAAGCGCCTCAGCTGGCGCCCACGGAGCCCTCAGAGGGAAAGTGATAGGGACATCATTTACCTGATGGGCCGAATAAGATTGTTAGCCCATTCCGGACTAACCATGATCGGGGTTATGGCCGAATGCATTATGCGGGGGTGTAGCCGCTTCAGTATAGAAGCCACCCCATGTGGGACTTCAACGGGGAGGACGATGCCACCCGCTATGGTCGTAAGGGTCCGGACTCAGCTGCCGCTCTACTAAAGATCTTGTCCACTTTGTATAAGGGAGAAGAGGAGGAATTTCTCCGCGTCAACCCTCAGGGTGGATTCTCCATGCACAATCCCCCGAGCTGGGTAAGCGGTCATATTTACTTGTCCATCCGTTTTGTATTCCCATTGTTAAATATTCAGTCTGACGACTTTAACGCAGGAACTGCGCCGGGCTGTTAAGGAAATAAGCAGCTCTCCTCCACAACCCGAGGACCCAGGACGGTCCCTCGACCCGGCCTCTCAAGAGGATCCGGACATATCTGTGGAGCTGATTGATGGAGTGTTCCATCAATTGAGCGAGGACAACGCCTTGGTGGCCATTACGGCCGATTACCCAGGGCTAATCCCGATGCCCCAGGTACCTGAGGTCGAAGTCCTAGTACCCCGAATAGGTGTCCGCACGCGTGTTCAGTTTCCTGATTGCAACCGATCTTTGCAGGGGAGGTTTTTAAGGCGGAAGGCCGAACCTGCGGCGACAAGCCAACGAGGGGCTGTAGGGCCCCGTGGGCCGAAAATAAGTGCAGTCCGGACCGAGGCATCAACGCAAAGGTATGGCGCCCCCCCTTATCCCAGGTGTTATACCTTCGAGGCACATTGACACTCGTGCTTTCTTCAGGATAAAGAGACCTCGTCGGACTATACCCGGAGAGGCTGCCAATCGCGCCTCCACCAGCCAGGCTCCAAAGCCTGGTCCGGAGGCGGAGGCGAATGCAAGGCGCGCGCCAAATGCTCCTCTGACGGAGGATGTGGACGGGTTGTCTGCCACCAACTCTGAGGTGGAGAGTGCCATGAACCACAGGCGTCGCCGGACAATTCTTCACGATGCTTGTTTCTCCTAAGGGGCGTTAGATGCCTTCAACTCGGGAGATGCGCACCTCCGTGCTGCTCAAAATGGTCTAGCCAGAGCCACGGAGCAATATGTAAAAGACATACGGGTAAGAAAATTTTGGTAATTATATATAGCAGTAGCCCCCGAGACTTGAAATAGTTAGAATAACTGATTTAAGGATCATTTGATATGCAGGTTCTTATAGAAAAGAATTCCCTAATGTCCAAGGAGCTGGAAGAGTGCAAAGCCCAACTGGAGGCCGCACTAGCCGTGGCAGGGGAGCCTAAGGAGACCCCCTCTGGTAATATACACTTCGAAAGATAAGTATTTTGCGAAGCACGGCTTTGGTGTAAATCTGACAAATGAAATTGCAGATGGCGCCAGATTGAATCCGGAAAGGCAACACCTCCTACGCCAGCTAAAGGCTGGTGAGAGGGTGTTGTTAAAGGTGATGGGGGAGAAGAACAATCTCCAAGATGCCAACACCAAGCTGGGCATCGAGCTGAAAGATGTTCGTGCCCAGCTGTCAGACTCCGTGAAGGAGAATCAACGGCTTCGGCGCGGCATATTTAGTAAGTGCTTGAACGAACCTTTTGAAAGAAAGTTCGGCGGGGAAGTCGACTAACAGAGCAATGTCTGTAGGTGTGCTAACGGGTCGTCCTGCAGAGGAGATGCCCGGTTCTACGGGTGACCTTCTTCCCGAGCTCTCGCAACTGCTCGATCAAGTTCGGCAGGCAATGCGAGGCATCGCCCAGGCCCTGTGGCCATCCGCCTCCATGCCCGAAGGTCTTGGAGAGCTTGCGGATAAGCTAAAGGGAGCACGGTGGCGCTTCCGATTGTGGAAGATATCAGCCTGCCGTCAAGGCGCTAGGGAGGCCTGGGCCATGGTGAAGACGTGGTACGCAAAGGCTGACCCCAACCACATGGCCGAGGTCAGTCCTGTAGGGGCCGATGGGAAGGAGATCCCTGTAAGCTTAGTATACGGCCAAGTAGAGTTGGCCGCAAAGTATTCCCAGCAGGACTGTAAATTAGATAGCCTGTTAGATGGTATTGAAGAGGAATACAACCAGTCAAAATGACTATGTAATTTAATTGACATTTATAATGCCTTCTAGACGGATTGTAGATCATTTGTCATGGCCGACCTTTTCGCTTCAGCCTCAGGACCTGACGGTCCGGAGTGTGTCCAAATTCCCATGCGGTTATATAGGAACCGGGGAATGCATGGAGACCAGGCGTAGGGGTCATTAGGGCGTGAACAGACAAGTGTCCGACTAGGTATGTTATATTACATGGTTAGTAAGAAACATCTTCCAGGGATAATAGTTTCGTTAGGTGTTCCTTTCCCTGGGAGGCATGCCCTAAGGTGCATGTCCATGCTGCAAAAAGAAACACAGAAAAAACATCTGGGGGCGTATAGATAAAAATAGAAAAAGATCATCTTTAGTTCACCGACCGAATATTCCCTTAAGAACGCTAGCTTTTGGCTTCACCCAGTCTGAGGTACACGTCCGGCTGACTCGACAGTAACAATCTCAGAGGTGCTCCCGTTACCACCTAGCCGAACAATCGGGAATGTAGGGGTAAGCACAGGAGCCAGGCAACCCAGCTTGGCCAAAACTTAAGTCATATCGATGCATATAATGGTGAATAAAAGGTACATGCGGAAGTGTGACACATGTGTTGGGCATGAAGACCGCATGAATAAGCTTCTGTTTAAAGAAGCCCCCAGGTTTAATGAGCGCGGATAGCGTGTCACTTTATGAGCCTTTAGAGGCTATAAGAGAGAGAGAGAAGAAGAAGAAGACAAATGTAAGACAGAAAATATAAAAAATGGAAAGAGGAAGGAGATGAACACAGAGTCCGGCGCTAGGCATAGAATCTTCGGAGACGGGCTGCGTTCCATGGGTTTGGCTCGAGTCGGTTATCCGATGCAACCCGCAGGCGGTACGCTCCACCAGTCAGGACTTGGTCAATTATGAAGGGACCTTCCTGTTGGGTTTCGTAGTAATTTCAAAAAAATTCCTACGCACACGCAAGATCATGGTGATGCATAGCAATGAGAGGGGGAGAGTGTGATCTACGTACCCTTGTAGATCGACAACGGAAGCGTTAACTTGGTTGATATAGTCGTACGTCTTCATGGCCCGACCGATCGAGCACCAAAACTACGGCACCTCCGAGTTCTAGCACACGTTCAGCTCGATGACGATCCCCGGACTCCGATCCAGCAAAGTGTCGGGGAAGAGTTCCGTCAGCACGACGACGTGGTGACGATCTTGATGTACTACTGTCGCAGGGCTTTGCCTAAGCACCGCTACAATATTATCGAGGACTATGGTGGAAGGGGGCACCGCACACGGCTAAGAATATGATCACGTGGATCAACTTGTGTGTCTAGGGGTGACCCTTGCCTCCGTATATAAAGGATCCAAGGGGAGGAGGCCGGCCGGCCTCTATGGCGCGCCAAGGAGGAGTCCTCCTCCTAGTAGGAGTAGGACTCCTACTAGGAGGGGGAAAGAAGTGGGGAGGGAGAGGGAAAGGGGGGCGCCGCCCCCCCTCTCCTAGTCCAATTCGGACCAAGGGGGGAGGAGGCACGCGGCCCACCTATGGCTGCCCCTCTCTCTCTCCACTAAGGCCCATATGGCCCATTACTTCTCCCGGGGGGGTTCCCGTAACCCTCTGGCTCTCCGATTTTCTCCGAAATCACCCGGAACACTTCCGGTGTCTGAATATAGCCGTCCAATATATCAATCTTTATGTCTCGACCATTTCGAGACTCCTCGTCATGTCCGTGATCATATCCGGGACTCCGAACTAACTTCTGTACATCAAAACTCATAATATAACTGTCATCGAAACCTTAAGCGTGCGGACCCTACGGGTTCGAGAACAATGTAGACATGACCGAGAAACGTCTCCGGTCAATAACCAATAGCGGAACCTGGATGCTCATATTGGCTCCTACATATTCTACGAAGATCTTTTATCGGTCAGACCGCATAACAACATATGTTGTTCCCTTTGTCATTGGTATGTTACTTGCCCGAGATTCAATCGTCGGTATCCTATACCTAGTTCAATCTCATTACCGGCAAGTCTCTTTACTCGTTCCGTAATACATCATCTCGCAACTAACTCATTAGTTGCAATGCTTGCAAGGCTTATGTGATGTGTATTACCGAGAGGGCCCAGAGATACCTCTCCGACAATCGGAGTGACAAATCCTAATCTCAAAATACGCCAACCCAACATGTACCTTTGGAGACACCTGTAGAGCGCCTTTATAATCACCCATTTACGTTGTGAAGTTTGGTAGCACACAAAGTGTTCCTCCGGCAAACAGGAGTTGCATAATCTCATAGTCATAGGAACATGTAGAAGTCATGAAGAAAGCAATAGCAACATACTAAACGATCGGGTGCTAAGCTAATGGAATGGGTCATGTCAATCAGATCATTCACCTAATGATATGATCCCGTTAATCAAATAACAACTCTTTGTTTATGGTTAGGAAACATAACCATCTTTGATTAACGAGCTAGTCAAGTAGAGGCATACTAGTGACACTCTGTTTGTCTATGTATTCACACATGTATTATGTTTCCGGTTAATACAATTCTAGCATGAATAATAAACATTTATCATGATATAAGGAAATAAATAATAACTTTATTATTGCCTCTAGGGCATATTTCCTTCAGTCTCCCACTTGCACTAGAGTCAATAATCTAGATTACACAGTAATGATTCTAACACCCATGGAGCCTTGGTGCTGATCATGTTTTGCTCGTGGAAGAGGCTTAGTGAATGGGTCTGCAACATTCAGATCTGTATGTATCTTGCAAATCTCTATGTCTCCCACCTGGACTAGATCCCGAATGGAATTGAAGCGTCTCTTGATGTGCTTGGTTCTCTTGTGAAGATTTTTATTGTCACAAAAGATTTTTATTGGACCCGATGCACTAGGTATGACACCTAGATCGGATATGAACTCCTTCATCCAGACTCCTTCATTTGTTGCTTCTGAAGCAGCTATGTACTCCGCTTCACATGTAGATCCCACTACAACGCTTTGTTTAGAACTGCACCAACTGACAGCTCCACCGTTTAATGTAAACACATATCCGATTTGCGTTTTAGAATCGTCCGGATCAGTGTCAAAGCTTGCATCAACGTAACCTTTTACGACGAGCTCTTTGCCACCTCCATATATGAGAAACATATCCTTAGTCCTTTTCAGCTATTTCAGGATGTTCTTGACCGTTGTCCAGTGATCCACTCCTGGATCACTTTGGTACCTCCCTGCTAGACTTATAGCAAGGCACATATCAGGTCTGGTACACAGCATTGCATACATGATAGAGCCTATGGCTGAAGCATAGGGAACATCTTTCATTTTCTCTCTATCTTCTGCAGTGGTCGGGCATTGAGTCTTACTCAACTTCACACCTTGCAACACAGGCAAGAACCCTTTCTTTGCTTGATCCATTTTGAATTTCTTCAAAACTTTGTCAAGGTATGTGCTTTGTGAAAGTCCAATTAAGCGTCTTGATCTATCTCTATAAATCTTAATGCCTAATATGTAAGCAGCTTCACCGAGGTCTTTCATTGAAAAACTTTTATTCAAGTATCCCTTTATGCTATCCAGAAATTCTATATCATTTCCAATTAGTAATATGTCATCCACATATAATATCAGAAATGCTACAGAGCTCCCACTCACTTTCTTGTAAATACAGGCTTCTCCAAAAGTCTGTATAAAACCAAATGCTTTGATCACACTATCAAAGCGTTTATTCCAACTCCGAGAGGCTTGCACCAGTCCATAAATGGATCGCTGGAGCTTGCACACTTTGCTAGCTCCCTTTGGATCAACAAAACCTTCTGGTTGCATCATATACAACTCTTCTTCCAGAAATCCATTCAGGAATGCAGTTTTGACATCCATCTGCCAAATTTCATAATCATAAAATGCGGCAATTGCTAACATGATTCAGACAGACTTAAGCATCGCTACGAGTGAGAAGGTCTCATCGTAGTCAATCCCTTGAACTTGCCGAAAACCTTTTGCAACAAGTCGAGCTTTGTAGACAGTAATATTACCGTGAGCGTCAGTCTTCTTCTTGAAGATCCATTTATTCTCAATTGCTTGCCGATCATCGGGCAAGTCAACCAAAGTCCATACTTTGTTCTCATACATGGATCCCATCTCAGATTTCATGGTTTCAAGCCATTTTGTGGAATCTGGGCTCATCATCGCTTCTTCATAGTTCGTAGGTTCATCATGATCTAGTAGCATGACTTCCAGAACAGGATTACCGTACCACTCTGGCGCGGATCTCACTCTGGTTGATCTACGAGGTTCAGTAGTATCTTGTTCTGAATTTCCATGATCATCATCATTAGCTTCCTCACTAATTGGTGTAGGTGTCACTGAAACAGTTTTCTATGATGCACTACTTTCTAATAAGGGAGCAGGTACAGTTACCTCGTCAAGTTCTACTTTCCTCCCACTCACTTATTTCGAGAGAAACTCCTTCTCCAGAAAGTTTCTGAATTTAGCAACAAAAGTCTTGCCTTCGGATCTGTGATAGAAGGTGTATCCAATAGTTTCCTTTGGATATCCTATGAAGACACATTTCTCCGATTTGGGTTCGAGCTTATCAGGTTGAAGCTTTTTCACATAAGCATCGCAGCCCCAAACTTTCAGAAATGACAACTTTGGTTTCTTGCCAAACCATAGTTCATAAGGCGTCGTCTCAACGGATTTTGATGGTGCCCTATTTAACGTGAATGCGGCCGTCTCTAGAGCGTATCCCCAAAACGATAGCGGTAAATCAGTAAGAGACATCATAGATCGCACTATATCTAGTAAAGTACGATTACGACGTTCAGACACACCATTACGCTGTGGTGTTCCGGGTGGCATGAGTTGTGAAACTATTCCACAATTTTTCAAATGTACACCAAACTCGTAACTCAAATATTCTCCTCCACGATCAGATCGTAGGAATTTTATTTTCTTGTTACGATGATTTTCTACTTCACTCTGAAATTCTTTGAACTTTTCAAATGTTTCGGACTTGTGTTTCATTAAGTAGATATACCCATATCTGCTTAAGTCATCTGTGAAGGTGAGAAAATAACGATATCCGCCACGAGCCTCAATATTCATCGGACCACATACATCTGTATGTATGATTTCCAACAAATCTGTTGCTCTCTCCATAGTACCGGAGAACGGTGTTTTGGTCATCTTGCCCATGAGGCACGATTCGCAAGTGCCAAGTGATTCATAATCAAGTGGTTCCAAAAGTCCATCAGTATGGAGTTTCTTCATGCGCTTTACACCGATATGACCTAAACGGCAGTGCCACAAATAAGTTGCACTATCATTAGCAACTCTGCATCTTTTGGCTTCAACACTATGAATATGTGTATCACTACTATCGAGATTCAATAAAAATAGACCACTCTTTAAGGGTGCATGACCATAAAAGATATTACTCATATAAATAGAACAACCATTATTCTCAGATTTAAATGAATAACCGTCTCGCATCAAACAAGATCCAGATATAATGTTCATGCTTAACGCTGGCACCAAATAACAATTATTTAGGTCTAATATTAACCCCGAAGGTAGATGTAGAGGTAGTGTGCCGACTGTGATCACATCGACTTTGGAACCGTTTCCCACTCGCATCGTCACCTCGTCCTTAGCCAATCTTCGCTTAATCCGTAGTCTCTGTTTCGAGTTGCAAATATTAGCAACAGAACCAGTATCAAATACCCAGGTGCTACTGCGAGCATTAGTAAGGTACACATCAATAACATGTATATCACATATACCTTTGTTCACCTTGCCATCCTTCTTATCTGCCAAATACTTGGGGCAGTTCCGTTTCCAGTGACCAGTCTGCTTGCAGTAGAAGCTCTCAGTTTCAGGTTTAGGTCCAGGTTTGGGTTTCTTCTCTTGAGTAGCAACTTGCTTGCTGTTCTTTTTGAAGTTCCCCTTCTTCTTCCCTTTGCCCTTTTTCTTGAAACTAGTGGTCTTGTTGACCATCAACACTTGATGCTCCTTCTTGATTTCTACCTTTGCAGCTTTCAGCATTGCGAAGAGCTCGGGAATAGTCTTATTCATCCCTTGCCTATTATAGTTCATCACGAAGCTCTTGTAGCTTGGTGGCAGTGATTGAAGAACTCTGTCAATGACGCAATCATCTGGAAGATTAACTTCCAATTGAATCAAGTGATTATTATACCCAGACATTTTTGAGTATATGCTCACTGACAGAACTGTTCTCCTCCATCTTGCAGCTACAGAACTTATTGGAGACTTCATATCTCTCAATCCGGGCATTTGCTTGAAATATTAACTTCAACTCCTGGAACATCTCATATGCTCCATGACGTTCAAAACGTCGTTGAAGTCCCGATTCTAAGCCGTAAAGCATGGCACACTAAACTATCGAGTAGTCATCAGCTTTGCTCTGCCAGACGTTCATAACATCTGGTGTTGCTCCAGCAGCAGGCCTGGCACCCAGCGGTGCTTCCAGGATGTAATTCTTTTGTGCAGCAATGAGGATAACCCTCAAGTTACGGACCTAGTCCGTGTAATTGCTACCATCATCTTTCAACTTTGCTTTCTCAAGGAACGCATTAAAATTCAACGGAACAACAACACGAGCCATCTATCTACAATCAAGCATAAACAAGCAAGATACTATCAGGTACTAAGTTTCATGATAAATTTAGGTTCAATTAATTTACTTAAAGAACTCCCACTTAGATAGACATCCCTCTAATCCTCTAAGTGATTACGTGATCCAAATCAACTAAACCATGTCCGATCATCACGTGAGATGGAGTAGTTTCATTGGTGAACATCACTATGTTGATCATATCTACTATATGATTCACGCTCGACCTTTCGGTCTCCGTGTTCCGAGGCCATATCTGTATATGCTTGGCTCGTCAAGTATAACCTGAGTATTCCGTGTGTGCAACTGTTTTGCACCCTTTGTATTTGAACGTAGAGCCTATCACACCCGATCATCACGTGGTGTCTCAGCACGAAGAACTTTCACAATGGTGCATACTCAGGGAGAACACTTCTTGATAATTAGTGAGAGATCATCTTATAATGCTACCGTCAATCAAAGCAAGATAAGATGCATAAAAGATAAACATCACATACAATCAATATAAGTGATATGATATGGCCATCATCATCTTGTGCTTGTGATCTCCATCTTCGAAGCACCGTCGTGATCACCAACGTCACCGGCGCGACACCTTGATCTCCATCGTAGCATCGTTGTCGTCTCGCCAATCTTATGCTTCCACGACTATCGCTACCGCTTAGTGATAAAGTAAAGCATTACAGCGCGATTGCATTGCATACAATAAAGCGACAACCATATGGCTCCTGCCAGTTGCCGATAACTCGGTTACAAAACATGATCATCTCATACAATAAAATTTAGCATCATGTCTTGACCATATCACATCACAATATGCCCTGCAAAAACAAGTTAGACGTCCTCTACTTTGTTGTTGCAAGTTTTACGTGGCTGCTACGGGCTTAAGCAAGAACCAATCTTACCTACGCATCAAAACCACAACGATAGTTTGTCAAGTTGGTGTTGTTTTAACCTTCGCAAGGACCGGGCGTAGCCACACTCGGTTCAACTAAAGTTGGAGAAACTGCCACCCGCAAGCCACCTATGTGCAAAGCACGTCGGGAGAACCGGTCTCGCGTAAGCGTACGCGTAATGTCGGTCCGGGCCGCTTCGTCCAACAATACCGCCGAACCAAAGTATGACATGCTGGTAAGCAGTATGACTTATATCGCCCACAACTCACTTGTGTTCTACTCGTGCATATAACATCAACATGTAAAACCTAGGCTCGGATGCCACTGTTGGGTTTCGTAGTAATTTCAAAAAATTTCCTACGCACACGCAAGATCATGGTGATGCATAGCAATGAGAGGGGGAGAGTGTGATCTACCTACCCTAGTAGATCGACAACGGAAGCGTTAACTTGGTTGATGTAGTCGTACGTCTTCACGGCCCGACCGATCAAGCACCGAAACTACGGCACCTCCGAGTTCTAGCACACGTTCAGCTCGATGATGATCCCCGGACTCCGATCCAGCAAAGTGTCGGGGAAGAGTTCTGTCAGCACGACGGCGTGGTGATGATCTTGATGTACTACTGTCGTAGGGCTTTGCCTAAGCACCGCTACAATATTATCAAGGACTATGGTGGAAGGGGCACCGCACACGGCTAAGAATATGATCACGTGGATCAACTTGTGTGTCTAGGGGTGCCCCTTGCCTCCGTATATAAAGGATCCAAGGGGAGGAGGCCAGCCGGCCTCTATGGCGTGCCAAGGAGGAGTCCTCCTCCTAGTAGGAGTAGGACTCCTACTAGGAGGGGGAAAGAAGTGGGGAGGGAGAGGGAAAGGGGGGCGCTGCCCCCCTCTCCTAGTCCAATTCGGACCAAGGGGGGAGGAGGCACGCGGCCCACCTATGGCTGCCCCTCTCTCTCTCCACTAAGGCCCATATGGCCCATTACTTCTCCCGGGGGGGTTCCGGTAACCCTCCGGCTCTCCGGTTTTCTCCGAAATCACCCGGAACACTTCCGGTGTCCGAATATAGCCGTCCAATATATCAATATTTATTTCTCGACCATTTCGAGACTCCTCGTCATGTTCGTGATCATATCCGGGACTCCAAACTAACTTTGGTACATCAAAACTCATAAACTCATAATATAACTGTCATCGAAACCTTAAGCGTGCGGACCCTACGGGTTCGAGAACAATGTAGACATGACCGAGACACGTCTCCGGTCAATAACCAATAGCGGAACCTGGATGCTCATATTGGCTCCTACATATTCTACGAAGATCTTTTATCGGTCAGACCGCATAACAACATACGTTGTTCCCTTTGTCATCGGTATGTTACTTGCCCGAGATTCGATCGTCGGTATCCTATACCTAGTTCAATCTCGTTACCGGCAAGTCTCTTTACTCGTTCCGTAATACATCATCTCGCAACTAACTCATTAGTTGCAATGCTTGCAAGGATTACGTGATGTGTATTACCGAGAGGGCCCAGAGATACCTCTCCGACAATCGGAGTGACAATTCCTAATCTCAAAATACGCCAACCCAACATGTACCTTTGGAGACACCTGTAGAGCACCTTTATAATCACCCATTTACGTTGTGACGTTTGGTAGCAGACAAAGTGTTCCTCCGGCAAATGGGAGTTGCATAATCTCATAGTCATAGGAACATGTATAAGTCATGAAGAAAGCAATAGCAACATACTAAACGATCGGGTGCTAAGCTAATGGAATGGGTCATGTCAATCAGATCATTCACCTAATGATATGATCCCGTTAATCAAATAACAACTCTTTGTTTATGGTTAGGAAACATAACCATCTTTGATTAACGAGCTAGTCAAGTAGAGGCATACTAGTGACACTCTGTTTGTCTATGTATTCACACGTGTATTATGTTTCCGGTTAATACAATTCTAGCATGAATAATAAACAATTATCATGATATAAGGAAATAAATAATAACTTTATTATTGCCTCTAGGGCATATTTCCTTCACTTCCCACTTGGGCTTGAGTTTGTCCTTTTTCTTGTCCGGTAGTCGTAGAACTAATTCGCCAACGTTGTAATTTTTGGCCCGTACTTCTCTGCTTTGGTATCTTCGAGCCTGCTGTTGATAGAATGCGGAACGGGCTTTTGCCACATCACGCTCCTCCTCCAATGCGTCCAAGCTGTCCTGCCGATCGAGCTCGGCTTCTCTTTCTTCGTACATGCGCACTCGAGGTGAGTCATGAATTATGTCGCAAGGCAAAACTGCCTCTGCGCTGTACACCATAAAGAATGGTGTGTATCCGATGGTGCGATTCGGAGTGGTCCGCAGCCCCCAGAGTACGTTGTCGAGCTCCTCTACCCAGTGCGTGTTAGATTCCTTGAGGGACCGCACTAATCTGGGTTTGATGCCGCTCATGATAAGACCATTTGCACGTTCGACCTGGCCGTTAGTTTGTGGGTGATAGACGGAAGCATAATCGAGCTTGATGCCCATGTTTCACTAGTAGAAAAAGGGTCAAATGTGAAGCACATTAGTGCCGGTTTGAATTTGAGCCAGCACTAATGTGACCATTAGTGCCGGTTCCAATGGCTAGGCGGGCGGGCATCATTAGTACCGATTCGTGGGTAACCTTTAGTACCGGTTCATGCCACGAACCGATACTAATGAGGCTATGTCAGGCCATGGTCAGTCTGGGGCCCCCATGAAGACCTTTAGTACCGGTTCATGCCATGAACCGGTACTAGAGTTTCTTTGTAAGCTGATTTTTAGTCCCTCCTTGCCAAGAGAGAGGCAGTATGAGCGGTTTATAAGCCGTGAGTGCACAGACAATGACGAAGAGTTGCAATGCTCACCTACATGTTGATTAGCTTCAAGCCTTGCGGAATAGCATAGATTGCACTGAGCTATGTGCAGTGCAGTCTACACTATTCCGAATGGCTTGAAGCAAATTAACCAGCATTGCACCTCTTTTTTATTTTTAATAACTTATTTGAACTCCGGACTTCTTTTGTGTTCAGTATGCAGCATTCAAAGCGACATCATCAATTTCCAACATGTTCTGACATCATTTTTTGTTTTTCGGTCATTTACCTAATTGTTTAGAGAGCTAAATGACCGTGAAACTGAAAATCACTACAAAATGAATCCTGAAAATGTTGAAACTTGGCATGGTATCATCATATCACCCTCATAGCATGCGCGAAAGAGTAGAGAGGGTCATGGCAAAAACTGGACGCACTTCGTGTACAAACTGGACATACTCTTTCAAAGTATCAGGGTTTCGGACGAGAACTCATCTGTTACATGGCCACTTCAATGTTTTTTAAACTTATTTGAACTCCGGACTTCTTTTGTGTTTAGTATGCAGCATTCAAAGCGACGTCATCAATTTCCAACATGTTCTGACATCATTTGTTGTTTTTCGGTCATTTACCTAATTGTTTAGAGAGCTAAATGACCGTGAAATTGAAAATCACTACAAAATGATTTTACCAGCGTGCCGATGCGGGCGGGATTGTGCGTCGACGTCGATCGGGGTGCGTGCTGATTGGCGCACACCTTGCCGTTTCACCCTTCAGACGCAACCCAGCTGGCTAAATTGGTGATAGCAATAGAAGTGGTACACCACCAATTGGCAGTACGATACCACTACCAACCATCCCACTCTTAAATTTGCTGATCTCAAAGCCTCCATGTACCGAGTCCAGGAATAATAACATAGAAATTTCCGTCATTTTCCACATATGTATATATGTCTTTTCCACTGTCACAAATAAGATACTCCCTCTGTTAAATTGTGATCCAAATTCTATCGTATTGGACTAGACGTAGTACATATGATGTGGGCCTTTGCGTTGGTACCGACGCATATGAGTACAACTCGTTTACTTGTCCGCCAAGGACTCTCATGTATTGCCCTCTTATATACCCCATGTAGTCGCACCCAAAGACGGTATGTCGTCCCGTGCTTGTAATACTCCTCCTCATAGTGATTGCGCCTTCGTGCGTCCGTGGTTTTCTCCGGCAAGAGTTTCCACGTAAAAATCCGTGTGCTCTCGTGTCTTGTTTATTCTCGTTATTATCTAACAAATGGTATACAGAGCCAAGTTTACAGATACAAGATTTGAGATCGAGAGGATTAGGGTTTCGCGCCGTCGCCGCGTTGTGCAATCCGCCGAGTCCGACAGGAACGGCTCATCATCCGTGTCCAGATCAGTTCGGAGACTGATTTCCTCTTTGACGAGATTGAGACGAATCCCGCTGGACCGAGCTATGTTCTATGATTTATTCTGGCCGCCTCTACTCCCAACTCTCAAGGCAACAGAAGCAAAATCGCAGCATCACACGTCAAATCCACCAAGCCGTGGTTGTTGCACGTACAAGCTTAAGTCCCGAGGCTACCTGATCATTAGTACTACTGCTAGTACTTCTCACGTGGAGGTCAAAGGTTAGGGCCTTTTTGATTCGCAGGATTGTCAAAATAAAGGAATAGGAAAAATGCAGGAATAGGATGGCATGTCCCATAGTGTCCTATAGGATTTGAAAGAATGTTTGATAGCGCGGGAAAAACAAAGGAATTCTACAAAGAGGTTTGAGTGGATGGAAATTTTCCTCCAAAATGTAGCACAAATGGATCCTATGGAAAAATTCCTAAGGATGCCAATCCTACAAATCAAACGAGCATCACAAGAAAAAATCCTAAGGGTTCAAATCCTCCAAAAATCCTATGCAATTCCTTTGAATCAAAGGAGCCCTTATCTGCTAGTTTAGATTTTTTTGTTCTCTATCCGTTGCTACGTCCAACCAACTACTATTAGGTGCTATTTACTCTGTTTTGTTTGCTCCGCATATTAATTCTGTTAAGAATTATTCTACTTCGACTTGTACTACTTTGTGCATAGTTTATCGACTCATGGCATCCATGAAGTACGATTTTCCGCCGCTGGACCGTGACACAAGGTTTACCCTATGGCAAGTCAAGATGCGGGTGTTGTTTTCATAGACCAACTATGATGAAGCACTATATAGTTTTGGGAAGAACCGAACTGAGGACTGGACTGATGAGGAGAAAAGAATTGGTCGTAAGGCTTTGTCAAAAATTCAACTCCATTTGCATAATAATATTTTGCAAGAAGATTTGAGCGAGAAAACTGCCGCCGCTATATGGTTAAAGCTGGAAGGGATTTGCATGGCTAAAGATCTTACCAGCAAGCTGTATCTGAAGCAAAAATTATTCCCGCACAGGTTACCCGAGGGAGGCAATGTTTTGAATCATATTTCTGAATTTAAAGAGATCATATCTGATCTAGCTGCAATGGAGGTTAAGTATGAAGAGGAAGATACTGCTTTAGTGTTACTTTGTTCACTGCCACGTTCTTATACCAATTTTAGAGACACCATATTATATAGTCGTGTTACTCTCACGCTTAATGAAGTTTATGAAGCTTTGAACTCTAAGGAGAAGATGAAATTAATTGTGCCTCATGATGGTTCGAGTTCATCTCAAGCTGAGGGATTATCTGTTCGTGGCAGGACTAAGGAGAAGAACTTCAATAATGGAAACAGAGGCAAAAGTAAAAACGGCTACAGAGGCCGGTCGCAATCCAGAGACAAGAAATATTGCAAATATTGCAAGAGAGACGGGCATGACATCCCAGAGTGTTTCAAGTTACAGAATAAGGAAAAGAGGAAAGGTAACAAACAAGGTGAAAATTCTGCTAACATTGCTCGTGATGATAGTTCCGATGATGCTCTTGTCGTTATTGCTGGATGTGCTGAGACTAATGATGAGAGGGTACTTCACACCGCATGCACTTTTCATATGTGTCCACATAGAGATTGGTTTAATACTTTTGATTCCACTACTTCTGTTGGTTCCGTTTTGGATTTTGATAATTCACCATGCAAGATTGAAGGCATAGGTTCTATTCGAATCAAGATGTTTGATGGCATAATCAGAACTTCGACAGATGTTCGGTATATTCCGAAGGTGAAGAGAAATCTTATCTCTGTTAGTGCCCTTGATGCAAAGGGGTACAAGTATTCAGGTGGAGATAGTGTTTTGAAGGTCACCAAAGGCTCTCTTGTTGTGATGGAAGGTGACTTAAGTTCGACCAATGGTCTTTATTACCTTCGAGGTTCTACCATTTCAGGTAACGCTACTCTAGTTATTTCAAAGAATTCTGATTGTGATGTTGCTAATCTTTGGCATATGCGTCTTGGACATATGAGTGAACTTGGTTTAGCAGAGCTAAATAAGAGAGGTCTTCTTGATGGATATGAACTTGGTAAATTGAAATTTTGTGAGCATTGTATCTTCGGCAAACACAAGAGGGTGAAGTTCAACACTTCGACTCATACAACTGAAGGTATTCTTGATTATGTTCATTCTGATTTGTGGGGACCATCTCGCAGAAAGTCAGTAGGTGGTGCTAGTTATATGCTGACTATTATTGATGATTATTCGAGAAAAGTTTGGCCATATTTCTTGAAGCATAAATATGAAGCATTCTCGGCATATAAGGAGTGGAAGGTTATGATTGAAAAACAAACTGAAAAGAAGGTAAAAATACTTCGCACTGATAATGGTATGGAATTCTGTTCTAAGCAATTTAAGAATTATTGCAAGTCTAAAGGCATTGTAAGACACTACACCGTTCCTTATACTCCTCAACAAAACGGTGTTGCTGAGCGTATGAACATGACCATTATTTCCAGAGCCTGTTGCATGTTGTCCAATGCAGGTTTGCATAGGCGTTTTTGAGCTGAGGCCGCTTCCACTACTTGTTATCTGATTAATCGCTCACCATCTATTGCTCTTAATAAGAAAACTCCAATTGATGTATGGTCTGGTTCACCTGCTGATTATTCACAGTTGAGATTTTTTGGTTGCACTGCTTATGCTCATGTTGATAATGGAAAATTGGAGCCTAGGGCTGTTAAGTGCATCTTTCTTGGTTATAAGTCTGGTGTTAAAGGTTTTAAATTATGGAATCCTGAAACCCAGAAGGTTGTTATTAGCAGAAATGTTATCTTTAATGAATCTGCTATGTTACTTGATGTTTCATCTACTAATGTTCCCGTTGAGAGTGAACAACAGCCTATTGTTCAAGAGCCTACTGTTCAAGTGGAGCATGTTATTGATTCAGGTGATACACCGGGTAATGAAATTGTTGATGCACATGATGAACCCGATGTTAATGATGATCATGTCACTCCCACTCAAAATCAGCCTATTGTTCCGCCCAGTTGGAATCTTGCACGTGACAGAGTTAGGCGGGGTATTAATAAACCTGACAGGTTAATTGAAGAGTGCAATATTGTTTCTTTTGCTTTATCTATTGCATAAGAAACTGAAGGTAATGCTGAGCCTTCTTCATATTCCGATGCTATTATTTCTGGTGATAGTAATAAGTGGATGACCGCTATGCATGATGAGATGGAATCACTTGAAAAGAATGGCACTTGGGATTTAGTAAAATTACCTAGAGAGAAGAAACATATTCGTTGCAAGTGGGTTTTCAAGAAGAAAGAAGGTGTTTCTCCTAACGATGAGACAAGATATAAAGCAAGGTTAGTTGCAAACGGTTATAGCCAGATTCCAGGTATTGACTATAACGAAGTCTTTTCTCCTGTTGTGAAGCATAGCTCTATTCGCACTTTACTTAGTATTGTTTCCATGAATGATTTTGAGCTTGAACAATTGGATGTTAAAACTGCATTCTTACATGGAGAATTAGAAGAGGATATTTATATGGAACAACCTGAAGGTTTTGTTATTCCTGGGAAAGAAAAGCTTGTCTGTAAGTTAAAGAAATCTCTTTATGGATTGAAGCAATCCCCTAGATAGTGGTACATGAGATTTGACACCTTTATGCTCTCTCAAGGTTTCAAAAGGTCTAATTATGATAGTTGTGTTTATTTCAAAACTGTCAAAGGTTCCAACTATTTATTTGCTCCTTTATGTTGATGATATACTAATTGCTACAAAGGGTATGTCAGATATTGATGAACTAAAGAAGTAATTGAGTAATGAATTTGAGATGAAGGATTTGGGTGCAGCAAAGAAAATACTTGGCATGAAAATATCCAGAGATAGACCGTTTGGAAAAGTATATCTAAGTCAGAAGGGATATATTGATAAAGTTCTTCGTCGTTTTAATATGCATAATGCCAAGCCAGTAAGTACTCCATTAGCTGCACACTTCAAATTATCATCAGCCTTATGTCCTAAGTCAGATGCGGATAGTGAGTACATGTCTAGAGTTCCCTATTCGAGTGTAGTTGGTTCACTTATGTATGCCATGGTTTGTTCTCGTCCGGATTTATCATATGCATTAAGTGTTGTCTGTAGATACATGGCTAATCCTGGAAAAGAGCATTGGAGAGCAGTTCAGTGGATTTTCAGATACCTGCGTGGTAATTCTAATGCTTATTTACGGTTTGGGAAAACTAGAGATGGACTTGTTGGTTTTGTTGATTCTGATTTTGCTGGTGATTTGGATAAGAGAAGATCACTCACAGGTTATGTTTTCACCATTGGTGGTTGTGCTGTGAGTTGGAGAGCAACTTTGCAGTCTATTGTGGCTTGTTCCACTACCGATGCCGAGTATATGGCTATTTCTGAGGCATGCAAAGAAGTTATCTGGTTGAAAGGTTTGTATTCTGAGCTTTGTGTAGATTCATATTGCCCTACCGTATTAAGTGACAGTCAAAGTGCTATATATCTTACAAAGAATCCAATGTATCATGAGAGAACAAAGCACATTGATGTCAGATTTCATTATATTCGAGATGTTTTTGCTGAAGGCGATTAAAGGTATGCAAGATAAGTACTCATGATAATTCTGCTGATATGATGACAAAGCCAGTTCCGACCAATAAGTTTGATCTTTGCTCAGGCTTAGTTGCACTAGTAGAAAAAGGGTCAAATGTGAAGCACATTAGTGCCGGTTTGAATTTGAGCCGGCACTAATGTGTCCATTAGTGCCGGTTCCAACGACTAGGCGGGCGGACATCATTAGTACTGGTTCATGGGCAACCTTTAGTACCGCTTCATGCCGCGAACCGGTACTAATGAGGCTGTGTCAGGCTGGCCCCCCCACGAAGACCTTTAGTACCGGTTCATGGCATGAACCGGTACTATAGTTTCTTAGTAAGCTGATTTTTAGTCCCACCTCGCCAAGAGAGAGGCAGTATGAGCGGTTTATAAGCCGTGAGTGCAGAGACGATGAAGAAGAGGCGCAATGCTCACCTGCATGTTGCTTAGCTTCGAGCCTTTCGGAATAGCATAGATTGCATGAAGCTATGTGCAGTGCAGTCTACACTATTCCGAAAGGCTTGAAGCTAATTAACCAACATTGCACCTCTTTTTATTTTTAATAACTTATTTGAACTCCGGACTTCTTGTGTTCAGTATGCAGCATTCAAAGCGACGTCATCAATTTCCAACATGTTCTCACATCATTTGCTGTTTTTCAGTCATTTACCGATTTGTTTAGAGAGCTAAATGATCGTGAAATTGAAAATTACTACAAAATGAACTCTGAAAGTGTTGAAATTTGGCATGGTATCATCATTTCACCCGCATAGCATGTGCAAAAGAGTAGAGAGGGTCACGGCAAAAACTGGACGCACTTCGTGTACAAACTGGACAATCTCTTTCGGAGTATCAGGGTTTCGGACGAGAACTCATCTATTACACGGGCACTTCAATGTTTTTTAAACTTATTTGAACTCCGGACTTATTTTGCATTCGGTATGCAGCATTCAAAGCGACGTCATCAATTTCCAACATGTTCCGACATCATTTGCTGTTTTTCAGTCATTTACTGATTTGTTTAGAGAGCTAAATGAGCGTGAAATTGAAAATCACTACAAAATGAACTCTGAAAATGTTGAAATTTGGCATGGTATCATCATTTCACCCACATAGCATGTGCAAAAGAGTAGAGAGGGTCACGGCAAAAACTGGATACACTTCGTGTACAAACTGGACAAACTCTTTCAGAGTATCAGGGTTTCGGACGAGAACTCATCTGTTACATGGCCACTTCAATGTTTTTTAAACTTATTTGAACTCCGAACTTCTTTTGTGTTTAGTATGCAGGATTCAAAGCGACGTCATCAATTTCCAACATGTTCTGACATCATTTGTTGTTTTTCGGTCATTTACCTGATTGTTTAGAGAGCTAAATGACCGTGAAATTGAAAATCACTACAAAATGAATCCTGAAAATGTTGAAACTTGGCATGGTATCATCATATCACCCGCATAGCATGCGCGAAAGAGTAGAGAGGGTCACAGCAAAAACTGGACGCACTTCGTGTACAAACTGGACATACTCTTTCGGAGTATCAGGGTTTCGGACGAGAACTCATCTGTTACACGGCCACTTCAATGTTTTTTAAACTTATTTGAACTCCGGACTTATTTTGTGTTCAGTATGCAGCATTCAAAGCGACGTCATCAATTTCCAACATGTTCTGACATCATTTGTTGTTTTTCGGTCATTTACCTAATTGTTTAGAGAGCTAAATGACCGTGAAATTGAAAATCACTACAAAATAAATCCTGAAAATGTTGAAACTTGGCATGGTATCATCATATCACCCGCATAGCATGTGCGAAAGAGTAGAGAGGGTCACGGCAAAAACTGGACGCACTTCGTGTACAAACTGGACATACTCTTTCGGAGTATCAGGGTTTCGGACGAGAACTCATTTGTTACACGACCACTTCAATGTTTTTTAAACTTATTTGAACTCCGGACTTCTTTTGTGTTTAGTATGTAGCATTCAAAGCGACGTCATCAATTTTCAACATGTTCTGACATCATTTGTTGTTTTTCGGTCATTTACCTAATTGTTTAGTATGCAGCATTCAATTTCCAGAAGAAAATAAATAGAAGAAAAGAAATAATGCAGAAAATAAAAAAACTATACAAAAAAATTACTCAAAAATAAATAGAAGAAAATAAATAATGCAGAAAAGAAAAAACTATATAAAAAACTACTCAAAAATAAATAGAAGAAAATAAATAATGCAGAAAAGAAAAAACTATATAAAAAAATTGTTGGCGCGCTGTCCAGTGGGCCTGCCAGACCTAGGGTGTGCAAATGCAGGCCCAGAAGGGCCAGCAGGCTCACAGGGCAGCGCACCCTAATTAATTAGGCCCAGAAGCCTGCTATATAGAGGAGTTCGAAGAGGTAGCCGCGGCTGGGTTTATAAACTAGTGCGGCTGTCCTTCGCCCGGCGAGGTGGGACTAAACTTTGGGGTGGCAGCGCGAGGCCTTTAGTACCGGTTGGTGGCTCCAACCGGTACTAAAAAAACCCTTTAGTATCGGTTGGAACCACCAACCGGTACTAAAGGCCTGCTCTTCCCGCCTCTTGGCCTGACCAAAGTTGGCCTTTAGTACCGGTTGGTGGCTCCAACCGGTATTAAAGGCCTCTCCTATGTATACAACACTTACGAAAATTCAGTTAGATCTCCCACTTCTTTCGTCTCCAACCTCTCGCGCGCCGCTCGAACCCGTCCTCGCCGCCCGTCGCCCGTCGTCCGTTGTCGTCGTCGCTGTCCCCGCCGCCGCCTGTCGTCGTCGCCGTCTCGCGCCGCCGCCCCGAACGCCGCGCGCCGCCGTCCGTCGTCGTCCCGCCGTGGTCCCGTACGTCTCTCGCTCTCGCGTATACCCGCTGCGCCGCCGTCCGTCGTCGTCGCACCCGGCCCGTATGGCGGCGCCCCTGCCCGTATGTACGCCGCCGCCCCCGCCCCGTACGCCGCCGCCCCCGCTCGTACGTACGGGGCCGCACACATACACACACATGCATATATACGTACACACTACACACACACATACACACACACATACACACACACACATTTTTTTACTTATTTTCTGTTTTTTTAGAAAAGTTAATTAGATGATCGAATGTTTGATTAATGTCGAATGTTAGATGAATTAGCTAGATAGAAAATTGTCGAACTAGAGATTTGAACTAGTTGAATAATTAATATAACTAGTTTATTTTTAGTAAGAAAATTATCGAACTAGTTTATTTAGGTATATGAGATTTGAACTAGTTCAATAATTAATATAACTAGTTTATTTTTAGTAAGAAAATTGTCGAACTAGTTTATTTAGGTATATGAGATTTGAACTAGTTCAATAATTAATATAACTAGTTTATTTTTAGTAAGAAAATTTAGGTATCTGAGATTTGATGATCTAATTAAAATATTATTTGTTAATGAGTTTTTCTGTTTATTTAATTTTTTATATATTTTGAGTTTATATAAATGTTAGATTAATGTCGAATGTTAGATGAATTAGATAGAAAAGTTAAATATATAGTAATGTCAATTGTTAGAGATGAATATAGTTAGATATATTAATGTCAAATGTTAGATGAATATATATTTGGCTAGATATTAATTAATGTTAGATAGTAATAGGTGTTTAATGTTTCATCTATATGAACATAGGAAATGTCATCTGACGACGAAAAAGATTTCATTATGTGCGAACACTGTGAAGACCAGCGCGGCCTGTGCGACAAAAATTCCTTGTTGATGGTAGGCGCTTCAGCATCAAGCTGGATGAGACATTCGAAGTTGATACAGTAAGTCACTTTGTCAATTATCATTTGAATGCAAAACTTATGCTTCATTTGCTTCAACTTATAATTTTAAATTTTCACTATTCTACTAGCGCATCCCCTGCCATGCAAGAATTTTTGTCTTGGATAAGATAGGTTTTAGTGCTATAGATGATATGGAGGTAAAGAGAGTTTGCTTGAAGACGGAGCATGTGTATACTTTCAATGTCAAATTATATAATGGAGACACATACACCCATTTTGAATGCAAAACTTGGCAAGCACTATGCAAGGCTTATGCATTTGAGCCTGGTATGGTTGTCACCTTTGATATTCGTCCGGAAGATGATATTGAAGGTAATATAGACATCTGGGTCGATGTGCAAACGCCTTCAGTTCTACCATTATGTGAGTTTTTCTCAATCATGCATGCATATGTTTATGTCTTTGATACAGTTTATTCAAAAATAGTTGACAACTAATTTGTATTGTCAGCTTATTTCGGTTCAAGCAAACATGTCCGGCGCTTGGTAGACAGGACCTACTACTGCCCCGGGGCTCAACTAAACTGCGAGGAGATAAGTCATTATGTTTCATGGCTTGAGGATCTTAATACTGTCAAGACAATTTTTTTCCTGAACTTAGAAATGTTAGTACTCAAAACATGCGACCAATGGTGATCGTATTGAACTACGGTCACATCTATAATGGAAAGATGGTAAGATTTTAACTATTTGTCCTTAATTAGTGCATCTTTTGCATACATTATTTTTGAAGCTAAACTTTCATTGCTTAGTATATTAATTACTATACGATGTTCTTCAACAGGGACTTCCGATGACAGTTGTGCCTCAGTGGATCGAGACTAAAGGTGATATGTCAATGGTTAGCTTACGACCAAGATATCCTACATTGCAAATGAGTGCATTCAGGATTTTTGAAAGCGAAGAATGCTTAATAGTGAAAGATTGGAGCAAAATTGTTAACAATCGCAGAGAAGTACTAGGGGGCAGCAAGGAGAAGCGCAACCCAAGATTAGGAGACAGATTCATCTGCATGCTCCAGTATGATGAATCAGGAGAGCTATACATGTTCTATGCTATTCTACCTGAGAGGGAGTAGCACTAGTTCATGTGCTCTTAATTAGTGTCTCATGTCCGTGTCCTGAACTTCGATGTTGGTGATGATTATGTTGAACTCGATGATATCTTTGCTTCTGTTACAAAGTGAATGTTTCCTCTTTAAGCTAGCCAGTGTTGGTGATGATTAGATAGCTAGCGGTAATGACTATGATGATTAAATAGTGGTAATTAGACGACTACGATGATTTTTAGCTAGCTAGAGTTTATTTATTTATTAATATGCGATGATGATGATGATGATGATGATGACGACTACAACTCATTATAACGTAAAACAATCCTAAATTAAATTGATAACACAAATTTAATTGAAAAATACAAAATAAAACAAAAACCCCCCAAACATTTTAGTACCGGTTGGTGTTACCAACCGGTACTAAAGGGATCCCGGCCCCCGGAGCTGGCTCATGCCACGTGGTTTCCCTTTAGCACCAGTTCGTGCTGAACCGGTAGTTTAGTGACCACACTTTAGTGCCGGTTATGGAACCGACACTAAAGGGCCTTACGAACCGGTGCTATTGCCCGGTTCTGCACTAGTGTTTTTGCACCAGAGTTTTACCTCGTCGGCCATGAAGTTCGTGCCGTTATCGGTGATGATGCTGTGGGGGACGCCGTAACGGTGTACAACCCCGGATATAAAGTCTATCATCGGTTCGGATTCGGCCGTCTTAACAGGCTTGGCTTCTATCCATTTGGTGAACTTATCCACCATGACCAGTAAGTATTTTTGCTTGTGGGTTCCGCCTTTAAGGGGTCCAACCATGTCAAGCCCCCAGACCGCAAAGGGCCAAGTAATGGGGATGGTTTGGAGGGCGGTGGGTGGCATATGGCTTTGGTTTGCAAAGAGCTGGCAACCGGTGCATCGTTGGACTAAATCCTGAGCGTCTGCCCGGGCCGTCGGCCAATAAAAGCCTGTATGGAAGGCCTTGCTTACAAGGGACCGGGCTGCAGCGTGATGACCGCCGAGTCCGGCATGAATTTCAGCCAGGAGATTCCGCCCCTCCTCTTCGGAGATGCACCTTTAAAGGACTCCGGTAGTGCTTTTCTTATAAAGCTCTCCCTCATGGACTCTGTAGGCTTTGGATCGCCGCACTATGCAGCGTGCCTCATTTTGGTCCTCGGGGAGTTCCTGCCTAGTAAGGTAGGCGAGGAATGGTTCTGTCCACGGGGCGATGACGACCATTATTACATGGGCTGAAGGTGTTATTTCGTTGGCAGAGCCTCCGATTGTGTCAGAATGTTCGGTGTCGGGCAGTGCGGTTGGGTCCGGGCTGTTATTGTTCGGCTCCCCTTCCCATGCTATGGATGGCTTGAACAACCTTTCCAAAAAGATGTTGGGGGGGACTACATCGCGTTTTGCGCCGATGCGTGCCAGGACATCTGCCGCCTGATTATTTTCCCGGGCTATATGGTGAAATTCAAGCCCCTCGAACCGAGCTGACATTTTTAGGACAGTGTTGCGGTAAGCTGCCATTTTTGGATCCTTGGCATCAAAGTCTCCATTTATTTGGGATATTGTGAGGTTCGAGTCCCCGCGCACCTCTAGGCATTGGATGCCCATGGATACTACCATCCGGAGACCATGTAAAAGGGCCTCATATTCGGCTGCATTGTTGGAGTCCGTGTATATAATCTGTAGTACGTATTGAACTGTGTCTCCTGTGGGGGATGTCAAAACGACGCCAGCATCCAGTCCGACCAACATCTTGGAGCCGTCGAAATGCATGATCCAATTTGAATATGTGTCGTACTCTTTAGGGAGTTCGGCCTCCGTCCATTCTGCGACGAAGTCGGCCAAGACTTGTGACTTGATGGCTCATCGTGGCTTATAAGTTATGTCGAACGGGAGGAGCTCGATGGCCCATTTCGCAATCCGGCCCGTTGCGTCACGGTTGTTTATAATATCATTAAGTGGTACTTCCAAGGCTACTATTATTGAACACTCTTGAAAGTAGTGTCGTAGCCTCCGGGATGCCATGAATACCGCGTACGCAATCTTTTGATAATGCGGTACTGTGATTTGCAGGGAGTGAGGACAGTGGACACATAATAGACCGGCTTTTGAAGGGGGAATTTGTGTCCATCCGCTTCTCGTTCGATGACGATCACTGCGCTTACAACCTGATGTGTTGCTGCAATGTATAATAGCATTGGTTCGCCAATGTTTGGCGCGGCCAGGACTGGGTTTGTTGCCAGTATGGCTTTTATTTCGTCGAGTCCGGCCGTGGCTACGTCCGTCCATTTGAAGTGTTCCGTGCGCCGAAGAAGGCGGTAAAGGGGTAGGGCTTTCTCTCCCAAGCGGGAGATAAAGCGGCTTAGAGCCGCCACGCATCCGGTTAACTTTTGTATTTGTTTGAGGTCCTTCGGGATGTCCAGTTGCGACAGAGCTCGGATCTTGGCTGGATTTGCTTCAATTCCTCTACCGGATACAATGAAGCCCAAGAGCTTTCCGGCTGGAACGCCGAAAACGCTTTTTCCCGGGTTGAGCTTGATGTCGTATGTTCGGAGGTTATCAAATGTGAGCCTCAAGTCGTCTACTAGAGATTCAACATGTCTTGTTTTGACGACCACATCATCTACATATGCCTCCACTGTTTTATCGATCTGGCTTGCCAAACATGTCTGAATCATGCGCTGATATGTTGCGCCAGCATTTTTGAGCCCGAAGGGCATCGTGTTGAAGCAGAATGGCCCGTATGGTGTGATAAATGCCGTTGCGGCTTGGTCTGGCTCTGCCATCTTGATTTGATGGTAGCCAGAATATGCGTCGAGGAAACACAATGAATCGTGTCCTGCGGTACCTGTTGGGGAACGTAGTAATTTCAAAAAAATTCCTACGCACATGCAAGATCATGGTGATGCATAGCAATGAGAGGGGAGAGTGTTGTCTACGTACCCTCGTAGACCGAAAGTGGAAGCGTTATGACAACGCGGTTGATGTAGTCGTACGTCTTCACGTCCCGGCCGATCAAGCACCGAAACTATGGCACCTCTGAGTTCTAGCACACGTTCAGCTCGATGACGATCCCCGGACTCCGATCCAGCAAAGTGTCGGGGAAGAATTTCGTCAGCACGACGGCGTGGTGACGATCTTGATGTTCTACCGTCGCAGGGCTTTGCCTAAGCACCGCTACAATATTATCGAGGATTATGGTGGAGGGGGGCACCGCACACGGCTAAGAGATCTCAAGGATCAATTGTTGTGTCTAGAGGTGCCCCCCTGCCCCCGTATATAAATGAGCAAGGGGGAGGGGCGGCCGGCCATGATGAGGCGCGCCAGGGAGGAGTCCTACTCCTACCGGGAGTAGGACTCCCTCCTTTTCCTTGTCCAAGTAGGAGATGGGGAAGGAAGGGAGAGAGGAGAGGAAGGAAAGGGGGGGGGGCGCCGCCCCTCCCTCCTTGTCCAATTCGGACTAGGGGGAGAGGGGGCGCGCGGCCTGCCCTGGCCGCCCCTCCTCTTCTCCACTTTAGGCCCATGAGGCCCATTAACCCCCCGGGGGGTTCCGGTAACCCCCCGGTACTCCGGTTTTATCCGAAACTTCCCCGGAACACTTCCGGTGTCCGAATATAGCCGTCCAATATATCAATCTTTATGTCTCTACCATTTCGAGACTCCTCGTTATGTCCGTGATCATATCCGGGACTCCGAACTAACTTCGGTACATCAAAACTAATAAACTCATAATATAACTGTCATCGAAACCTTAAGCGTGCGGACCCTACGGGTTCGAGAACAATGTAGACATGACCGAGACACGTCTTCAGGCAATAACCAATACGGAACCTGGATGCTCATATTGGCTCCCACATATTCTACGAAGATCTTTATCGGCCAGACCGCATAACAACATACGTTGTTCCCTTTGTCATCGGTATGTTACTTGCCCAAGATTCGATCGTCGGTATCTCAATACCTAGTTCAATCTCGTTACCGGCAAGTCTCTTTACTCGTTCCGTAACACATCATCTCGCAACTAACTCATTAGTTGCAATGCTTGCAAGGCTTAAGTGATGTGCATTACCGAGAGGGCCCACAGATACCTCTCCGACAATCGGAGTGACAAATCCTAATCTCGAAATACGCCAACCCAACATGTACCTTTGGAGACACCTATAGAGCTCCTTTATAATCACCCAGTTACGTTGTGACGTTTGGTAGCACACAAAGTGTTCCTCTGGCAAACGGGAGTTGCATAATCTCATAGTCATAGGAACATGTATAAGTCATGAAGAAAGCAATAGCAACATACTAAACAATCGGGTGCTAAGCTAATGGAATGGGTCATGTCAATCGCATCATTCTCCTAATGATGTGATCCCTTTAATCAAATGACAACACATGTCTATGGTTAGGAAACATAACCATCTTTGATTAACGAGCTAGTCAAGTAGAGGCATACTAGTGACACTTTGTTTGTCTATGTATTCACACATGTATTATGTTTCGGTTAATACAATTCTAGCATGAATAATAAACATTTATCATGATATAGGGAAATAAATAATAGCTTTATTATTGCCTCTAGGGCATATTTCCTTCAGTCTCCCACTTGCACTAGAGTCAATAATCTAGTTCACATCGCCATGTGATTTAACATCAATAGTTCACATCACCATGTGATTAACACCCATAGTTCACATCGACATGTGACCAACACCCAAAGGGTTTACTAGAGTCAATAATCTATTTCACATCGCCATGTGATTAACACCCAAAGAGTACTGAGGTGTGATCATGTTTTGCTTGTGAGAGAAGTTTAGTCAACGGGTCTGCCACATTCAGATCCGTAAGTATTTTGCAAATTTCTATGTCAACAATGCTCTGCATGGAGCTACTCTAGATAATTGCTCCCACTTTCAATATGTGTCCAGATTGAGACTTAGAGTCATCTGGATCAGTGTCAAAACTTGCATCGACGTAACCCTTTACGGCGAACCTTTTATCACCTCCATAATCGAGAAACATATCCTTATTCCACTAAGGATAATTTTGACCAATGTCCAGTGATCTACTCCTAGATCACTATTGTACTCCCTTGCCAAACTCAGGGCAGGGTATATAATAGGTCTGGTACATGGCATGGCATACTTTATAGAACCTATGGCTAAGGCATAGGGAATGACTTTCATTCTCTCTTTATCTTCTGCCGTGGTCGGGTTTTGAGTCTTACTCAACTTCACACCTTGTAACACAGGCAAGAACTTCTTCTTTGACTGTTCCATTTTGAACTACTTCAAAATCTTGTCAAGGTATGTACTCATTGAAAAACTTATCAAGCATCTTGATCTATCTCTATAGGTCTTGATGCTCAATATGTAAGCAGCTTCACTGAGGTCTTTCTTCGAAAAACTCCTTTCAAATATTCCTTTATGCTCTGCAGAATAATTCTACATTATCTCTGATCAACAATATGTATTTCACATATACTTATCAGAAATGTTGTAGTGCTCCCACTCACTTTCTTGTAAATACAGGCTTCACCGCAAGTCTGTATAAAACTATATGCTTTGATCAACTTATCAAAGCGTATATTCCAGCACCGAGATGCTTGCACCAGTCCATAGATGGATCGCTGGAGCTTGCATATTTTGTTAGTACCTTTAGGATTGACAAAACCTTCTGGTTGCATCATATACAACTCTTCTTTAATAAATCCATTAAGTAATGCAGTTTTGTTTATCCATTTGCCAGATTTCATAAAATGCGGCAATTGCTAACATGATTCGAACAGACTTAAGCATAAATACGAGTGAGAAACTCTCGTCGTAGTCAACACCTTGAACTTGTCGAAAAACTTTTTGCGACAATTCTAGCTTTGTAGATAGTAACACTACTATCAGTGTCCATCTTCCTCTTGAAGATCCATTTAATCTCAATGGCTCGCCGATCATTGGGCAAGTCAATCAAAGTCCATACTTTGTTCTCATACATGGATCTCATCTCAGATTTCATGGCCTCAAGCCATTTCGCGGAATCTGGGCTCATCATCGCTTCCTCATAGTTCGTAGGCTCGTCATGGTCAAGTAACATGACCTCCAGAACAGGATTACCGTACCACTCTGGTGCGGATCTCACTCTAGTTTACCTACGAGGTTCGGTAGTAACTTGATCTGAAGTTACATGATCATCATCATTAGCTTCCTCACTAATCGGTGTAGTAGTCACAGGAACAGGTTTCTATGATGAACTACTTTCCAATAAGGGAGCAGGTACAGCTACCTCATCAAGTTCTACTTTCCTCCCACTCACTTCTTTCGAGAGAAACTCCTTCTCTAGAAAGGATCCATTCTCAGCAATGAATAACTTGCCTTCGGATCTGTGATAGAAGGTGTACCCAACATTTTCTTTTGGGTATCCTATGAAGATTTACTTCTCCGATTTGGGTTCGAGCTTATCATGTTAAAACTTTTTCACATAAGCATTGCAGTCCCAAACTTTAAGAAACGACAGCTTAGGTTTCTCGCCAAACCAGAGTTCATACGGTGTCGTCTCAACGGATTTAGATGGTGCCCTTTTTAACGTGAATGTAGCTGTCTCTAATGCATAACCTCAAAATGATAGTGGTAGATCGGTAAGATACATCATAGATTGCACCATATCAAGTAAAGTACGATTACGACTTTCGGACACACCATTACGCTGTGGTGTTCCGGGTGGCGTGAGTTGCAAAACTATTCCGCATTGTTTCAAATTTAGACCAAACTTGTAACTCAAATATTCTCCTCCACGATCAGATCGTAGAAACTTTATTTTCTTGTTACGATGATTTTCAACTTCACTCTGAAATTCTTTGAACTTTTCAAATGTTTCAGACTTATGTTTCATTAAGTAGATATACCCATATCTACTCAAATCATCTGTGAAGGTCAGAAAATAACGATACCCCCCGCGAGCTCCAACATTCATCGGATCGCATACATCAGTATGTATTATTTCCAATAAGTCAGTTGCTCGCTCCATTGTTCTGGAGAACGGAGTCTTTAGTCATCTTGCCCATAAGGCATGGTTCGCAAGCACCAAGTGATTCATAATCAAGTGATTCCAAAATCCCATCAGCATGGAGTTTCTTCATGCGCTTTACACCAATATGACCTAAACAGCAGTGCCACAAATAAGTTGCACTATCATTATTAACTTTGCATCTTTTGGTTTCAATATTATGAATATGTGTATCACTACGATCGAGATCCAGTGAACCATTTTCATTGGGTGTGTAACCATATAAGGTTTTATTCATGTAAACAGAACAACAATTGTTCTCCAACTTAAATGAATAACCGTATTGCAATAAACATGATCATATCATGTTCATGCTCAACGCAAACACCAAATAACACTTATTTAGGTTCAACACTAATCCCGAAAGTATAGGGACTGTGCGATGATGATCATATCAATCTTGGAACTACTTCCAACACACATCATCACCTCACCCTTAACTAGTCTTTGTTCATTCTGCAACTCCCGATTCAAGTTACTAATCATAGTAACTGAACTAGTATCAAATACTGAGGGGTTGCTATAAACACTAGTAAAGTACACATCAATAACATGTATATCAAATATACTTATGTTCACTTTGCCATCCTTCTTATCCGCCAAATACTTGGGGCAGTTCCGCTTCCAGTGACCAGTCCCTTTGCAGTAGAAGCACTTAGTCTCAGGCTTAGGACCAGACTTGGGCTTCTTCACTTGAGCAGCAACTTGCTTGCCGTTCTTCTTGAAGTTCCCCTTCTTCCCTTTGCCCTTTTCTTGAAACTAGTGGTCTCGTCAACCATCAACACTTGATGTTTTTTCTTGATTTCTACCTTCGTCAATTTCAGCATTACGAAGAGCTTGGGAATCGTTTCCGTTATCCCTTGCATATCATAGTTCATCACGAAGTTCTACTAACTTGGTGATGGTGACTAGAGAATTCTGTCAATCACTATTTTATCTAGAAGATTAACTCCCACTTGATTCAAGCGATTGTAGTACCCAGACAATCTGAGCACATGCTCACTAGTTGAGCGATTCTCCTCCATCTTTTAGCTATAGAACTTGTTGGAGACTTCATATCTCTCAACTCGGGTATTTGCTTGAAATATTAACTTCAACTCCTGGAACATCTCATATGGTCCATGACGTTCAAAACGTCTTTGAAGTCCCGATTCTAAACCGTTAAGCATGGTGCACTAAACTATCAAGTAGTCATCATATTGAGCTAGCCAAACGTTCATAACGTCTGCATCTGCTCCTGCAATAGGTCTGTCACCTAGCGGTGCATCAAGGACATAATTCTTCTGTGCAGCAATGAGGATAAACCTCAGATCATGGATACAATCCGCATCATTGCTACTAACATCTTTCAACACAATTTTCTCTAGGAACATATCAAAATAAACATATGAAAGCAACAACGCGAGCTATTGATCTACAACATAATTTGCTAATACTACCAGGACTAAGTTCATGATAAATTAAAGTTCAGTTAATCATATTACTTAAGAACTCCCACTTAGATAGACATCCCTCTAATCCTCTAAGTGATCACGTGATCCAAATCAACTAAACCATGTCCGATCATCACGTGAGATGGAGTAGTTTCAATGGTGAACATCACTATGTTGATCATATCTACTATATGATTCACGCTCGACCTTTCGGTCTCCGTGTTCCGAGGCCATATCTGTTATATGCTAGGCTCGTCAAGTTTAACCTGAGTATTCCGCGTGTGTAACTGTTTTGCACCCGTTGTATTTGAACGTAGAGCCTATCACACTTGATCATCACGTGGTGTCTCAGCACGAAGAACTTTCGTAACGGTGCATACTTAGGGAGAGCACTTGTACCTTGATAATTAGTGAGAGATCATCTTATAAAGCTACTGTCGAACTAAGCAAAATAAGATGTATAAAAGATAAACATCACATGCAATCAAAATATGTGACATGATATGGCCATCATCATCTTGTGCCTTTGATCTCCATCTCCAAAGCATCGTCATGATCTCTATCGTCACCGGCATGACACCATGATCTCCATCATCACTAGTAGAAAACAGGGCTTTGGTCCAGGCCGGGTCAGCCCATTAGTCCCGGTTCAGTCTAGAACCGGGACCAATGTGGGCATTGGTCCCGGCTCATGAGCCCAGGGGGCCGGCCGGGCCACGTGGGCCATTGGTCCCGGTTCATCTGGACATTTTGGTCCCGGTTGGTGGGATGAACCGGGACCAATGGGCCTCGCTCCTGGCCCACCACCATTGGTCCCGGTTGGTGGCTTGAACCGGGACCAAAGGCTCCCCTTTAGTCCCGGCTCATGTCACCAACCGGGACCAATGAGGTGCCTATATATACCCCCTCGCGCAAGAGCAGAGCACAGTGCTCTGTTTTTTTCTGGCCGAGGGGGAGAGGGCTTTGTGGTGCTCTAGCTCACCTCCTATGCACATGGGGTGTTTGATGGAATGCCCGAGCCACACTACTTAAGCTTTCTCCTCTCGAAGCTCGACCTCCAAGCTCCATTTTCCTCGAGATTTGTCTAGATAAAGCAACAAAGAAATCAAAAAAACTAAAAAAGTGTTTTCAAATTTGAAAACTAATGGCACTAACTGAAAGTTTATAATTTTTGTAAAACTAATGGCACTAACAGAAAGTTTATAATTTTGCTAACCTAAAAGCAAACAGAATTAAAAATTAAAGCAAAAAACAAAATAAAATAAATAATGCAAAAAACAAATCAAAAAAACAGGAAAAAACTATTTTTATAGTAAATTTAATCACAAAATAAAATAAATAAAGCAACAAAGAAAACAAAAAACTAAAAAATTATTTTCAAATTTGAAAACTAATGGCATTAACAAAAAGTTTATAATTTTTCTAAAACTAAAAGCATAAAGAATTAAAAAAATAAAGCAAACAACAAAAGAAAATAAATAAAGCAACAAAAAAACAAAAAAATGCCACCTACTGGGCCACCACGGCCTGAATACGACTAGAAACCCTACCATGGGCCAAGATTCAGGCCCGCAGCGGGCCTAGTAGGCCCACAGGCATTGCAGTGACAGATTAGGCCCGAAAGCCTGCAGTTGAGAGGAGCTCGGGAGGGTGGGCGCAATAGTGCTTATAAACCACTCCCGAGCCCTCTCAACTAGCGAGGTGGGACTAAACTTTTGGGCGCGGGGCAACACAAGGCCATTGGTCCCGATTGGTGGCACCAACCGGGACTAAAGGGGGCATTGGTCTCGGTTCGTGGCACGAACCGTGACCAATGCCCCCCTTTAGTCCCAGTTGGTGCCACCAACCGGGACCAAAGGGGGGCATTGGTCACGGTTCGTGCCACGAACCGGGACCATTGCTCTGGGTATATAAGGTAGCACTTGTGAAAATTTCGCCAACCACTCCCATTCGCCCCCGACGCCCCCAGGCCGTTCGTCATCGTCGTCGCCGCCCCGAGCCCGTCGTCGCCCGCTCCCCATCGCCATCGCCCCGCGCCGCCGCAGGCCTTGTCCCCGTCGCTGCTTGCGCCGTCACCGGCCTCCTCCTCGTCACTGCGTGCGCCATCTCCGGCCCCCTCCCCGTCGCCCCGCGCCGCGTCGCCGGCCTCCCCCGCGCCATCGCCGACCTCCTCCCCGTCCCCGGCCTCCTCCCCGTCGCTCCCCCAGTGAGCTCCCCCCTTCCCATCGATCCCTGTCGCTCTGACCATCGCGCCGAGAGGCTCATATGTATGGCTATGTATGTATGTATTTATGTATGGCTATGTATGTATGTATATGCTCATATGTATGTATGTATGTATATGCTCTCTGTATATGGATTTGGCTATGTATATGCTCTCTGTATATGCTCATATGTATGTATGTTCATATAGCATTTTTTCTATATATGAATTATTATTTTGTTCATGGATATATGCTAAAGAAAATGAGGGGGTGATAGATGATGATGAGGGGTCGAGAGTGGGACGAGAGGTCGAGAGGTGGCGAGGGGAGAAAAAAAATGTTATCAGGGACGAGGGTCGTCGAGGGGTCGAGAGAACTAAATAAGAAGAAGAAGAGGAGAGGAAGAAGAGGAGAAATAAATAAGAAGAAGAAAAAAGAAGAAAAAGAAGAGGAGGAGAAGAAAGGAATAGTGGAGAAGAAGAGAAAATAGAATATATTCTATTTTTTCTTCTTCTCCACTATTCCTTTCTTCTTCTCCTCCTTTTTTTCTTCTTTTTTTTCTTCGATCTTCTCCTCTAGCTATTCCTTTCTTCTTCTCCTCTTTCTTCTTCTTCTTCTTCTTCTTCTTCTTCTTCTTCTTCTTCTTAAGTTTTATCGGGAACGAGGGTGTCGAGGATCGCCGAGGGGTCGAGGGTCGGGAACTAGGGTAGAGGGTCGAGGGTCGTTAAGGGGTCAAGGGTCGAGGGTTTCAGGGTCGAGGGTTCGAGGGTTCTATAGGGTCGAGGGTCGAGGGTTCCAGGGTCGTCTAGGGGTCGAGGGTTCCAGGGTCGTCGAGGGTTTGAGGGGTCGAGGATCGCCGAGGGGTCGAGAGAGGTTTCCTAGTGTCAAAGTATTGAAGAAATCCATGGCTTCATCATTAGCCGGAAGTAACCAGGGCATGACGAAGTCCTCCAAAATTATTTTGGAATGGTGTCCCGGATAGGATAATTTGCCTTTTTGTATGAATTTCAGCAAAGGCCTTCCAAATAACGATATTTGGAAGGTTCTTGCTGAACTTTGTACCAAAAAGCGAATTATCCTATCTAGGACTCCGTTCTAAAATAACTTTGGAGAGCTTCATACCATCATGCACATGTTACTTTCGCCTAATGATGAAGACATGGTTTTGTTGAATCCTTTGACACTACGCAACCTCCCGACCCCTCGGCGATCCTCTCGAACATGAGAGGAAGAAGAGGATCGCCGAGGGGTCGAGGGTTCCAGGGTCGTCGAGGGTTCGAGGGGTCGAGGATCGCCGAGGGGTCGAGAGAGGTTTCCTAGTGTCAAAGTATTGAAGAAATCCATGGCTTCATCATTAGCCAGAAGTAACCAGGGCATGACGAAGTCCTCCAAAATTATTTTGGAATGGTGTCCCGGATAGGATAATTTGCCTTCTTGTATGAATTTCAGCAAAGGCCTTCCAAATAACGGTATTTGGGAGGTTCTTGCTGAACTTTCTACCAAAAAGCGAATTATCCTATCTAGGACTCCGTTCCAAAATAACTTTGGAGAGCTTCGTACCATCATGCACATGTTACTTTCGCCTAATGATGAAGACATGGTTTTGTTGAATCCTTTGACACTAGGCAACCTCCCGACCCCTCGGCGATGCTCTCGAACATGAGAGGAAGAAGAGGATAAAAAAAAAGAGGAAGAAGAAAAAAAAGAGGAGAAGAAAGAATAGAGGAGTAGAACTCCTCTATTCTTTCTTCTCCTCTTTTTTTTCTTCTTCTTCCTCTTTTTTTTATCGGGAACGAGGGTCGTCGAGGGACATAGATGTAGTGTCGTCGTTGTCGATATATACCCCTCCCGATAGCTTACTATGATTAGGTAGCTAGTTCTACGTTTGGCACTAATATATCCATCTGCCATGTTTGAATAATAATTGCCATGTTGTAAATATTTGTAGAAACTATGGACACCGCCCTAGACGAAGCAAAAGAAGCGTTGTTGAGGGACATAATCGTAGAAGGAAGTGATGCTGTCTCGTTGTTTCTCAACGAAACCGATGGTCTGGAAGGAGAGGGTGAACAAGCTGGCTACGGTGACCTAATGCTGGTGCAAGAAGAAGAACATGAGGACGGCTCCGGTGACCCAATGCCGGTGCAAGAAGGAGACCGTGATGACGGCTCCGGTGACCGAACCGAGTCCGGCCAGGTATATATATTAGTTAAGCCTGTGCTGACTAGCTGATTGATGCATTCATTGTTTTGGTATGTACACATATTAATTAAGTCTTTGTTCTTTTTTCTAGCCCTCCGGATCGAGCACAACTTTGGTAAAGAGACGAGGCCCGAAGAAAAAGTTGAGCTCGGATGAAAAGTTTGAGATCATAGCAATCGCGCCTGACGGCCAACCGATTGAACCCCTCCGGACAAAGAGCGCATTTGTTGCTCAGTGCGGGGTTCTGGTTAGGGACAAGATCCCGATAAGCATCCAGCAATGGTTTAAGCCGGCTACAGAAGACCCTGAGGTGTCTTATGTCAATGATATGCAGAAAAATGATCTTTGGACTGAGCTGAAGTCAAATTTCACCCTACCGCCAGAGGATAATCCAGAGAACCCAGTTAAAGAGAAATTAATCAAGTCTTTTGCTCTTAAGAGGATGGCAGAACTATTCAGGAGGTGGAAGAAAGAGCTGAATAAGTTTGTCGAAAATAATGAGACACCAGAATTCAAGGGCAGATATGAGAAGATCAGAGATCACTGGCCCGCATTTGTGGCCCATAAGACATCGGAAAAGAGTAAGAAGATGTCGGCGACAAACAAGCAAAATGCTGCGAAGAAGATGCTTCACCATCGCATGGGGTCAGGTGGCTACCTCGTAGCCCGGCCTAAGTGGGCCAAGACTGAGAATGATCTGGTTGATAAAGGGATCGAACCAGAGACAATTAGCTGGCCAGACCGTTGCCGGACTTGGTTCTTCGGGGCTGGCGGAACCTTGGACCCTGTAACAGGGAAGTGCATTTGGACGAACGATCAAATGGACATACCAGTCAGGAAGCTTAAGCAGTATATCGAAGCAGCGCAGCAAGGGAAGTTCTTTCCAGACAGAGAGAACGACGAGCTCACAATGGCCCTCGGGAATCCTGAGCACCCTGGACGGACACGAGGCATGCCAGGCTCCATTCCGTGGAAGGTTGGGTTTCCAGACGCAGGCGGTTACAAATCCCATGAGAGGAGGAAAAAAGTGCAGCAGACCCAAATGCAGGCGCTGCAAGCAAGGGTAGACGCGATAGAGGAACGAGAAGCAAATCGCAGCAAACGTACTGCCGAAGCCTCCCCCGAAGCTACTGTTGGAAATATGCCCTAGAGGCAATAATAATAGCATTATTATTATATTTCCTTGTTCATGATAATTGTCTTTATTCATGCTATAATTGTATTATCCAGAAATCGTAATACATGTGTGAATAATAGACACCAACATGTCCCTAGTAAGCCTCTAGTTGACTAGCTCGTTGATCAACAGATAGTCATGGTTTCCTGACTATGGACATTGGATGTCATTGATAACGAGATCACATCATTAGGAGAATGATGTGATGGACAAGACCCAATCCTAAACATAGCATAAGATCGTTTAGTTCGTTTGCTAGAGTTTTTCCAATGTCAAGTATCCTTTCCTTAGACCATGAGATCGTGTAACTCCCGGATACCGTAGGAGTGCTTTGGGTGTACCAAACATCACAACGTAACTGGGTGACTATAAAGGTATACTACGGGTATCTCCGAAAGTGTCTGTTGGGTTGACACGGATCAAGACTAGGATTTGTCACTCCGTATGACGGAGAGGTATCACTGGGCCCACTCGGTAATGCATCATCATAATGAGCTCAAAGTGACCAAGTGTCTGGTCACAGGATCATGCATTACGGTACGAGTAAAGTGACTTGTCGGTAACGAGATTGAACGAGGTATTGGGATACCGACGATCGAATCTCGGGCAAGTAGCATACCGATTGACAAAGGGAATTGTATACGGGATTGATTGAATCCTCGACATCGTGGTTCATCCGATGAGATCATCGAGGAGCATGTGGGAGCCAACATGGGTATCCAGATCCCGCTGTTGGTTATTGACCGGAGAGCGATCTCGGTTATGTCTACATGTCTCCTGAACCCGTAGGGTCTACACACTTAAGGTTCGGTGACGCTAGGGTTGTAGGGATATGTATATGCAGTAACCCGAATGTTGTTCGGAGTCCCGGATGAGATCCCGGACGTCACGAGGAGTTCCGGAATGGTTCGGAGGTAAAGAATTATATATAGGAAGTGCTATTTCGGGCATCGGGACAAGTTTCGGGGTCACCGGTATTGTACCGGGACCACCGGAAGGGTCCCGAGGGTCCACCGGGTGGGGCCACCTGCCCCGGGGGGCCACATGGGCTGTAGGGGGTGCGCCTTGGCCTACATGGGCCAAGGGCACCAGCCCCAAGAGGCCCATGCGCCTAGGGTTCAAGAAGGGAAGAGTCCCAAAGGAGGAAGGCACCTCCTAGGTGCCTTGGGGAGGAGGGATTCCTCCCCTTGGCCGCACCCCCCTAGGAGATTGGATCTCCTAGGGCCGGCGCCCCTCCCCTTGGCCCTCCTATATATAGTGGGGAGATGGAGGACTTCTCACCCCCGCGCCTTTGGTGCCTCCCTCTCCCTCTCCAACACATCCTCCTCCTCCACAGTGCTTGGCGAAGCCCTGCCGGAGTACTGCAACTCCATCAACACCACGCCGTCGTGCTGCTGCTGGAGCCATCTTCCTCAACCTCTCCTTCTCTCTTGCTGGATCAAGAAGAAGGAGAAGTTACGCTGACCGTACGTGTGTTGAACGCGGAGGTGCCGTCCGTTCGGCGCTAGGATCTCCGGTGATTTGGATCACGTCGAGTACGCCTTCCTCATCCCCGTTCTTTGAACGCTTCCGCGCGTGATCTACAAAGGTATGTAGATGCAATCCGATCACTCGTTGCTAGATGAACTCCTAGATGGATCTTGGTGAAACCGTAGGAAATTTTTTGTTTTCTGCAATGTTCCCCAACAGTGGCATCATGAGCTACGTCTATGCGTAGTTCTCTTGCACGAGTAGAACACAATTTGTTGTGGGGGTTGATGTTGTCAACTTTCTTGCCGCTACTAGTCTTATCTTGCTTCAACGGTATTGTGGGATGAAGCGGCCCGGACCAACCTTACACGTATGCTTACGTGAGACCGGTTCCACCGACTAACATGCACAAGTTGCATAAGGTGGCTGGCGGGTGTCTGTCTCTCCCACTTTAGTTGGAGCGGATTCGATGAAAAGGGTCCTTATGAAGGGTAAATAGAAGTTGACAAATCACGTTGTGGCTTTCACGTAGGTAAGAAAATGTTCTTGCTAGAACCCTTTTTCAGCCATGTAAAACTTGCAACAACAATTAGAGAACGTCTAACTTGTTTTTGCAGCAAGTGTTCTGTGATGTGATATGGCCAAAGTTGTGATGAATGATGAATGATATATATGTGATGTATGAGATGTTCATGCTATTGTAATAGGAATCACGACTTGCATGTCGATGAGTATGACAACCGGCAGGAGCCATAGGAGTTGTCTTTATTTTTTTGTATGACCTGCGTGTCATTGAGAAACGCCATGTAAATTACTTTACTTTATTGCTAAACGCGTTAGCCATAGTAGTAGAAGTAATAGTTGGCGAGCAACTTCATGGAGACACGATGATGGAGATCATGATGATGGAGATCATGGTGTCATGCCGGTGACAAGATGATCATGGAGCCCCAAGATGGAGATCAAAGGAGCTATGTGATATTGGCCATATCATGTCACTATTATTATTTGATTGCATGTGATGTTTATCATGTTTTTGCATCTTGTTTGCTTAGAACGACGGTAGTAAATAAGATGATCCCTCATAATAATTTCAAGAAAGTGTTGCCCCTAACTGTGCACCGTTGCGACAGTTCGTTGTTTCGAAGCACCACGTGATGATCGGGTGTGATAGATTCTAACGTTCACACACAACGGGTGTAAGACAGATTTACACATGCAAACACTTAGGTTGACTTGACGAGCCTAGCATGTACAGACATGGCCTCGGAACACAGAAGACCGAAAGGTCGAGCATGAGTCGTATAGAAGATACGATCAACATGAAGATGTTCACCGATGTTGACTAGTCCGTCTCACGTGATGATCGGACACGACCTAGTTAACTCGGATCATGTTATACTTAGATTATAGGAGGGATGTCTATCTAAGTGGGAGTTCATTGAATAATTTGATTAGATGAACTTAATTATCATGAACTTAGTCTACAATATGTCTTGTAGATCAAATGGCCAACGTAGTCCTCAACTTCAACGCGTTCCTAGAGAAAACCAAGCTGAAAGACGATGGCAGCAACTACACGGACTGGGTCCGGAACCTGAGGATAATCCTCATAGCTGCCAAGAAAGATTATGTCCTACAAGCACCGCTGGGTGACGCACATGTTCTCCCTGCAGAACAAGACGTTATGAACGCTTGGAAGGCACGTACCGATGACTACTCCCTCGTTCAGTGCGGCATGCTTTACAGCTTAGAGCCGGGGCTCCAAAAGCGTTTTGAGAGACACGGAGCATATGAGATGTTCGAAGAGCTGAAAATGGTTTTCCAAGCTCATGCCCGGGTCGAGAGATATCAAGTCTCCGACAAGTTCTTCAGCTGTAAGATGGAGGAAAACAGTTCTGTCAGTGAGCACATACTCACTATGTCTGGGTTGCATAACCGCTTGACTCAGCTGGGAGTTAATCTCCCGGATGACACGGTCATTGACAGAATCCTTCAGTCGCTTCCACCGAGCTACAAGAGCTTTGTGATGAACTTCAATATGCAGGGGATGGAAAAGACCATTCCTGAAGTATTTGCAATGCTGAAATCAGCAGAGGTAGAAGTCAAAAAGGAACATCAAGTGTTGATGGTGAATAAAACCAATAAGTTCAAGAAAGGCAAGGGTAAGAAAACCTTCAAGAAGGACGGCAAGGGAGTTGCCGCGCCCGGCAAGCAAGCTGCTGGGAAGAAACCAAAGAATGGACCCAAGCCTGAGACTGAGTGCTTTTATTGCAAGGAAAGTGGTCACTGGAAGCGGAACTGCCCCAAATACTTAACGAACAAGAAGGCCAGCAAAACGAAAGGTATATGTGATATACATGTAATTGATGTGTACCTTACCAGTACTCGTAGTAGCTCCTAGGTATTTGATACCGGTGCAGTTGCTCACATTTGTAACTCAAAGCAGGAGCTGCGGAATAAGCAGAGACTAGCGAAGGACGAGGTGACGATGCGCGTCAGGAATGGTTCCAAGGTCGATCTGATCGCCGTCGGCACGCTACCTCTACATTTACCTACGGGATTAGTTTTGAACCTCAATAATTGTTATTTAGTGCCAAGTTTGAGCATGAACATTGTATCAGGATCTCGTTTAATACGAGATGGCTACTCATTTAAATCCGAGAATAATAGTTGTTCTATTTATATGAGAGATATGTTTTATGGTCATGCTCTGATGGTGAATGGTTTATTCTTAATGAATCTCGAGCGTAATGCTACACATATTCATAGTGTGAATACCAAAAGATGTAAGATTGATAATGATAGTCCCACATACTTGTGGCACTGCCGCCTTGGTCACATAGGTGTCAAACGCATGAAGAAGCTCCATGCAGATGGACTTTTAGAGTCTCTTGATTACGAATCATTTGACACGTGCGAACCATGCCTCATGGGTAAAATGACCAAGACTCCGTTCTCAGGAACAATGGAGCGAGCAACCAACTTATTGGAAATCATACATACTGATGTGTGCGGTCGAATGAGCGTTGAGGCTTGCGGTGGCTATCGTTATGTTCTCACCCTCACTGATGACTTGAGTAGATATGGGTATGTCTACTTAATGAAACACAAGTCTGAGACCTTTGAAAAGTTCAAGGAATTTCAGAGTGAGGCTGAGAATCAACATGACAGGAAAATCAAGTTCCTGCGATTAGATTGTGGAGGAGAATACTTGAGTCATGAGTTTGGCACACACTTAATAAAATGTGGAATAGTTTCACAACTCATGCCGCCTGGAACACCTCAGCGTAATGGTGTGTCCGAACGTCGTAATCGCACTCTATTAGATATGGTGCGATCTATGATGTCTCTTGCCGATTTACCGCTATCTTTTTGGGGCTATGCTTTAGAGACTGCCGCATTCACTTTAAATAGGGCTCCGTCGAAATCCGTTGAGATGACACCGTATGAATTATGGTTTGGGAAGAAACCTAAGCTGTCGTTTCTAAAAGTTTGGGGATGCGATGCTTATGTCAAGAAACTTCAACCTGAAAAGCTCGAGCCCAAATCGGAAAAATGCGTCTTCATAGGATACCCTAAAGAAACTATTGGGTATACCTTCTACCTCAGATCCGAAGGCAAGATCTTTGTTGCCAAGAATGGGTCCTTTCTAGAGAAAGAGTTTCTCTCGAAAGAAGTAAGTGGGAGGAAAGTAGACCTTGATGAAGTATTACCTCTTGAACCGGAAAATGGCGCAACTCAAGAAAATGTTTCTGAGGTGCCTGCACCGACAAGAGAGGAAGTTAATGATGATGATCAACATACTTCTGATCAAGCTCCTACTGAAATTCGAAGGTCCACAAGGACACGTTCCACACCAGAGTGGTACGGCAACCCTGTCTTGGAAATCATGTTGTTAGACAACGGTGAACCTTCGAACTATGAAGAAGCGATGGCGGGCCCGGATTCCGACAAATGGCTAGAAGCCATGAAATCCGAGATAGGATCCATGTATGAAAACGAAGTATGGACTTTGACTGACTTGCCCGTTGAGCGGCGAGCCATAGAAAATAAATGGATCTTTATGAAGAAGATAGACGCGGATGGTAATGTGACCATCTATAAAGCTCGGCTTGTCGCTAAGGGTTATCGACAAGTTCAAGGGGTTGACTACGATGAGACTTTCTCACCGGTAGCGAAGCTAAAGTCCGTCTGAATCATGTTAGCAATTGCAGCATTCTATGATTATGAAATATGGCAAATGGACGTCAAAACGGCATTCCTTAATGGTTTCCTTAAGGAAGAATTGTATATGATGCAGCCGGAAGGTTTTGTTGATCCTAAGAATGCTGACAAGGTGTGCAAGCTCCAATGCTCGATTTATGGGCTGGTGCAAGCATCTCGGAGTTGGAACATTCTCTTTGATGAGATGATCAAAGCGTTTGGGTTTACGCAGACTTATGGAGAAGCCTGTGTTTACAAGAAAGTGAGTGGGAGCTCTGTAGCATTTCTCATATTATATGTAGATGACATACTTTTGATGGGAAATGATATAGAACTCTTGGACAGCATTAAGGCCTACTTGAATAAAAGTTTTTCAATGAAGGACCTTGGAGAAGCTGCTTATATATTAGGCATCAAGATCTACAGAGATAGATCAATACGCCTCATAGGTCTTTCACAAAGCACATACCTTGATAAGATATTGAAGAAGTTCAATATGGATCAGTCTAAGAAGGGGTTCTTGCCTGTGTTGCAAGGTGTGAAATTGAGCTCAGCTCAATGTCCGACCACGGCAGAAGATATAGAAGAGATGAGTGTCATCCCCTATGCCTCAGCCATAGGTTCTATTATGTATGCCATGCTGTGTACCAGACCTGATGTAAACCTTGCCATAAGTTTGGCAGGTAGGTACCAAAGTAATCCTGGCAAGGAACACTGGACAGCGGTCAAGAATATCCTGAAGTACCTAAAAAGGACTAAGGAAATGTTTCTCGTTTATGGAGGTGACGAAGAGCTCGTCGTAAAGGGTTACGTCAACGCTAGCTTCGACACAGATCTGGATGACTCAAAGTCACAAACCGGATACGTGTATATTTTGAATGGTGGGGCAGTAAGCTGGTGCAGTTGCAAGTAGAGCGTCGTGGCGGGATCTACATGTGAAGCGGAGTACATGGCAACCTCGGAGGCAGCGCATGAAGCAATTTGGGTGAAGGAGTTCATCACCGACCTAGGAGTCATACCCAATGCGTCGGGGCTGATCAAGCTCTTCTATGACAACACTGGAGCTATTGCACTTGCCAAGGAGCCCAGGTTTCACAAGAAGACAAGGCACATCAAGCATCGCTTCAACTCCATTCCTGAAAATGTTCAAGATGGAGACATAGATATTTTTAAAGTACATACGGACCTGAATGTAGCAGATCCATTGACTAAACCTCTCCCTAGAGCAAAACATGATCAACACAAGAATTCCATGGGTGTTCGATTCATCACAATGTAACTAGATTATTGACTCTAGTGCAAGTGGGAGACTGTTGGAAATATGCCCTAGAGGCAATAATAATAGCATTATTATTATATTTCCTTGTTCATGATAATTGTCTTTATTCATGCTATAATTGTATTATCCAGAAATCGTAATACATGTGTGAATAATAGACACCAACATGTCCCTAGTAAGCCTCTAGTTGACTAGCTCGTTGATCAACAAATAGTCATGGTTTCCTGACTATGGACATTGGATGTCATTGATAACGAGATCACATCATTAGGAGAATGATGTGATGGACAAGACCCAATCCTAAACATAGCATAAGATCGTTTAGTTCGTTTGCTAGAGTTTTTCCAATGTCAAGTATCCTTTCCTTAGACCATGAGATCGTGTAACTCCCCGATACCGTAGGAGTGCTTTGGGTGTACCAAACATCACAACGTAACTGGGTGACTATAAAGGTATACTACGGGTATCTCCGAAAGTGTCTGTTGGGTTGACACGGATCAAGACTGGGATTTGTCACTCCGTACGACGGAGAGGTATCACTAGGCCCACTCGGTAATGCATCATCATAATGAGCTCAAAGTGACCAAGTGTCTGGTCACATGATCATACTGAGTAAAGTGACTTGCCGGTAACGAGATTGAACGAGGTATTGGGATACCGACGATCGAATCTCGGGCAAGTAGCATACCGATTGACAAAGGGAATTGTATACGGGATTGATTGAATCCTCGACATCGTGGTTCATCCGATGAGATCATCGAGGAGCATGTGGGAGCCAACATGGGTATCCAGATCCCGCTGTTGGTTATTGACCGGAGAGCGATCTCGGTTATGTCTACATGTCTCCCGAACCCGTAGGGTCTACACACTTAAGGTTCGGTGACGCTAGGGTTGTAGGGATATGTATATGCAGTAACCCGAATGTTGTTCGGAGTCCCGGATGAGATCCCGGACGTCACGAGGAGTTCCGGAATGGTCCGGAGGTAAAGAATTATATATAGGAAGTGCTATTTCAGGCATCGGGACAAGTTTCGGGGTCACCGGTATTGTACCGGGACCACCGGAAGGGTCTCGGGGGTCCATCGGGTGGGGCCACCTGCCCCGGGGGGGCACATGGGCTGTAGGGGGTGCGCCTTGTCCTACATGGGCCAAGGGCACCAGCCCCAAGAGGCCCATGCGCCTAGGGTTCAAGAAGGGAAGAGTCCCAAAGGGGGAAGGCACCTCCTAGGTGCCTTGGGGAGGAGGGATTCCTCCCCTTGGCCGCACCCCCCTAGGAGATTGGATCTCCTAGGGCCGGCGCCCCCCCCCCCTTGGCCCTCCTATATATAGTGGGGACATGGAGGACTTCTCACCCCCACGCCTTTGGTGCCTCCCTCTCCCTCTCCAACACATCCTCCTCCTCCACAGTGCTTGGCGAAGCCCTGCCGGAGTACTGCAGCTCCATCAACACCACGCCGTCGTGCTGCTGCTGGAGCCATCTTCCTCAACCTCTCCTTCTCTCTTGCTGGATCAAGAAGAAGGAGACGTTACGCTGACCGTACGTGTGTTGAACGCGGAGGTGTCGTCCATTCGGTGCTAGGATCTCTGGTGATTTGGATCACGTCGAGTACGCCTTCCTCATCCCCGTTCTTTGAACACTTCCGCGCGTGATCTACAAAGGTATGTAGATGTAATCCAATCACTCATTGCTAGATGAACTCCTAGATGGATCTTGGTGAAACCGTAGGAATTTTTTTGTTTTCTGCAACGTTCCCCAACAGCTACCCCGCCATCTCAGCGGAGAAGCAGCGTGACTTCCACCGAGCTGCTTCAGCCGGAGCATGCCTTGATGGCTCCTGCCAGCTATCCCGTGGATGCTATCACAGAGTCTCAAAATTTCCACCTTATGACGCAATGGATGAATTTGAAGGTCAAGGCGGCTGTTGGCTCTGTTTATCCTACTGAACCCGGCGCAACTTTTCACTGCCGGCCGATTCCAGAAGGATATGCTAGGGTGATGGTGGATGAAATAACGGAGGGATTTGAGGACCTCCAGCTTGACCACCCTATCGGTGAAGGGGAGACTCGGCTGGGGTCTGCTCTGAAGACTCCATGCCTATGGTGGAAGGAGCTCATCAACCTTCCGAACTAGACACCTCCGCCTCCTCCTCCTCCTCCGGCGAGTCAGGGCACTCCGCCTCCTCCACCGCCTCCTCCTCCGGCGAGTGACGACCAGGGCCCTTGGTCGGCTCCTTCTCCGGCGCGTGGCGGCACTCCGCCTCCTTCTCTGCCTGCGCCGACGCGCCCGAGCAGCCAGCCTTCTCCTTCTCCGCCTCATCAGCAAGGGCGGAAGAGACCTGCCGCCGCTCCAGCTACTCCGGCGCGTCGTAGTCCTTCTCCTCCGCCTCGTAAGCAAGTAAAGAAGACAACCGCTCCGTCTGCTCGGTCAGCGTCTAGCAGTACAGCCAGAGGCGGGAGGACATACAGATTCGGTCCTTCTCTGAAGACTCCAGAGAAGTTACCATATGAGAGGACCCCGGAGGAGAACGCCGAGATCGCGCGAACCGAAGTGGATGACTGGTTTCAAGGGTTGAGAGCAAAGAGACATCCACCTCCGGAGGAGAAGGTAGATCCGGTGAAAGTGAAGCGCACTCTGGCTGCCCTGGCAAAACCACCCAAGTCTCCGCCGAAAGGCAACTATGCGCGCATTATTGCAAAGACATGGGCCGAAGCGGAGCGGTCGGGAAGTACAGTCAGTGATCAAAGGCTGAAAGAACGACGAGCAGCTGGGAAACAAATTGCCCAGCTCGGCGAACAAGCGAAGCAATCATGCCCCCCCCTCAAGGTGCCTAGCGACATCATCGATCCAAGGATGGTGCCCGATTATGGCAATGTTGACGATTACCTGCCCGACGATGTACATTATGATACCATGGAGGTGCAGATACATAGATACGAGTACGAGAAGCCTCTCGTCAAAGATGAAAAATCTTTAACAACGATGATGCGAAGATTACATGATTGGTACTTGAAAATCCGCAGAGAGTCTGGGGGGAGGAGTACTTTGTATGCGAGAGTTAAACCGGAGCATGACCTATTTGGAATTGAACTGTTGCCTATTCCATTTGAGGAGTTCTATCAGTTTTTCAATCAATTGGCCCTCGATAAAACAACGATCACCTGCTACTATCTGTAAGTACTACTACTTCTGTCATTAAGTCTCTCTATATAGCTCATCTCTTTCATTGCATGTATTTATAATTATCCTCACTATATTATGCAGAATGAAGATCGCCGAATTGAAGAAAAGACAAATCGGTGATATTGGGTTCGTTAACACATATCTCATAGATGCAACTGAGGTTCAACATCGTCCCGGAGATACCGAGGCCAACTTGCTACGATCATTCAAAAAAAAATGAAAACAAAGATATAATACTCTTTCCTTACAACTTCAAGTGAGTGTTACTGTCTTGCGCATATTCGGTTTCCCTTATATATTAGTCCAGGTTATAGTAATGTAATTGATGAGTTATGCATGCGTGTGCAGTTTCCACTATATTCTCCTAGAGATTAGGCTTGAGCAGGGAGTAGTAACCGTCTTGGACTCTAAACGAAAAGATCCCCAGGAGTATGCGGACATGACTGAAATCCTCAAGAAGTAAGTTAAATCGATCATTATCCACCATATCAGCAACTTTGTTCATTTCCTGATATCAAGTAATTGTTTTCTTTGTCCGGCAGGGTTTGGAGAAAATTCACCAGAACAGTTCTGGGACTGCCGAAGGAGCTGGAATTTAGACACCCGAAAGTAAGTACTATAGTAGCATGTTCCGCGCATCTCCTAGTGATTCAAGCGCTAGTTTCATCAATACCATTTAGCATTCTTGCTTATCAGTTTGATTGACCTCTATTTCTTGTAAAGTGGTTGTGGCAGGAAAAAGGGAATGATTTCTGTGGATACTACGTCTGCGAGTCAATCCACCACACGACCTGTGAGCGGGGCGGGTACTCTAACGAACAATATGAAGTACGTAAATAACAACATTCACAATTTTATTTTATTACCATCATTTGTATTGAGTTTCATTCATTCATATATATATGTATTGACCCCCTTCTTCAAATTAGATGTTTCGGAAGCGGGATGAACTCCTAGTACCAGCTCGCATGCGAGCAATTCAAGAGGAATTGGCGGCATTCTTTCTTGACCAAGTGACCGCTGAAGACGGAGAATACTATGTGGACCATGAGTCCGTATGATTATATTTGTAAGAGATAATTATTGTATATATGTAGCCGGTAGTGTCGGATAGATATACAAGAACTTGTTGTTCGACCAATCTCTCGGAGAAGGAGAGGTGGTCGATATCACTTCTCTCTGTATGCATATATGTTCATGACGATCTTCTGTTTCCTTCGTTTGCTTACTAGCTAACTAGCGTGTCTAGTCCTCTCTATACGTATCTATAGTACGTAGCGTCGACCAAGCACGGACGTAAGAGAGGAAACTTCTCTCTATTAATTATAGCTAGCTAACACAATATATGAAACACCTAAATTAACCCCCCAAACCCCCCAACCCCCCCCCCTTTCAAAAAAAAACAAAAACCCCAGCCACAGAAATGCTGACGCGTGGATGCCTATTGGTCCCGGTTGGTGCCACCAACCGGGACCAAAGGGTCTCCTGCCTGGGCTCTGCGCACTGCCCACGTGGAGGCCCATCAGTCCCGGTTCTGGATTGAACTGGGACTAAAGGTACAGGGCATTAGTACCGACACTTTAGTCCCGGTTCAGGAACCGGGACTAAAGGCCCTTACGAACCGGGACTATAGGCCCTTTTTCTACCAGTGCATCTTGATCTATATCAATGTGTCGTCACATAGTCGTCTCGCCAACAATTGCTCTTGCAACTATTGCTATCACATAGCGATAAAGTAAAGCATTTATTTGGCGCTTGCATCTTATGCAATAGAGAGATAACCATAAGGTGTTTGCCAGTTGCCGATAACTTCAACAAAACATGATCATCTCATACAACAACTTATATCTCATCACGTCTTGACCATATCACATCACAACATGCCCTGCAAAAACAAGTTAGACGTCCTCTACTTTGTAGTTGCAAGTTTTACGTGGCTGCTACGGGCTGAACAAGAACTGTTCTTACCTACGCATCAAAACCACAACGATAGTTTGTCAAGTTGATGTTGTTTTAACCTTCGCAAGGACCGGGCGTAGCCATACTCGGTTCAACTAAAGTTGGAGAAACTGACACCCGCCAGCCACCTGTGTGCAAAGCACGTCGGTAGAACCAGTCTCGCGTAAGTGTATGCGTAATGTCGGTCCGGGCCGCTTCATCCAACAATACCGCCGAACCAAAGTGTGACATGCTGGTAAGCAGTATGACTTATATCGCCCACAACTCACTTGTGTTCTACTCGTGCATAACATCAACGCATAAAACCTGGCTCTGATACCACTGTTGGGGAACGTAGTAATTTCAAAAAAATTCCTACGCACATGCAAGATCATGGTGATGCATAGCAACGAGAGGGGAGAGTGTTGTCTACGTACCCTCGTAGACCGAAAGCGGAAGCATTATGACAACGCGGTTGATGTAGTCGTACGTCTTCACGACCCGACCGATCAAGCACCGAAACTACGGCACCTTCGAGTTCTAGCACACGTTCAGCTCGATGACGATCCCCGGACTCCGATCCAGCAAAGTGTCGGGGAAGAGTTTCGTCAGCACGATGGCGTGGTGACGATCTTGATGTTCTACCGTCGTAGGGCTTCGCCTAAGCACCGCTACAATATTATCGAGGATTATGGTGGAGGGGGGCACCGCACACGGCTAAGAGATCTCAAGGATCAATTGTTGTGTCTAGAGGTGCCCCCCTGCCCCCATATATAAAGGAGCAAGGGGGAGGGGCGGCCGGCCATGATGAGGCGCGCCAGGGAGGAGTCCTACTCCTACCGGGAGTAGGACTCCCTCCTTTTCCTTGTCCAAGTAGGAGAGGGGGAAGGAAGGAAGAGAGGAGAGGAAGGAAAGGGGGGGGCGCCGCCCCTCCCTCCTTGTCCAATTCAGACTAGGGGGAGAGGGGGCGCGCGGCCTGCCCTGGCCGCCCCTCCTCTTCTCCACTCTAGGCCCATGAGGCCCATTAACCCCCCGGGGGGTTCCGGTAACCCCCCGGTACTCCGGTTTTATCCGAAACTTCCCCGGAACACTTCCGGTGTCCGAATATAGCCGCCCAATATATCAATCTTTATGTCTCTACCATTTCGAGACTCCTCGTTATGTCCGTGATCATATCCGGGACTCCGAACTAACTTCGGTACATCAAAACTAATAAACTCATAATATAACTGTCATCGAAACCTTAAGCGTGCGGACCCTACGGGTTCGAGAACAATGTAGACATGACCGAGACACGTCTTCAGGCAATAACCAATAGAGGAACCTGGATGCTCATATTGGCTCCCACATATTCTACGAAGATCTTTATCGGCCAGACCGCATAACAACATACGTTGTTCCCTTTGTCATCGGTATGTTACTTGCCCGAGATTCGATCGTCGGTATCTCAATACCTAGTTCAATCTCATTACCGGCAAGTCTCTTTACTCGTTCCGTAACACATCATCTCGCAACTAACTCATTAGTTGCAATGCTTGCAAGGCTTAAGTGATGTGCATTACCGAGAGGGCCCACAGATACCTCTCCGACAATCGGAGTGACAAATCCTAATCTCGAAATATGCCAACCCAACATGTACCTTTGGAGACACCTGTAGAGCTCCTTTATAATCACCCAGTTACGTTGTGACGTTTGGTAGCACACAAAGTGTTCCTCTTGCAAACGGGAGTTGCATAATCTCATAGTCATAGGAACATGTATAAGTCATGAAGAAAGCAATAGCAACATACTAAACCATCGGGTGCTAAGCTAATGGAATGAGTCATGTCAATCGCATCATTCTCCTAATGATGTGATCCCTTTAATCAAATGACAACACATGTCTATGGTTAGGAAACATAACCATCTTTGATTAACGAGCTAGTCAAGTAGAGGCATACTAGTGACACTTTGTTTGTCTATGTATTCACACATGTATTATGTTTCCGGTTAATACAATTCTAGCATGAATAATAAACATTTATCATGATATAAGGAAATAAATAATAGCTTTATTATTGCCTCTAGGGCATATTTCCTTCAGTAGCGT
>NC_041380.1:551887048-551900031 GCF_002162155.2 Triticum dicoccoides | reverse complement strand
CCTTTGGGCAAGCCTTGTTAAGGTCTTTGAAATCGACACACAGGCGCCAGGAGTTGTCCTTCTTTGGTACCATCACCAGGTTTGCTAGCCAGTCCGGATGTTTTATGTATGATGAATCCGGCCTCTAATAGCTTTGCTAGCTCCTCTCCCATGGCCTGTCTCTTAGGTTCGGAAAAATGCCGAAGAGCCTGTTTGACAGGTTTGAATCCTGTTTGGATATTTAAGTTGTGCTCGGCCAGCCTGCGTGGGATTCCTGGCATGTCTGAAGGGTGCCAGGCGAAAATGTCCCAGTTCTCTCGTAGGAACTCTCGCAATGCGGCGTCGACATCAGGGTTTAACTGTGCCCCTATGGAAACTGTTTTATTGGGGTCCGTTGGATTGACTTGAAATTTGACTATTTCATCCGCCGGTTTAAAGGAGGTCGACTTGGATCTTTTGTCGAGTACCACGTCGTCCCTATTCACCGTAGAGCGCAGCGCAGTCAGCTCCTCAGCTGCTAGGGCTTCGGATAGTGCCTCGAGGGCCAGTGTGGCTGTCTTGTTTTCGATGCGGAGTGCTATGTCCGGATCACTAGCGAGAGTGATGATCTCGTTAGGCCCGGGCATCTTGAGCTTCATGCACCCGTAATGGGGTATTGCTTGGAAGATTGTAAACGCCTCCCACCTAGCAGAGCGTGATAAGCGCTGCTGAACGGAGCCACCTGGAACGTGACCTCTTCGGACCTGTAATTATCCGGCGTGCCGAACACCACATCTAGTGTGATTTTTCCTGTACAGCGCGCTTCCCGACTAGGGATTATTCCTCTAAAGGTTGTGCTGCTTCGCTCAATGCGGTTCCAGTCTATTTCCATTTTTTGAAGAGTCTCCTCGTAAATGAGGTTCAATCCGCTGCCGTCGTCCATGAGTACCTTGGTAAGACGAAAGCCGTCCACTATTGGACTGAGGACCAATGCGGCTGGTGCTCGGGCTGTTCGGAATTTAGGTTCATCACTGGCGTTAAAGGTAATAGCCGTGTCGCTCCATGGGTTTATTGTTGCTACTTGGTAGACTTTGGCGAGGCTATGGAGTGTCCTTTTTCGCATATTATTTGATGCGAAAGTCTCGAAGACTGTTAATACCGTATTGGTGTCTCTGGGGTGGCTTTCTGTGGCCTCCGGAATTAGGAGATTTTCGCCAATTTTGGCCACCTGCCGGAGTTTCCAACATGCTTTGAGGCTGTGAGTTGGTGTGGCGTCCTCTGTACTATGAATTTTACAAGGTCCATTAGGCCACCCTTCCAGTATGGTTCCATGCCCTGTAGAGGGTTTTTGCTTTTTAGTGCCTGACCCGGGTGACTGGTGATGATGCACCCTTTTATTTCGGACTGGGTTTGTATTCAGGGCCGGATTGTCCCAAAATTTTATTTCGGTTTTCCAGGCGCTTTCCATCGCACAGTACTTTCGTACAATGGACGCCAAGTCAGCGAAGCATGTAATATCACGGCGACTTATGGCATTGAGTATTCCCTTGTCCGTGCAATTATTGCAGAAGATTGAGATTGCGTCTTCCTCGCGGCAGTCCCTTAGCTTGTTCTTAACCAGGAGGAATCTGGCCCAGTAATGATGTACTGTTTCGTCGGGTTCTTGCCTGATTTTGGATAGATCGCTTATGTTGGGGTGGGTGGGTGGAATTAAATCCGAAGCCTCACCCCATCTAAGGCTCAGAGGCCGAGGAATTTCTGAACTCGAAAATTTGGATTCCTAGATGTTGTCTAATGAATCCAGCCCGTCGCCTGACTCTAACTTCAGGTCTTGAGTGATATCCTCCCCTCCGCGGGTATCCAGCTTGGAGGGACCGGGAATCCGGACGTAGCGAGTCCTTAAGATAGATGAAGGGTCGCCGCACTGTCCCTCTACCATGGCAACGTGATGGGTGACTTGGGGAGAGTTGATCTCTCTCAGATCGGTTTTAGGCCCAATTTGGTCGTAATCCGTAGCGACTCCCAGGGCGGCGAAGCGATCCAAGAGCTCGTTTATGGAGGAAAGCTCTATTGGATCTAACTGCTCGGCGAGTTCCGAGTTGACATGAAGATTGTTTTCGATGGCTCGAGAGGTCATCGTCGGCGCAGAAGCCGAACATGCGGTCATAAGAAAGCCACCTAACCGGAGGGTTTGGCCGACAACCAAAGCTCCCTTAGCAGCGGTGCCGTCTTTAAAGACGGGGCGAGGCATCCTTCCTGATGGCGACGACACAGAGGAACTCTCAATGAAAGCACCAATGTCGGTGTCAAAACCGACGGATCTCGGGTAGTGGGTCCCGAACTGTGCGTCTAGGCCGGATGGTAACAGGAGACAAGGGACATGAAGTTTTACCCAGGTTCGGGCCCTCTCGATGGAGGTAAAACCCTACGTCCTGCTTGATTAATATTGATGATATGGGTAGTATAAGAGTGGATCTACCACGAGATCGAGGAGGCTAAACCCTAGAAGCTAGCCTATGGTATGATTGTTGATGTGTATGTTGTCCTACGGACTAAAACCTTCCGGTTTATATAGACACCGGGTAGGGTTAGGGTTACATAGAGTCGGTTACAATGGTAGGAGATTTGCATATCCGTATCGCCAAGCTTGCCTTCCACGCCAAGGAAAGTCCCTCCCGGACGCGGTACGAAGTCTTCAATCTTGTATCTTCATAGTCCAGGAGTCCGGCTGAAGGTATAGTCCGGCTATCAGAACACCCCCTAATCCATGACTCCCTCAAGGAGACTGCTAAGGAATTTGCCCAAATTTTCTGTTGCCAAATTGGGGATTCCCCCTTTAAATATCTTGGGGTTCCTCTTCACTTCAAGAAACTTAGAAGAGAAGATATACAACCCATTATTGATAGAATTATCAGGAAAATATCTGGGTGGCTGGGCAGACATCTGTCTTATAGGGGTAAATTGATTTTACTTACTACTTGTATTGCTAGTATTCCTACATACTTAATGTCCATTATGAAATTTCCTAAGTGGGCTATTGATGCTATCACTTCTCAAATGGCTCATTTTTTTTGGGATAATGTTGGAGACAATCATAAGTACCATCTAGCCAAGTGGGGGCTGGTCTCTCAAAGGAAAGAATGGGGTGGTTTGGGGGTTCCTAATCTCAGGGAATTCAACATGTCCTTGCTTGCTGCTTGGAGTAAACGTTTTTTGATGATAGGGATAGTGACTGGAAGAAATAGCTAGAATACAAGTATAATGTGAATAGACCAAATATACTATGGGCTAAGGCTGGAGTAGGCTCTCCCTTTTGGAAGAGTTTCACCTGGGCTTGCTCTGCTGCCAAAACCTTTTATAGGTGGATCCCTGGGAATGGGAGAAAAATCTCTTTCTGGCATGATACCTGGTTGGGTGATTGTTCACTCAAAACTAGATTTTGGGATCTTTTTGTGATCTGTCAACAACAAGAGGCCTCTGTTGCCGAGGTGTGGGATGGGGAGAATTTACAGCTGACCTTTAGAAGGTGTGTTAATGAGGATGTCTTGTGCTCCTGGAATGAACTACTTAATGTGATTAAAAATGTTCCTTTTAACAACATGGCTGATAAGACTATTTGGTCCTTGGAAAGTAAAGGGTTATACTCTATTAAATCTATGTATAAGATGATTAATTGGGGGGGGGGGGCATGGTCTCTATCTGGAGGGATTATATTTGGAAAATTAAAATTCCCCCTAATATCCATGTGTTTCTATGGCTAATTGTGCACAATAAGAGTCTGACTAGGGATAATCTGGCTAAACGCCGGCATGTGGAAGACCTGACTTGTGTCTTCTGCTGTGAACCTGAGAGCATCCAACATTTGTTTTTTGAGTGTGTGGTGGCCAGACAAGTGTGGCCGGTGATAGCTAATTGTACCAAGATGCCTGTACCTGACTCGTTTGAATCTTTGCTTCCTTTTTGGAAGAAAAAAAAGTTTTGATGATGTAAACTTGATTTCTGCTGCTACCTTATGGAGCTTATGGTTGTTTCGAAATGAAATTGTGTTCCAGGGGCGAAGATGGCGAAACATCAAATGTGTGCTGGAGATGGTGGGGAGACATATCTATCAATGGAAGATCCTGTGCGTGGACTCCCAAGCTGTGCTACTCCTCCAATGCTTGAAGCTGCTCGACCATCATCGCGGGGAGTTGCTTAGAATTGCATGGCACGTTTGATGCGTCTGTAGGGAGTTCGTAGCCTCTGCGCTGGTAGTTCCTATAGGGGCCATTTCATCGCTTTCTGGTGGATTTTCAGACTGTTGATGCTTGCGTCTATAATAATTCTGCTGTGGCTACTTCTGGCTGGAGCCGAGAGCTGTGAACTCTGATCTTTGGTTGCCTTTGCTTTTTTAATAAAAAGTTGGGGCAAGGGGGCAACCCCTTTCGTTCAAAAAAAGAATGAGCGAACTGAAAAACGGGTTGGCCGTTTTGGCTCTGGGGTGCAAATGCTCCCAGATGAACAGTAAATTCAAAACAAATACTTAGATTTTAAAATTCTATTTTTTAGATGTTATTGTTAGTATAACAAGCACGCTTGAAAAAATTCATGCAAAGCGGGATAGTTGTGCTTCGTTGGTGAAAAAGAAACAAAATTAAGTTTAACATTGGAGGTAACATTTGGGGTTCGACTTTTTTTTTTGCATAAGTCAAAATGCTTAAGCGTAGAATTTGGGTGGGCGAAGTAGGGACAAAGGGGGATCGATTACGCGGGCGTCGGGTGGTGGGGCCCCGCGGCATGTGCGGTGATTAACGCCTTAAACGGATATCATGATTGTGGATTAAGGACGACGGTTTAGAAGCCCCGGGGAATCCTTTTCTTTGTTTTCTCGCGGAGAATCAACCATGGACCCTCCATGGCCATGATGGCAAAATCCTGATGTGTTTTGGTTTCTATTTTTATATATCAGAGAAAGAATGCATATCATTTCATGTGTGCACCATGTCAGTACGAGCGAGGTGTGCTGATACGAGGTTTCGTGACTGGATTTTGTATTCCTCGTGAACACTATCATGAATGTGTTTGTTGGAGGTTATAGGGTTTTGAACTCCGGTTCGTCACGGTGCCACAAAATATCCAACATTTGTTTGGAATGAATGAACTGAAAAACACAAACTTTTGCATTAATCATGTGAAACTGGGTTGGAATTTAACCTTTGAAATCACATAACTTCAGTTTGCTTCTGCATCGTTGATTGTGTCGATAACTTTGTTGTGTGATTTCTCAATGCAACAATGACAATGACGGCTGGTTCCTCGTCAATGGCTTGGATCATTCTACACTAAGGCCACCTACACACCACATGAAGACGATGATGGAATGATATTGGGTAATAGGTTACCTAACAAGGTCAAACATTTTGGTCGGCTGCTCTTTCAGAGCATGATTAACTCCAGAAGGCTAACAACCTTCAATGCTACCATTAGCACATGTCGAGTTGTGTTCACCCTATCCCAGTTGCATATGTCGAGTTGTGTTCTCCCCGCTTAGTCCCGGCCTCAGCGGTGCGTCTAGCATCGTCACAGAGCGTGTTGAAATGTGTCTCCAATGGGCCTCGTGGGATTCGATCGGTACTAGTTTCCGGTGGTTCTGCTTGGATCCTTATTCGTTTGTTTGTGTTCGTGTGTTTACAAGTTAGATCCTTGTGATTTACGTTTGCTTGAAATCGATGACGGTTGTTGTTCTGGTGCACTGGTCTTATGGGGCCTTAGCGGGATTCTCTGATTGTTTACGACAAGGTTTGTCCGGCTCTGACGAGAGAGGGCCGATAACAGCGGCGCGCATTCAGCTCGCTGCAGTGTTCGCATCCGTTGATATGTTGTCTAGGATGTGGGTGTGTTCTTCATTACCGATGTTCTTTATACTGCCATATGACGTTTTTGGAGATGAAATACAAAGAAGAAACGCTAATACAAGCTTGTGGAGCGAGAGGGAGGTGTGAAGTAAGTGAGGTGGCCGGAGGAAGCAATAATGTGGGTACACCGTACTTGATTAACAAACCAGTTTAGGATCATGACTGGCAAATCCAAGTGCGACAGCGAAGGAATCAGTAGCCGTTGAGATGGAGGAAAGGAAGATCACGTGCGAACAACGTACGTATGTCGTTCCGGCCGGGCCGATCGATCGATCGCGGGGCTGGGCTAGCGTGCAACGCCGACCGGGACGCTAATTAGTCAGGGCACGTTTGGATCCTCTAATCGTCACGACGCTACCAGGCGCGCATCCATGCGTGACTGATGGATCGATATTGATTAGCCAGCCAGCTCTTTCGTCGGCGGCCAGGTGGAAGGGACGTTGAGCTCGCTCCATCACCTCGACGCGCGCGAGTCGTTTTACGGCGAGGTGAGGCACGCCGGCAGGCAACGTTACGGGCCCGGCCAAATGGCTCTCGGATTTGGACCTTTGATGTAACGGCGCTTGACCGTGAGCTCAGTGCTTGGTGTACACGGTCTCAGGGCCACCCCATGGTACGTCGGTGTCACGTAGATATTCGAGCGGTATGGCGAGCACATGAGCAGCGACGCGACGGCGTGCTGCTCGGCGGAGCGCCCCGGCCGGCGACGCGTGCATATGCATGGCCCCAGCTAGCACGGCGGGGGTACGCACGGGCGCATGGCTGTGTCCGTGACCGTGTTGTCCATGGCGGCGCACGAACGGAATTAATATATACTCCCTCCGTACACTAATATAAAAACGTTTAGAATACTATAAAATAGTGATCTAAACGCTTTTATATTATTTTACAGAGGAGTGCTGTATATGGACGATCCATAGGGCCGACCGGTCTGGTTCAGTTAACCCTCCGGCAGTCGGCTTCGGTGGTTACGTGGTGGAAATCAATTCCACGTGTGCACGTACGATCGATGCATACTCCAGCACTGGAACCTACCGCATGCTATATAGCCAGGGAGATTGAGCTGTGAGTAAGGGAAGGGAGGCATCGATGAAATGCCTTACCAGGAGTACCCGCCTCCTCGGTGAACTGCCTGCTTCCGTATCAAGAAAGAAAACAAGACGCATCAACCACTCGTGTGGAAAAACTGAAAAAGAGAGTCAATGCTAGTAAAAGGAGAACCCATCATCCAGGTTGAAAGGAAAAGAGGAAAAGAGGAGTCCGGCCGGCCGGTTCCATCCTCTATTTTTCTTGTTTTACACGAGGAGGGGGGTGACCGTGGACACACACGCATCACGGTTTATTTCCTAACATATGCGTACCACCCTGATCGCCCAATTAATCGTGGTAAATTGCTCGATCGGTACGTGCCACCACAGTTTAACGGTGCCCGTCTTCAATCTCCCAATAGGGCACGTACGTACGTGCATCATATACTGTGCAGTAGTAGTTTTTTCTCGGTGAGTACTGTATACTACCAGTATCAGCAAACCGCTAAGAAAGGTGAAATACGTACAAGTCAATCGAGAGCCATAGCTGCAGGCGATGAGTACTGTATAAGAGTAGTATTAGCTAACCACTAGGAAAGGTGAAACACGTACAGATCAGTCCAGAGCTATAGGCTACAGCTAGCTGATTATGAGTACGCAAGGGCGCAAGAGTGAGGACGATTGCGATGTACTCCCTGCGTCCCATAATGTTTCCTGACGCTACTAATGCTCCCTCTGTAAACATATATAAGAGCTTTTGGATCACTAAAATATAGAGGTCGCTTGCTACAGTAATTTCCTCGCTCACGGCTGCTACCTTAATCCACTTTCATACTCGTCCATATAGCATGATCAATGAAGGTCGGTGGTGTATCTCACCATCCCAGGGACGAGGAGCACGCCCTTGGCATTTCCCCCATAAACTAATCAGTAGGTACGCAGATGGAGCTTTGTTGAGAAGCCTGAACTGAACCGAACCGAAGTGTCTGCGAGGTGACACCTGAGGAATCTCAGTGGCCGGCGATGATAGAATAGATAGGCCCAACAAGAACAAACTTTTTTAGCCTCGGGTTAGGATCTCGCTTTCGTCTCTTACAGATCGATCGTCTGTTGACACGATGGGTCGGCTGCTATATAGGCTTTGGGTTGTTGCACGCACCGGCAGGTTATTCCAAGGTTGTCAGTCGGCCACTGTGCGACGTTCTCCCTCACTGTTGTGATCAATAGACACGACGATGACCAGGCTTGGAACACACGGCGACGAGAAGGTGAGCAGTGCGCGTCAGAGCAACCAAGGCACGGCAAACAGCGACCTGCGATCGATCGGGGATTCAGGGTGCCGCGTGCCGCGTGCCGCTCACCGACACCTTTGAGCTCATCTTGCGATGCACTCATCAATACCGTGAGGCTGACCAGCACTGGACTGAACAAAATTTGTGCAGAAGCAATCGGTATTCCTGCGTTACAATCCCGATGATTCGGTGACACTGGGGTTACAGTCTGCTCTGTCGGACTTGATGAACTTCAGCCACTTCCAGTTGGCGTACGACTCCGCTTCGTCCTCGAACGGGACGGTATCGTCGTAGCCGTCGTCGGGCCCCTCGCCAGACCGAGGCGTCGCCGGCATTTGCTCCCGGTATCTTCGCGCCATCTCTTCAGCCTCGGCGAACACCTTCTGCGGAAACCAGAGGAAATGAAAAATGTGACTACCTTCACCATTGGCAGCTTGACACATATACTCCCTCCGTCCGGAAATACTTGTCATCAAAATGGATGAAAAATGGATGTATCTAGAACTAAAATACGTCTAGATACATCAATTTCAATGACAAGTATTTTCGGACGGAGGGAGTAGTATGTAAAACTGAAGAGCCAAAGAGGCGGTGCTCTTACCTCTTTGTTGGAGAGAAACAGTCCAGGCTCGCTCTCAAGGTCCCTAATACTGCACACAGCCGAAACACGTGAGCTCTCGGTGCTGCACATACATGGTTTTTAGTTTTTGCGAGTTTTTCTTTCGGCATACCTAAGAGCAATTCTGTCTGGCGTCGTCGACTTGATCACAAGCGCTTTCACTCTCTCGCCCACGCTGAGCGCATCACTGACGGATCTCAGCTGACCGTGTGTTATCTTTGAGTCATGCAGCAAACCACTGCAGAAGCATCACAAGCTGTAAATTAAACATCTGAAATGTTCCCACCTATACATTGTTGACAAGCTTGCCAAGTGAACAGAGTGATGTCTATAATACTCCGCACTACCTACATTCCGAATTATAAGATGTTTTCGATATTTCAATATGGACTACATATACGGACTGAAACGAGTGAACAAACACACTAAAACACATCGATATACATCCGATTCAGAAAAAAGTAAGAACATCTTGGAACAGAGGGAATACCTTTTGAAAGGAAAGATGCATACTCCAAATGCTTGAAGTTATATGATCTATTATAAATGGAAGTGAAGCATGGCATGTAAATACTTGAAAGTACATATTCCAAAGGCAAGCCCTTTGCTAGAGCACATGGCAATCGCTCATAATCTAAGCCAGGAGATTGATAAAAGAAGAGAGACTCACTATCTGGCGAATTATCAGAATTTCCAATGGAACTCATCAGTGTGAAGGCTAGTCAGTGAATCTCATGTTTCACTAAAATTAACAATAACTCTTTTGTTCAGGTAATCCAGTTAAGAATGTCAAAAGGAGCAAGATTGACAATTATATTTGTATAATCTAGTCAAGACTTAACATCATCAATGTTGCCAAAGCTTTTAAAATATTGTGGTAACAGCCACCTTCTAAATTATTTGGTAAACATATTCTTTGTTTGTCATAAAATAGGAGTAAGCCATACTAAAACATATGCACAACTATAAGAGAATATGGCCAAAAAGAAACTTATCAGCAGCTACTAATGAAATGATGGAACTGGAAGGTATGCTCCTTCAACTTTCAAGTGTAAAATGAACTTTGGCAGAAAAGAAGAAATGCAATATTTAGTATGTACTCCCTCCGTTCCAAAATAAGTGTTGTGGTTTCAGTTCAGTTTAGTGATATTACCTTCTGTTAGTCTCCCCAATCCTAATTTGTGCACCATATGGGAACAACTTGCGGACTGTCCCTTCCAAGAGAGCCCCTTCTTTAAGGTATAACATTGCCTAAAAGAAGAACCGAAAATCAAAATTATTCAGAAGAACTCAAGGGTGCTCATTGTTCTCTTATACAAGTCAAAATCTGATCAACGTGCTGTACTATTCAATTGATATAGATACTTCAGGTGTATTTATCACAAGTTGTAGACTGCAGCAAAAGCTATTTAAATAAACATTTCTTGCATAAGTTTGTGTCTTTAGCCAATTCAATAAGTTGATGGACCAAGATGATCTACTATGAAGAGCCACAGTAAAAACACATGAATGGTGCAGGTAAGGACAACAGACTGAACAGAGGCCCATATAAACATGCAGTTAACTTACCCAAGCCTCCTTTTCACTAATTATTAATTCGTTAGTCCTTTCGTCAATCTTTGTAATACAGACATGTATCTGTCGACCAACCTGTGCAGAAGAAACAATATAATTCACAAGTTACAGCGACTTTATTGACAATAACTTAACAAAATTAGATAAAAGGGATCATGCGTCTTACATTGTTCTTTAGATCTGTAAAATTTCTTGGTCTAGTCATCATCTGAGGCTTAGGTAGGAAGGCCCGGAGCCCCTAAATGATGGAATAATGGATGTGAGTTTTAGCTACAAATTTTGAAAAGTGGACTGTAATGTAATCCATTGAAGTTATGAGTAACTCGTACCTCAATTCTTGACAACAAGCCTCCAGCATTCCACTCAGAAATTTTAACCTTGATAGGTACATTTAGCTGCTTTATCTGGACATCAGTATGTACAGAAATTGTCATATATAAAACATTCAGAATAAAAATAATAGCTATTGAACTCAGAACTTCATAGGTTACAGTCATGTCCAATCATCCATTGTCATCGAGAAAATATGACCAAAACAAGGGTTTTCCATCCTACAAATTTTTCCATTGCACTACTCTGCATCCAAGATGTGAAACATCAATTTTACGATACAATAGGCTGAACGACGGATGCATGTACGTTGTTATTAGTTGGAAGATTACAAGGTCTCATGATCATATGATGTAATACCAACCATTTCTTCATGTACTTGAGCATGAAATCACTCTATGTTCTTAACAAAAACATGAGATGCTCTATTTTGGGCTGCAAATGATTTTGACTCATGCCATGCTAAGAACCTTGAAGACAAAATTGTGTATTAACCCAGGAGCAAGCTGTGATTGTACATAATTGCCTATTAACCCACAAGCAAGATATATATCACACTGCTTTAATAGCTCGAGGTTTTAGATAGGCCGGCCAGTATATGAAAAATCTACTTGGTACAAGCAAGACGGCGGCCATGACTCGGGGGTTGCAGATCTATTCCTGATACTAATAATACACACTACATTAGTAGTGGTGTTTGAAGTATCTGTACTGCATTATGTTCAAACAAACTATATCTGTATCTGGTACTGAACTACTGACAGTGCACATCAAAACATACATTGAACGATCAAATCATGGCTAATACTAGACCAGTTCATCAAATTCCAAGAACAACAATAGAGAGGAGAGTCATAGAGGACCTGCCTCACTCTGTGCCACGCGACGCGCCGGAACAGCCTTCGCGAAGACAGCAGCGGCCGCCCACCAAGTGTTCGGCCGAGGACCTCGGCGAACACCACCGTGCCAACGCCCACCACCGGCGCACATTTCTCCTTCCCGGTCCTCCCAACCCTCGCGCCCACTCCGCCGGCCGCGACGCCGACCCTGCCTTCCGCGGCGAACTCCCTCGCGCCGCCCGACGCGACGTCGCACGCCAGGTAAGCGAACTCCTCCGAGGACGCAGGCGCCGCCTCCTTGGTCAGCATCAGCGCCGGCTCGCCTCCGGCGCCGACGTCGACGTCGATTGCCCGCGCGTCGCCCCCGACGACGACGCCCACGACCAGGTCCCCGGGCTTGGGGTCGTAGTAGATGACCCCGCGCCCGGCCGACACGGCCCCGTCCTCCGAGGCGTGCTTCCCGGCGGCGGAGGCGTCGGCGCCCTTCACCTGGAAGAAGTTGAGGTAGGGCGCGAGCGCCTCGGCCGTGGACGGCGCCGGGGCGGCCTCCGGCTCGGGCTCGTCCTCCTCCGGCGCGGAGGGGGACGGGAACGGCTTGTCGAGCAGGTGGAGCTCCTCGCCTCCTCCCCCTCCACCCCCGCCCTCGACCACATCGGAGGAGGCGGGTAGGGAGCGGAGCGGCGTGGGAGCTCGCGCGCTGAGGAGGACGGGGATGCGGAGGCTCGCGGCAGGGGCTCTGCGCTTGGCTCGGCGGGTCCGCGCGGAGACCGACGCGGCGGGGAGGAGGGAGAGGAGCGAGGGCGGCGGCATGGCGAGGCGAGGCGAGCTCGCGGGGAGCGAGCGAGCGAGCGGCGTGGCGGTCAGCGGCTGTGATGCTCCAGCGCTATCTCCTCGCGGGGATAATTTTTCGGAAATTTCTCTTCGCCTCTTCGGCAACGCCCTCCTTGGCTCGCGCTATTCTGGTGCACAAGTCGGCCCGGCCCAGCAGCGAAGACGTAGACCATGACCAGCCCAGGTTTCCGTCCCCCGTTGCGGCGAGCGTGGCCCAGTAATGTCTAGCCCCACTGACATGCGGGACCCGGTGTCAGGCCTAGGTCGAGCCGTCTGACCGACGCGAGCACCGAATCGTCCGTCGCAGTCGGCGCAAGCAAGGAAGCCAGAGAGCGGCGGAAGGAAGGAAGGGGAACGAAGGAGCGCAAGCAAGGAGGAGGAGGAGGATGGGGTTCATGCTGCGGGTGAGGCTGGCCTCCTTCTTCGCGGGCGCGGCGGCCGCGGCGGCGGGCGGCGGCTACTTCCTCTACAAGGACTACAAGCTCGCCCACGACTCCACGGCCCTCCAGGTACGGGCCGCGCCCCTTCCCGCCTCAGATCTCGGTCCCTGCACTGCCCCAAACGCATCTGCCCGCGGCTCTGCGCCCCGCGTCTAGGAAGTAGAACGGGGGAATGGG
>NC_041380.1:551875034-551886815 GCF_002162155.2 Triticum dicoccoides | reverse complement strand
TCTGTGAAGGATGGATCGCAGTGCTGATTTGATTTCCTGACGCGGGTCGAGGAAACCACTTGTTTGTAGATCATGTATTCATGTTGCTGTTGGCATCATTGGTCTGCCCTGAAAATTCCCCCCAGCATCGGACTTGGATAGGCACCAGGAGAACGTATCCAGTGATAGATATCCATGTCGTTTGCTGATTATATACTTGGGGATGCCTGTAATGTCACATTTCATTCGATTATTACAACTTGTGCTCTGTCTGTCTGCCTACAAATCACCATGCCTAGTTTCTGCAAGCCGTGCTCGGGTAACCAGAAATGTCGTTTTGAGTTTGGACCTCTATGGCTGACAGTTCCAGTTCCACTTCGTGTGATGTAGTGTCTTTGGCTTACCAAGCTAATGGTCTGTTTGGCAGTTCAGTGGTTTGTAGCTTGCTCTGATCTCAGGGGTAAATCGTAGTTTAAGGTATCCCCTAGCCTTGCTGAACTTTTAGACTAAGTTATCACTTCTATCTCTGTTTAAACCTTTGTTCTGGTGAGACTTTGGGTCCAAAGTGACCATGTAAATATTTGTAACTAGTATAGTTAAATTTATTGACCGTAGGAGCCTCTCCTGCTGTCTGGTTGCTCAAAAAAAAAAAAAGGAGGGGTACAATGATTTGAATAGGATCCGAGGTATAATGTTACGTCGACGCATGGTCGTCATACTTTGTTCATAGTTTCAGGCAAGCAATTGGACATGGGACTGCCTAGGAGAGAGTCAATATCTTTTGGTGTACTTCTGAAGTTCTCTAGTCATGTGTTGTCTTGTCCATGTGACTAGTTTGCTGCAACTTGACCTCTGGATGGTGGATTGATGGATATGTACTGTTCTATAATTATCTCATACCACACACTGAAATGCCTATTTGATTGGTAAGTGAAAACATTGTTTTCTGCAGTCCCTTAGCACATTACAAGACGATCATGTCTTGACAATGTAGAATGGACGCGAACATGAATTTGGAAATGCATCTAGTGTTAACAGCATGGCATTTATTATTGTTGAATTTTACTCGATCCTCTGTTGTGGTTTGGCATTCGTTGATGCAGCATATCTCAGGAGCGTTTCAGTTTCATAGACTCAACCAATCTTGCAAGTTCCAACATATATTTGCACAAACATAGTGTTTTTTTTTTCAGAGTAAACTCAAGTATAGACCATATATTATTATTTTGAACATTACATATATGATATATCACAACTCTTGAAGCTGGCCTGTTCCTCTCATCAACAAGAATGTTGGTGGTTTTGCCTACCTTCCGGTATGAAATTGTGGTGACTTCATCAGAATGATGGAACACTAGATATCCTGACAATGAAATATGAGAAGAACACTAGGATAATTCACCATATTTGATTTACCATGGTCATTCGGTATGCACTGGTGGGATTGTTCAGTAGTTCATGTAAATAGGTAGAATTTCATAGATGAAAGGCTCAAATTTGTCCAGGTAGATGCGATAAAGACACGTGTTTGTATAGTTTTCCCAAGAAATTGTTTGAAATGTGGGATGGGCTTTGTAACCTTAGTTGAGGATGTTTTTTTTCCCGAGGTAAAGCTTAGCTGTGAATGTTTTTCATAAGTAAAGTTGCCTTTTACATGTCATTGGCTTTAAGAAATGCAATCATTGTCTGGGCTTTAAGATTGAGGTTTCTATACATGTGGTGTTTGTTAACCATGCTCCCTCTGCATTTCCACTATACACCTGCATGATTCTCGTTGGGTTGAAGATAAGCATCTGATCTTTAAATCACAACTTTTGCAGGTGAAAGGTTTGCACGACCACTTGGACGCCCGTTACAAGGCTCTCGACAAGCGGCTTGCAGCTCTGGAAGCCCAGAAAAGCGCCGACTCCTCTCCGTCTGTGGACGCGCCATCGGGCTAGTCGTCCGCCTGTCCATCACGAGGCTTGACAAGTGGATGATTCTAAGTCTGTTTACTTTTAACATGCGCGCGCTATCTGCTTCTCCTTTGAAGGCAAGGGGCCTGTGACTGACAGCGAAATAATATAGCGAACGGTTTTTGTTTTGTTGTGTGGGCAAGAAGAATCTTGTGTTTTGTTGCATGATGATGGGGGATACATCAGATCATTGCAGCCAATTTCGCGCTTGCTGTCGCTTATCCCGGGGATTCAACCCGAACCCTTTATCAACGCCCCTCGATTTCTCGGCTGTTCGTTTTCACTAGCAATTTAGATGGTTTATGTTGCCTGGCTTTTTCGCACTTTTGATAGTCTTCGCTGATGAAGAGAAAAATAGTGTTGTTGGCTGATCCATGCTTGCACGTTTTATGGAGAAGAAAAGAAAAGTCCAGCTGATAAGCGTTGGTGGTATCTGCAAAGTGATCCGATCCAGCTCAACATCACCTTGTCCATTCGCCACGGCGACCTGCGTTGTGTTGCGTGTGGCCATGCCTCTTTGCCGACCTCTGTTGCCACTTGCCTAATTCCCCTTTATAATTTCTGTCAAATTGCTGCTTATTGGCTAGGAATGGTTCAGACCTGTGATTGATGATAATCAGAGCAAGTAATCGGGAGGGGCAGTTTGATTATTGGCATTAGGCAAGGGCTGCTTTTATCGAGATCTTGGACTGTTGTAATTAATCAATCATATCAAGGTCGAACTTAACTATAGCCATTATCGGCTATCATTATTGGGCTCCCACCATCTGCAGGCACAGAAGAAGATGATCATTAACTGGCTGAAGCATTGTTTCCACCACTATTTTTTCCATGTATGAGAATGCAAGCTAATAGTCAGCGCAACAGCATAGTATATACTCCCTCCGTTCCTAAATATTTGTCTTTTTAGACATTTCAACAAGTGACTACATACGGAGCAAAATGGGTGAATCTACACTCTAAAATATGTCTACATACATCCGTATGTAGTAGTCAACCATGCCAAGAGGCCGGGTTAGTCGTCCCCTGAATAGGAAAATAAACATGCGTTGCGCACTCGCTTCCTGCACGATTTCATCCTCTACCGAAGTCCGGGTACATGTAGTAGTAGTATTTTGCTTCGAGTTCAATCATGTTGGAGGGATGCTCGGTCGCCGAATCATTGAGGATCTCTTTGTGTTTCTTTTCCCTGAAACTCATTGAAAATTACAACTAATTCACAGGATTGGGCCAAATCCAGCACACCGCTGCTGTACAATGATGTGCTTAGGCAGTTAGGTCAGTTAAGGCTGATTGAGGTGGATTATGACAATCCAGTTCTTCCAATCAGTTCTTTGTCAATTGTTCTCTTTGGCTAACTAGATAATTGGTTTCACGACTGTTTTTTCATAACAGATTATTATAAATTAAGTTTAGTATAGTATGCTGCAGCTCAACAACTGCAAACAGAGCCTAATGCATTTCCCGTCGAATCATTTTTTTCGATCAAAGGGGAGCCCCCCGGGAGGCTCCATTTCATAGAAACGAAACCACGACAACCATACAAAACATCTCGACTAAAACCAGGTTCTGAAAGCCACCGAGGCAAGGGAAAGGAAACGACAACATCAACCATCCCGTCAATGTCGTGTGGGTCTTCCGTGTACTCTGTTTTTACCATCCATCCATCATCGCCGCCGACGATGCGGCAGTCAATTGCCCCACGAACTCTTCCGCCACAGATACGGCTGTCGTCGGGGCGCCCCGCTTCAAAACCCAGATGACCCCGCAGACAAGTCACGACGAGAACCGGCGGACGGCAATGGCCTCCTCCTCCTCCTCCCCGGCGGCTCCGTTGCTCCGACCTTGGCAAGATGACCGGGACCGGGACGACGCGGCTGCTCGGAGCGACGGTGGGAGTCGGCAGGAGCAGGTACTGGTTCTTGGCGATTTGAGCTTGGGAACTAGCTTGTGATAGATTGCTGATGGTTCTTGTTTGTGCTGCGAAGGGGGTGATGCGGAGCTGGGCGGAGGCGGCGCTGCTGTGCTGCGGCGCGGGCTGCGGCGACGCGGAGCGGCTGTGGCGCAGGGTGGTGCTGCGCAAGTGGCTCAACGTCGGCGCCGGCTCCGGCGACTCCGACTTCAGCGCCGACGAGGCCGAGGCCGAGGCAGACGACGACGAGGAGCCCGGCCACCAAGGTCCGCCCATCTCTTCTCTTCTTCAGTGACCCCTTCCCCCATTTCCTGCGCACGATCTGCTCTGCTTCGAAGCAAGATGGGGGGATTTCTTGTGTGGGGATTGGAGTGCAGACAACCACATTGCGAATTCGCAACGCAGATAGCCTCACAATGGATAATTGCCAGCTCAATTGTTCATTGGTCGCTTTCTCGTCTGAGTTCATCGTGCTGCAGCATCATGAGCGCCACCAGTTCAGTTTCGTATGGGTAATGGCCACGAGTGCCGTATGGGTCATCTACCTGGTCGATGGCGACCTCCACTGTGATGTCCGGCTGCTAATCCACTTTCTGCAGACCACCGTTTTCGTTTGGCATATTGCCATACTCGACATTTTTAACCAGGAGAAAGGTTTGGTTCGAGGAGTTTGAGGATTCCAAATTCCTGATGCCTTTTTTGTTTCGTCTCAAAGCCTGCTTGAGCCAAAAGGGTTAGCGAAAAGTTTGGCCGCTTTTGAACACCGCCTTTTCGAGGCTGCCCCTTTGATGCAGAAAGGGGAAAAGAGCAAAGAATGTCTGTTAATTTGTACTGTGCCATGTAAATCCATAGCGCTTTATATGCATAGGTTTATTCAGCTTAAATCTGCAGATTGATATCGATCATCATACGTGTTCTGACTGCCATGTTCGTTCCATTTGTGCAGAGAAGTGCTGCTGTTGGGAACACAAGCTGTATGATGAGGAAAGGAGATTGCGTGGACTTGGTGCGGGCACGATTGGTAATTTAATTGTTATCTCATTTGTTGGAGAAGAATATATGGACAAAACAGTTGTTGGCAGTTCAATTTTCTTCTATATATTTTCCCCATAAGAGGAATTGGGTCCTACGTTATATCCATGCCAGCAAATAGGCATTGCGTAGTGGTGATAAAAATATCAAAAAATGTGGATAGTGCTTTTCCACTTTCTGTGAATAAATATAAATATTTCAAAACAACTTTTTTTATGGTAAAGTACAAACGGTCTGGCTTTACATAAAGCCAAATATTTCAAAGAAATATATGCGTGATAATTTGGAAGCACCTGGATGCCTTTTAATATGCGTTTCGACTTGCTATGAAGCCTGTTTTGTTACATAAACGACTGTTTGGTAAGCCATTCGTTGACACAAGCATCTGTTTGACCTGGGTTGACAATTGCTTTATATGCTGATGCAAGCTGTAATTTGTAGGTAATCAAGTGAAGGCTGTGCCTGACAGACCTAAGAGGTGCAATTCAGAGACACTTCGTGCTCAGTATATCGATGTCGCTGAACTCAGGTATATAGCTAGACTTATATATTGCTCCCCTCTTATCTTTGGCCTTTTTGACAGCATCTTCGTAACATCCTGTGTGGTTACTGAAATAAAAGCTCATATGCCTGGTTTCTGTCACATAAAACATTTCAAAAGATTTAATACTAACTAATTGAACCTAGCTACAATTAGGCTAATAAATGCTACTCCCTCGGTAAATTGCTTCCAACCTTCGAGGTTTTACATGCAGGATTTTCGTAGGGACATGGAATGTTGGAGGCAGAGTTCCACCTACTGACTTAGACATTCAAGAATGGCTGGCGATGGAGGAGCCAGCTGATATTTATGTTCTCGGGTAAATCACTGCTAACAAACTTTCGATTGCACGAATGTTCATTCTTATTTTGGAAGAAGATATGTGGCACAGATTCACACAAAATAAGCTGTCACAATCTGACATAGGCATAGCAGTTACAATCTTGGGAAATCTTAAAAAGCTGTTTCTGGATCATCCACTTAAAACATACTCCTCTGTAACTTAATATAAGATGTTTTTTGATACTGTCATAGTGTCTGACAGTGTCAGAAAACGTCTTATATCAAGTTACGGAGGGAGTATCTGAAAAATATTTGGTTATCGGCTGGTATCTAATCAGTTTTTTCATCCGTGTCACACCTTAGCTTATTATTTGGCTAAGATGTGATTTGTTGTGGTGCACTACTGCCATTATTTTGGATGAAAGGCCCATGGCCCTGCTTTTTATTAAAGCCACAGTTCAAGCCGCACCAAACATTCCCTTAGTTTATATTTACCATGAAATTTATGACCATCTTTCAGATTTCAAGAAATTGTCCCACTAAATGCTGGGAATATATTCGGTGCTGAAGATGACCATCCAGTTGCAGTCTGGGAACATATCATTCGTGAAACTTTGAATAAGATATGTCCATATAAACCAAAGCACAAGTGTGTCAGCGATCCTCCTTCACCATCAAAGTTCAATCCATCAGATTATCTTGTGATGGAAGATGATTTTCTTAGTGAGGCCGACAATGAAAGTGAGGGGGAACTTCATCCATTGATTGGACAAGACATTAATCCAGTTACTAATGATAGTGGCGTTTGTAGAACATATGAATACTCCACCTCTGCTTCCAGTGAAAGAGTTCACGAAGGCGAAGACTTCAGCAAGATGCTTCCAGTAAATACTTCCCATCACTCCCACAACTCAAGTCATACGCTTTTTAGATCTAATCTGAAAGAACCAAACAACCAAGCTGGTCACTTGGAAAGGCCTGGAATGATTTGGCCTGAACAACAATTGGATATGCAGGTTCATCTTATTCACGACAGCACATCAGTTACTTCAGTGAAGACTCGAACAGCTTCTGCGTCTTTCAAATTGAGACATGAGAATTCTAATGGTTTTCCAGAAGATAATCTAGACCATGATGTTAGTACCGATAATAGAGTCGTTAAGAGGAAAAATTCAAATTTTGTACGGATAATAAGCAAGCAAATGGTCGGAATATATCTTTCGGTGTGGGTTCAGAGAGGCCTTAGGAGGCACATTCAGAATTTGAGAGTATCAACTGTAGGTGTAGGCGCGATGGGTTACATTGGTAACAAGGCAAGTGCCAAACTTGATCTTATTTTCTCTCATCACTCATTTTGCATTCATTTGTACTTCATGCCGAAGTTTTCATTTCATTGACTTGCCTTGTCATCTCATATCAGTTCTTATTAGATTCAGCATGAATACACTCGTCGGATACTATCTGATTTACAAAATCATCTGATGACATTTGTTTCTGCAATGCTCCAGGGATCAATATCAGCCAGCATGTCTATATATCAGACACCCTTTTGTTTTGTATGTTGCCATCTTACATCTGGTGAAAAGGATGGAAATCTAACAAAGAGAAATGCAGATGTTGAAGAAATCCTTCGAAGAACGGTATTTAACCCAGTTCATAGAGTCAGCATGCCTAAGGGAATACATGACCATGAGTAAGTCGGCAAATTTGTGTCGCCTGAATCTTTGCTATCCTCCAATGCAATCATTTTCTCAATTGCTTACATATGCGGCCATTTCATAAATTTCAGAAAGATTATATGGTTTGGGGATCTCAACTACCGAATCAACCTATCATATGAAAGAACACATGAACTTATCTCCAGACAGGAATGGGATTTATTGTTTGACAATGATCAGGTAATTTAATGGTTCGGTACATAAATTACTACCTGTAGTATTTCCAGCTCACGCTTTTGCTGTGACAGCTAAAATGGGAACTGACGAAAGGGCGTACATTTGACGGTTGGATCGAAGGGGTGATTAGCTTCCCCCCAACATATAAATACGAATTTAATTCAGATAAGTATGCGGGTGACGAGCCAATATCCGCAAGAAGAAGACCTGCATGGTATGCTATCTGCCTAATTAAGGTCCTGCCTTTTTGTTTCGCACATTTAATCTGATAAGATCCATCATAGCTCATGTTTGGGCATTAGAACCCAGGATAAATAAATGTTGCATACTTCTGTAGGTGTGATCGGATTCTTTCATATGGAATGGGCATCAGGTTGGATTCTTACAGAAGGGTGGAGCTTAATCTTTCGGATCACCGCCCGGTGTCCGCTGTCTACATGGCCGAGGTTGAAGTTTTATGCCAAAGAAAGTTTCATAAGGCTCTAACATTCACCAATGTAGAGGTAGATGATCATCTTTTATTGGAGAGATAAAGCACTTGTTGAATGAAGAACCCTGGACTGTGAGTGAACATGCTGTTCTTAGCTCAAGGCGCAATGCCGGTAATTTCAGACAAGTTACCAGAATGTACAGAAGCAGATAGGGGTGGCAGTTTGATGCATAATAGGGATTGGGTTGTGGGTGTGTGTTTCCGACCAAATTGGTCGTCCTGTAAACGAAAAGAAGAATAAAAGGTAGTCCGACTCCTCAGAAGAGGATCAATTGTTCATATCTAACAGGATCTGCAGAGAAATGAGTAATGTTCTGCCCTTTTTCTTTATCGAGGTACCGTTCTTGCTTCTTTTTTAATGTCTTTTTTTTGCGAGGATTCTTTTTTAATGTCTGATGATGGTTAGCCACTGAAGATAAGAGCCGGAGCTGCTAAGTACATACATGAAAAAAAAGTATTTCAGACCACATTGGCGAAGCTGAAATTTCCTGGATTAACGATTCAGAAGCATCTTGTTACTTTCGAACTTGAGTAGAGCAGGGCAGATGTTCAGTAAGTTCTTCAGACAACATAAAAGTATTTCAGACCACATTGATCCAATGCGACAAACTCGGTGAAAACTGCAGCAGCCGGTCCTCCACCTAAAGAAAACAAAATCATCACTCTGTCAGTAACCAAAAATACAAACAGAACATAATTAGCAGAACCTATGCAACATAAGGGTTTGAAGTGTTAGAACGCATGACCAGCTCATCAACATAAAGAAAAGCTATATCATAATCGTGGCTATGTCCCCTATGAATTTCCATGACAAAAAGGAATGGAAGTACTGAATAACATAATATTACTAGCTTTAAGGCCCCAAACATGCCAACTGAGTTACACCTTTGACAATTGATTTTGCACTTTTACTCATTTGACATCCGTTGCGGCTATAAGTTCATCTATCTAGCATCGGGACAATTTCTAACTAAGCTTAAATTATTAGTGAATTAATGCTTAAGAAGAAGAACAAAGGTACTATTTGAGAAACAATGCATTGGATGAGCAATATAATGCTTAAAGATGAGCAATCACCTGGTATATAGAAACTCGTGAAAGGATGAAACTTATTGATAATAATGGGTTCCAGTAAGTTTCTTCGGTTGCATTGACTTAACTTCAACCATGTAGGCATTGCGGTCCGCATACAGAAAAGTTAGACCATTAACCTCATCATACCCCAGTATTACCATCTCTCTCCACGCTAACTCGATCTGAGAAGGAAGTCTAAGAATGTTATGCATGTCAACTGTCTTGTGCAACAACCATGTGGTGACACCATGGCAGTCAACCTCCCTTTGCCACATTTGGAAGCTAGAGTAAGAAAATGCGGCGAGACCGACAATGCCGTCCTCTCCCTGGATGATCTGATATGTGTGCGAATCGTGGGCGCACCAAGGCGCCTCGATCAAAGTTAGGCTCTGCATATTCAGATCAAACTCAAGTATGCCGTGGTTGATCGGCGAAAGCGCCCAGTAAACGACGTTGCCAACAAGGGTGCTAGGGCTACTGCGAGAACAAGCATGGCAAGCTGCACATGAAGGCTTGGTTGAGATGACATCGCCCCAAGTGCCGGACTGCGAAGACTAAACACAAGCGAGTGATCGATCGTCGTCTCTGCCGGTGGACACCATGAGCAGCTCGAATGGCCCCGAGTGGCAACCGTCGTGCACGTGACCCTGGTCGCCGGCAGCGCAGAGCACCGCCCCATTGATGCACCCTCTGTTCAAGGAAAGCTTCGGTGGAAGGGCCACGCAGCGCCGCTCGCCGGTGACGAGGTCGCACACAACGAACTCTTCCTGCAGCATGTCTTTGAGGAGGGCGCGGCCGTGGCGGTACCCGAGGAAATAGATGTCGTAGCGGCGGTCGCGGAGGCCGTAGCGTCCAAGGAAGAAGCGCTCCGGACGGGTGCGGACGGGAGGGTCCAGGTTGGGGGTGAACACGACCTCGTGGTCGCTGCACACGAAGGCGCCGAGGAGGCGGTGGTGGGCGTGAAAGCAGCGGAGGAACTGGGGGTCGGTGGCGACGCGCTGCCACCGCTTGCAGACGGCGGACGCGCGCGGGAGGGAGCACGGCTGCGGCGGGAGATGGAGGAGGATCTCCCAGAGAACATCGTCGATGTCCGGCAGGGACGCAGGCGCCTCCGGCAGGTTGCCGCGGCGGCTTCGGCTGCGGGGGATCGTCGTTCCGGCTCCGTCCTCGCTCGCGTGGGTTTGAGGATGGAGGCGCGGGCTGCGTCGGCGGGCCACTCCGTTGCTCTCCTCGCCCGCGTCGCTCTGGGAGCTGAGGCGCGTGCTGCGGCGGCGGCCCGCCATTCCGGCGTTCTTTTCGGCGCCGCCAAGAGGACACACGTGGACGTGGGGTGCTCCTAGCGACGCGTCGCGGGCCGGCCCACCAACCGACTCAGCAAAGCAAACGCGAAGAAAAAAAAAACTAATCGAAATTGAAAAATTAATGTATGGGATGTCTGGGATTCGAACAGAGAACCACCACATTCGCAGCTTAACGGTTTAACCACTAGACTAAGCTAGTTCTTCTGCCTAGTTCCATAAAACCGTCCTATTTAACGTTTGCTTTAGTAAGAACCAATATAAATTCCCTCGAAAAAGGAAAAGGTACATTTGAAAAGAAGATCATCGATTTTTAGAAAGTTCATGATTTTTATAGAACAGTTCGTCGATTTTTCTAAGTTCACTGATTTTTGAAAAAAAGTTCACGATTTTGGAAAGAGTTCAATGATTTTGAAAAGATTTCATCGATTTTGAAAAAAGTTCAACGATTTGGAAAAGAGTTCATCGATTTTCAAAAAGAGTTCATCGATTTCGAAAAAGAGTTCAACGATTTTGAAAAAAGAGTTCAACGATTTTGAAAAAAGAGTTCATCAATTTTGAAAAGAGTTCATCGATTTCGAAAATTGTTCATCTCTTTTGAAAAGAGTTCATCGGTTTTGAAAAATAAGTTCATTGATTTGGAAAAACAGTTCACGAATTTGAAAAAGGTACATTGGAATTTGAAAAAAAATCAAGAAATTGAAAAATGTTGTCGATTTTGGAAAGAGTTCAGTGATTTTGAAAATATTTCATCGATTTTGAAAAAAAGTTCATCAATTTGGAAAAGAGTTCATGATTTTCAAAAAGAGTTCATCGATTTCGAAAAAGAGTTCAACGATTTTGAAAAAGAGTTCATCGATTTTGAAAAGAGTTCATCGATTTTGAAAATAGAGTTCATCGATTTCGAAAAAAGAGTTCATCGGTTTTGAAAATTGTTCATCTCTTTTGAAAAGAGTTCATTGGTTTTGAAAAAAAAGTTCATTGATTTGGAAAAACAGTTCAGGAATTTGAAAAAGGTCCATCGGAATTTGAATTTTTTTTCAAGAAATTGAAAAACGTTCACGCATTTAACAAAGAAAAAGAAATTCAAAGAAAAAGGAAAAAAGAAAAAGAAATAAAAAGAACAAAAGAAGGAAGACGATGAAAATGAACATTTGTGATCTGGTTGTCCCATTGGTTACTGTGACTTACATATAAGGAAGAAGTCAGTCGTGGGTTCGATTCCCACCCACGCTCATGCTTTTTTTTTTTGCGGGATGAAAGCAAAAGGAAAAGAACGTAGACGGGCCGAGCCCAACCCGCTGCGGGGGTATGCGCCCGTTA
>NC_041380.1:551854960-551874552 GCF_002162155.2 Triticum dicoccoides | reverse complement strand
GAACTAAAACCGGCTCAGCGGGCGCCATTTAGGAATTGCCGTGGATGTCGTGTAGCGGGCTTTTGATTCGCTTGAGGTTTTGTTCAAGGCCCCTGACTGACAGAGTGATATGAAAGCAAAAGGAAAAGAACGTAGACGGGCCGAGCCCAACCCGCTGCGGGGGTATGCGCCCGTTAGTGAAAAGAACTAAAACCGGCTCAGCGGGCGCCATTTAGGAATTGCCGTGGATGTCGTGTAGCGGGCTTTTGATTCGCTTGAGGTTTTGTTCAAGGCCCCTGACTGACAGAGTGATATTAGGCCTCGTTCGTTCGTTCGGCCTGCTCAACGTGACGGCTGCGAAACGAGAGCGAGATGGGACAGCCCAGACGCGTGGGATGCCATAGACTCGTTTTTTCTGTTTTTCTTTACGTTATTCGTTTTCGTTTTTTTGCATTATTTTTCTTTTGTTTATATTTCAAATATTCTACAAAAAATGTTAAATGTGTATACAGAAAATGTTTATCATGTTCCAGCAAAAACATGAAAATGTTTATCACATGTACGAAAAATGTATACAAAAAAATCTATAAGAATTTTTTTGATCAAGTATTTAAAACATTTCAATCAAGTATTTGAATTTTTTCTAAATGTGTATACATTTTTTAACCATGTATTAACAAATATGATCAAAAAATTGATCATCATATAAAAAAAATTAATCAAGCACTTGAAAAAAATGTTAACCAAGCATTTGGAAAATTTTAAATTGTGTATAAAAAATATTAGCCATGGAAAATGTTAATCAAGCATTTGAAAATTTTGAACACGTATTTTGAATTTTTTTAACGAAGCATTTAGAAAATGTTAGTTGTGTATTAAAAATGATGTATTAAAAAATGTTAATCTTGTATTGAATTGATCAATGATTTAAAAAATGTGTATAGAAAATGGTGACCATGTATTAAAAAATGTTACATTTGTATTGGATTTTTTTAACCTGTATTAGAAAAATGTAGAATGAAAACCAGAAGAAAAACCGACAAAACAATGAAAGACACAAAGAAAAATGAAAATAAAAAACAAAAGAAAATGGAGAAGAAAAACAGAGCAAAACAAAACAAAAAAAGAGAAACATAAACGGGAGAAAACCGAAAAAGCAGACGAAAATGAAAGAAAAGAAAAAACAGTGAAAAAGGAAAAAAGAGAGGAGAAAACCCAATGAAAAAAAGAAAGGGAAATGATTAGGATCACCCGACGGATAACAACGTTGCGTTCAGCAGAACTATAATGGGGTTGTTTTTGTGCAGCAATAATAGTTCTTGAAATTGGATAAAACTTTTTGGAGATTTTTTATGGAATATAAAAAAATACTGGAGCCAAGACCCACCAAATGGGGGGCCACCTGATGCCCATAAGGCACTAGGGCGCGCCCTGGTGGCTTGTGGGGCTCACGTGGCTTCGCTGACTCTAATTCCAACTCTATAAATTCAGAATTCCCGAGAAAAAAATAAGGGAGGAAGTTTCATCGCATTTTATGATATGGAGTCGCCGCCACCTCATGTTCTTCATCTGGAGGCCAGATCTGGAGTCCGCTCAGGGCTCTGGAGAGGGGGATTCTTCGTCATCATCATCAACCCTTCCTCGTCACCAATTTCATGATGCTCACCACTAGAGTGAGTAATTTCCCCGTAGGCTTGCTGGACGGTGACGAGTTGGATGAGATTTATCATGTAATCGAGTTAGTTTTGTTAGGCCTTAATCCCTAGTATCCATTATGTTTTGAGATTGATGTTGCTATGACTTTGCTATGCTTAATGCTTGTCACTAGGGTTCGAGTGTCATGATTTCAGATATGAACCCTTTGTATTTTCACAAATATATTTGTGTTCTTGATCCTATCTTGCAACTTCTAAGCACCTATTACGTGTTATGACCCGCATACCCCAAGGAGACAATAATTGGGATTCTTTCCGGTAATTATCGTAGTTTGAGAAGTGCATGTATTCACTATGTGTTAATGCTTTGTTCCGGCTCTTTATTAAAAGGAGGCCTTAATATCCCTTAGTTTCCTTATGGACCGTGCTGCCATGGGAGGGTAGGACAAAATATGCCATGCAAGTTCTTATCATAAGCACGTATGACTATATACGGAATACATGTCTATGTTACATTGATGAATTGGAGCTAGTTTTGTGTCGCCCAGTTATAACTGTTACATGATGAATGTCATCGAACATAATCATCCATCACTAGTCCAATGCATATGACTTTTGCATATTGATCTTGCTAAGTTACTATTGCGGTTGTTGTTGCTGCTACAATCACTATAAAACTGCTACTATTACTGTTACTGTTACTACTACTGTTGCTATCACTACTATCAAACTATCATACTACTGTGCTACTGATCACTCTACAATAGATATTTAGTTCTCCAGGTGTGATTGAATTGACAATCAACTGCTAATACTTGCAAATATTCTTTGGCTCCCCTTATGTCGACTCAATAAATTTGGGTTGAATATTGTATCCTAAAAAATTATTGCGATCCCCTATACTTATGGGTTATTTACATTTCATTATATCATGATAAATGTTTATTATCATGCTAGAATTGTATTAACCGGAAACTTGATACATGTGTGGATACATAGACAAAACACCGTGTCCCTATTAAGCCTCTACTAGACTAGCTCGTTAATCAAAGATGGTTAAGTTTTCTAACCATAGACATGTGTTGTCATTTGATGAACGGGATCACATCATTAGAAGAATGATGTGATGGACAAAACCCATCCGTTAGCTTAGCATATTGATTGTTCAGTTTTATTGCTATTGCTTTCTTCATGTCAAATACATATTCCTTTGACTATGAGATTATGCAACTCCCGGATACCGGAGGAATACCTTGTGTGCTATCAAATGTCACATCATAACTGGGTGATTATAAAGATGCTCTACAGGTATCTCCAAAGGTGTTTGTTGGGTTGGCATAGATCGAGATTAGGATTTGTCACTCCGAGTATCGGAGAGGTATCTCTGGGCCCTCTCGGTAATACACATCATAAGAAGCCTTGCAAGCAATGTGACTAATGAGTTAATTAGTTGCGGGATCATGTATTACGGAACGAGTAAAGAGACTTGCTGGTAACGAGATTGAACTAGGTATGAAGATACTGATGATCGAATCTCGGGCAAGTAACATACCAATGACAAAGGGAATAACGTATGTTGTCATTACGGTTCAACCGATAAAGATCTTCGTAGAATATGTAGGAGCCAATATGAGCATCCAGGTTCTGCTATTGGTTATTTACCGGAGAGGTGTCCCGGTCATGTCTACATAGTTCTCGAACCCGTAGGGTCCGCACGCTTAATGTTCGATGACGATTTTGTATTATATGAGTTATGTGATTTGGTGACTGAATGTTGTTCAGAGTCCCGGATGAGATCGCGGACATGACGAAGAGTCTCGAATGGTCGAGAGGTAAAGATTGATATATAGGACGATGGTATTCAGACACCGAAGTGTTCCGGAGGGTATCGGGTACTTATCGGGTCACCGGAAAGGAGTTTCGGGCACCCCGACAAAGAGATGGGCCTTATGGGCCAAGTGAGGGAACACACCAGTCCTGATGCACCCCTACAGAGGCCAACCCTATGAGGAGGAGAAGGAAAGAGGGGAGGGCAAGGAAAGTGTGGATTAGGATTCCTACTTCCTTCCCTCCCCCCTCTTTCCTTCCCCCTCGGTTATATATGGCAGGGGCGCGCGCAACTTGGGAGGGACTTCAAGTAGGATTCCTCCTACTTGGGCGTCTCCTATGGAAGCTCCCCTCTCCCTCCCACCTATATATACGTGGGGAGGGGGCGCCTAGAACACACACCAACAATTGTTAGCCGTGTGTGGCGCCCCCTCCACAGTTTATGCCTCCGGTCATATCTTCGTAGTGCTTAGGCGAAGCCCTGTGCGGATCACTTCACCATCACCGTCACCACGCCGTCGTGATACTAAAACTCTTCCTCGACACTTTGCTGGATCAAGAGTTCGAGGGACGTCATCGAGCTGAAGGTGTGCAGAACTCGGAGGTGTCGTGCGTTCGGTGCTTGATCGGTCGGGACGAGAAGAAGTTCGACTACATCAACCGCATTGTCAAACGCTTCCGCTTTTGGTCTATGAGGGTACGTAGACGCACTCTCTCCCTTTCGTTGTTATGCATCTCCTAGATAGATCTTGCGTGAGCGTAGATTTTTTTTTGAAATTGTATGTTACGTTTCCCAACACGAATACCATCATCCTATATATCAATCTTTACCTCTCGACCATTTCAAGACTCCTCGTCATGTCCGTGATCTCATCCAGGACTCCGAACAACATTCGGTCACCAAATCACATAACTCATATAATACTATATCGTCATCGAACGTTAAGCGTGCGGACCGTACGGGTTGATGAACTATGTAGACATGACCAAGACACCACTCTGATCAATAACCAATAGCGGAACCTGGATGCTCATATTGGCTCATACATATTCTACGAAGATCTTTATCGGTCGAACCATTATGACAACATACGTAATTCCCTTTGTCCATCGGTATGTTACTTGTCCGACATTCGATCGTCGATATCTGCATACCTAGTTCAATCTCGTTACCGGCAAGTCTCTTTACTCATTTCGTAATACATCACCTCGTGACTAAATCCTTAGTCGTTTGCTTGCAAGCTTATGATGTGTATTACCGAGAGGGCCCAGAGATACCTCTCCGATACTCGGAGTGACAAATCCTAATTTTGATCTATGTCAACTCAACAAACACCTTCGGAGATACCTATAGAGCATCTTTATGATCACCCAGTTACGTTGTGACATTTGATAACACACAAGGCATTCCTCCATTTTCCAGGAGTTGCATAATATCATAGTCGAAGGAAAATGTATTTGACATGAATAAAGCAATAGCAATAAAACTAAACGATCATTATGCTAAGCTAACGGATGGGTCTTTGTTGGGGAACGTAGCAGAATTTCAAAATTTTCTACGCATCACCAAGATCAATCTATGGAGTCATCTAGCAACGAGGGAGAGAGGAGTGCATCTACATACCCTTGTAGATCGCGCGCAGAAGCGTTCAAGAGAACGGAGTTGATGGAGTCGTACTCGACGTGATTCAAATCACCGATGACCTAGTGCCGAACGGATGGCACCTCCGCGTTCAACACATGTACGGTTTGGAAGACGTCTCCTCCTTCTTGATCCAACAAGGGGGAAGGAGAGGTTGATGAAGATCCAGCAGCACGACGGCGTGGTGGTGGATGCAGCAGGATCCTGGCAGGGCTTCGCCAAGCGCAAGCGGGAGGAGAGGTGTTACGGAGGGAGAGGGAGGCGCCAAGAGCAAGGGGTGCGGCTGCCCTCCCTCTCCCCTCTTTATATAGGGGCCTTGGGGGGGGGGGCGCCGGCCCTAGGGAGATGGATCTCCAAGGGGCGGCGGCCAAGGGTGGCTTCCCCCCCAAGCCAAGTAGGGGGCACCCCACCCCTAGGGTTTCCCAACCCTAGGCGCAGGGCAGGCCCAAGGGGGGGCGCACCAGCCCACTAAGGGCTGGTTCCCCACCCAATTCAGCCCATGGGGCCCTCCGAGTTAGGTGGCCCCACCCGGTGGACCCCCGGGACCCTTCCGGTGGTCCCGGTACAATACCGATAACCCCCGAAACCTTCCCGGTGGCCAAAATTTGACTTCCCATATATAAATCTTTACCTCCGGACCATTCCGGAACTCCTCGTGACGTCCTGGATCTCATCCGGGACTCCGAAAAACTTTCGGGTTACTGCATACTAATATCTCTACAACCCTAGCGTCACCGAACCTTAAGTGTGTAGACCCTACGGGTTCGGGAGACATGCAGACATGACCGAGACGCCTCTCCGGTCAATAACCAACAGCGGGATCTGGATACCCATGTTGGCTCCCACATGCTCCACGATGATCTCATCGGATGAACCACGATGTCGAGGATTCAATCAATCCGTATACAATTCCCTTTGTCAATCGGTACGTTACTTGCCCGAGACTCGATCGTCGGTATCCCAATACCTAGTTTAATCTCGTTACGGGCAAGTCACTTTACTCATGCCGTAATGCATGATCCCGTGATCAACAACTTGGTCACATTGAGCTCATTATGATGATGCATTACCGAGTGGGCCTAGAGATACCTCTTCGTCATCCGGAGTGACAAATCCTAGTCTCGATTCGTGCCAACCCAACAGACACTTTCGGAGATACCTGTAATGTACCTTTATAGTCACCCAGTTACGTTGTGACGTTTGGCACACCCAAGGTACTCCTACGGTATCCGGGAGTTGCACAATCTCATGGTCTAAGGAAATGATACTTGACATTCGGAAAAGCTACAGCAAACGAACTACACGATCTTTGAGCTATGCTTAGGATTGGGTCTTGTCCATCACATCTGAAAGGATCGATATGGTTGACTAGAGGGGGGGGGTGAATAGGCAACTAATAATTTTTAGCTTTTCTTTAACAATTTAAACTTTGCATCAAAGTAGGTTGTCTAGATATGCAACTAGGTGAGCAACCTATATGATGCAACGAGGATAGGTACACAAGCAAGCAAGAGATATGAAACAAGTAAGCTTGCTCAAATAAAGGCACGAGATAACCAAGAGTGGAGACGGTGGAGACGAGGATGTGTTGCCGAAGTTCCTTACCTTTGAGAGGAAGTACGTCTTCGTTGGAGCGGTGTGGAGGCACAATGCTCCCCAAGAAGCCACTAGGGCCACCGTATTCTCCTCACGCCCTCACACAATGCGAGATGCCGTGATTCCACTATTGGTGCCCTTGAAGGCGGCGGCCGAACCTTTACAAACAAGGTTGGGGCTCTCTCCACAACTTAATTGGAGGCTCCCAACAAAAACCACGAAGCTTCACCACAATGGAATATGGCTCCGAGGTGACCTCAACCATCTAGGGTGCTCAAACACCAAAGAGTAACAAAATCCACACAAGAAAGTATGGGGGAAGCAAATATCCTTTGGTGGAAGTGTAGATCTAGGTCTCCTCCTTCAATCCCTAGCAAATCAACAAGTTTGAGTGGCTAGAGAGAGAGAGATTGGGCAAGAGAGCTTGAAGGGCATTAATGGTGGAGTGAGAGAGGTCAAAGGTAGGAGTGGTAGGTGGGAGAAGCCCCCTTAAATAGTCACCTCACTTTCCAACCGTTATTGCGTTTTTTGCACTGCAGCGGTACAACCGGTCCTCGTCCCGGTACAACCGGGACTCACGGTGTAACTGTAGAACCCTACCAAGCGGTACAACCGGACAGGCGGGCGGTAGTACCGGCTAAGAAAAATAACCGGGCTAACCGCCTGGCTACCGCACAACCACCGCATCAAAACAGGAGCTTGACCGGTACTTGGGCGGTGCCTGGCCGGAACAACCGCATGGCCTTGAGCTCTTGGGCGGCTAAGTTCTGAGCGGAAGAACCGCTCGGACCACCGGTGGTACCGGTCATCGTGGAACGACCGGACCAACCGGGCCACTACCGCCCAAGAACCGCATCAAACCAGAAGCGAGAGCGGTACTTGAGCGGTGCATGGACGGAACCACCACCCCAGCTGTTGCAGAGCATGGTGGCGGTACCACCGCCCGGAGGCAGCGGTACAACCGCTTGAGCGAAGCTGGTGAGCAACAAGACCCAGTGGTACAACCGCTCCAGAGAGCGGTACAACCGCTGGGCAGAAACAGTGAGCAGGAAAGAGGGGAAGAGGCAAGGAAAACTCTCTCTCTCACACACACCCGAGGAAGGCAAAGAGAGGGTGAGAAAAGTGTACGTGAACTGATTCCCCAGAGCTTCCTAATGAGGATTCCCTCTTGATAGTACGGGTACTCTACGACCAAAGAAAATAAAAGCGTAGAGGACACGTCTTCGATCTTTTCCTTCGAGAGGCAATAGCAATCCGATGTAAGCCTAAGCATCAAGAACCTGAAACATATAGCACACGATTAGACCACAAAGGGTTGTCATCATCATCCAAAACATAAAGAAGGGAAATGCCCTTTCAACATCATTCTCCTAATGATGTGATCTCGTTATCAATGACATCCAATGTCCATAGTCAGGAAACCATGACTATCCTTTGATCAATGAGCTAGTCAACTAGAGGCTCACTAGGGACATGTTGTGGTCTATGTATTCACACATGTATTACGATTTCCGGATAACACAATTATAGCATGAACAATAGATAATTATCATGAACAAAGAAATATAATAATAACCATTTTATTATTGCCTCTAGGGCATATTTCCAACAGTCTCCCACTTGCACTAGAGTCAATATTCTAGTTACATTGTGATGAATCAAACACCCATGCAGTTTTGGTGTTGATCCTGTTTTGCTCTAGGGAGAGGTTTAGTCAACGAATCTGCCACATTCAGGTCCGTATGTACTTTACAAATCTCTATGTCTCCATTTTGAACACTTTCACGAATGGAGTTGAAGCGACGCTTGATATGCCTGGTCTTCTTGTGAAACCTAGGCTCCTTAGCAAGGGCAATAGCTCCAGTGTTGTCACAGAAGAGAGTCATCGGCCCCGACGCATTGGGTATGACTCCTAGGTCGGTAATGAACTCCTTCACCCAGACTGCTTCTTGTGCTGCCTCCGAGGCTGCCATGTACTCCGCTTCACATGTAGATCCCGCCATAACGCTTTTCTTGCAGCTGCACCAGCTTACTGCCCCACCATTCAAAATATACACGTATCCGGTTTGTGACTTAGAGTCATCCGGATCTGTGTCGAAGCTAGCATCAACGTAACCCTTTACGATGAGCTCTTCGTCACCTCCATACACGAGAAACATGTCCTTAGTCCTTTTCAGGTACTTCAGGATATTCTTGACCGATGTCCAGTGTTCCATGCCGGGATTACTTTGGTACCTTCCTACCAAACTTACGGCAAGGTTTACATCAGGTCTGGTACACAGCATAGCATACATGATAGACCCTATGGCCGAGGCATAGGGGACGACACTCATCTTTTCTCTATCTTCTACCGTGGTCGGGCATTGAGCCGTGCTCAATCTCGTACCTGGCAATACAGGCAAGAACCCCTTCTTTGACTGATCCATTTTGAACTTCTTCAATATCTTGTCAAGGTACGTACTCTGTGAAAGACCAATGAGGCGTCTCGATCTATATCTATAGATCTTGATGCCTAATATATAAGCAGCTTCTCCAAGGTCCTTCATTGAAAAACACTTGTTCAAGTAGGCCTTTATGCTTTCCAAGAATTCTATATCATTTGCCATCAACAATATGTCATCCACATACAATATGAGAAATGCTACAGAGCTCCCACTCACTTTCTTGTAAATGCAGGCTTCTCCATAAGTCTGCGTAAACCCAAACGCTTTGATCATCTCATCAAAACGAATGTTCCAACTCCGAGATGCTTGCACCAGCCCATAAATCGAGCGTTGGAGCTTGCACACCTTGTCAGCATTCTTAGGATCGACAAAACCTTCCGGCTGCATCATATACAATTCTTCCTTAAGGAAACCATTAAGGAATGCCGTTTTGACGTCCATTTGCCATATCTCATAATCATAGAATGTAGGAATTGCTAACATGATTCGGACGGACTTCAGCTTCGCTACGGGTGAGAAAGTCTCATCGTAGTCAACCCCTTGAACTTGTCGATAACCCTTAGCGACAAGCCGAGCTTTATAGATGGTCACATTACCATCCGCGTCTGTCTTCTTCTTAAAGATCCATTTATTTTCTATGGCTCGCCGATCATCGGGCAAGTCAGTCAAAGTCCATACTTCGTTTTCATACATGGATCCTATCTCGGATTTCATGGCTTCCAGCCATTTGTTGGAATCCGAGCCCGCCATCGCTTCTTCATAGTTCGAAGGTTCACCATTGTCTAACAACATGATTTCCAAGACAGGGTTGCCGTACCACTCTGGTGCGGAACGTGTCCTCGTGGACCTACGAAGTTCAGTAGTAACTTGATCTGAAGTTTCATGATCATCATCATTAACTTCCTCTCTAGTCGGTGCAGGCACCTCAGGAACATTTTCTTGAGCTGCGCCACTTACCAGTTCAAGAGGTAATACTTCATCAAGTTCTACTTTCCTCCCACTTATTTCTTTCGAGAGAAACTCTTTCTCTAGAAAGGACCCATTCTTGGCAACAAAGATCTTGCCTTCGGATCTGAGGTAGAAGGTATACCCAACAGTTTCTTTAGGGTATCCATGAAGACGCATTTTTCCGACTTGGGTTCGAGCTTTTCAGGTTGAAGTTTCTTGACATAAGCATCGCATCCCCAAACTTTTAGAAGTGACAACTTAGGTTTCTTCCCAAACCATAATTCATACGGTGTCGTCTCAACGGATTTCGACGGAGCCCTATTTAAAGTGAATGTGGCAGTCTCTAAAGCATAGCCCCAAAATGACAGCGGTAAATCGGTAAGAGACATCATAGATCGCACCATATCCAATAGAGTGCGATTACAACGTTCGGACACACCATTACGCTGAGGTGTTCCAGGCGGCGTGAGTTGTGAAACTATTCCACATTTTCTTAAGTGTGTGCCAAATTCGTGACTCAAGTTTTCTCCCCCACGATCTGATCGCAAGAACTTGATTTTCTTGTCACGTTGATTCTCAACCTCACCCTGAAATTCCTTGAACTTTTCAAAAGTCTCAGACTTGTGTTTCATTAAGTAGACATACCCATATCTACTTAAGTCATCAGTGAGGGTGAGAACATAACGATAGCCACCGCGAGCCTCAACACTCATTGGACCGCACACATCAGTATGTACGATTTCCAATAAGTTGGTTGCTCGCTCCATTGTTCCTGAGAACGGAGTCTTGGTCATTTTACCCATGAGGCATGGTTCGCACGTGTCAAATGATTCGTAATAAAGAGACTCTAAAAGTCCATCTGCATGGAGCTTCTTCATGCGTTTGACACCTATGTGACTAAGGCGGCAGTGCCACAAGTATGTGGGACTATCATTATCAACCTTACATCTTTTGGTATTCACACTATGAATATGTGTAGCATTACACTCGAGATTCATTAAGAATAAACCATTCACCATCAGAGCATGACCATAAAACATATCTCTCATATAAATAGAACAACCATTATTCTCGGATTTAAATGAGTAGCCATCTCGAATTAAACGAGATCCTGATACAATGTTCATGCTCAAAGCTGGCACTAAATAACAATTATTGAGGTTTAAAACTAATCCCGTAGGTAAATGTAGAGGCAGCGTGCCGACGCGATCACATCGACCTTGGAACCATTCCCGACGCGCATCGTCACCTCGTCCTTCGCCAGTCTCCGCTTATTCCGCAGCTCCTGCTTTGAGTTACAAATGTGAGCAACCGCACCGGTATCAAATACACAGGAGCTACTACGAGTACTGGTAAGGTACACATCAATTACATGTATATCACATATACCTTTAGTGTTGCCGGCCTTCTTGTCCGCTAAGTATTTGGGGGCAGTTCCGCTTCCAATGACCACTTCCCTTGCAATAAAAACACTCAGTCTCGGGCTTGGGTCCATTCTTTGGCTTCTTCCCGGCAGCTTGCTTACCGAGCGTGGCAACTCCCTTGCCGTCGTTCTTGAAGTTCTTCTTACCCTTGCCTTTCTTGAACTTAGTGGTTTTATTCACCATCAACACTGGATGTTCCTTTTTGATTTCCACCTCTGCTGATTTCAGCATTGAATACACCTCAGGAATGGTCTTTTCCATCCCCTGCATATTGAAGTTCATCACAAAGCTCTTGTAGCTCGGTGGAAGCGACTGAAGGATTCTGTCAATGACCGCATCATCCGGGAGATTAACTCCCAGCTGAGTCAAGCGGTTATGCAACCCAGACATTCTGAGTATGTGCTCATTGACAGAACTATTTTCCTCCATCTTACAGCTGAAGAACTTGTCGGAGACTTCATATCTCTCGACCCGGGCATGAGCTTGAAAAACCATTTTCAGCTCTTCGAACATATCATATGCTCCGTGTCTCTCAAAACGCTTTTGGAGCCCCGGTTCTAAGCTGTAAAGCATGCCGCACTGAACGAGGGAGTAATCATCAGCACATGACTGCCAAGCGTTCATAACGTCTTGGTTCTGTGGGACAGGTCGTCACCTAGCGGTGCTTCTAGGACATAATCTTTCTTGGCAGCTATGAGGATGATCCTCAGGTTCCGGACCCAGTCCGTATAGTTGCTGCCATCGTCTTTCAGCTTGGTTTTCTCTAGGAACGCGTTGAAGTTGAGGACAACGTGGGCCATTTGATCTACAAGACATATTATAAAGATTTTAGACTAAGTTCATGATAATTAAGTTCATCTAATCAAATTACTCAATGAACTCCCACTCAGATAGACATCCCTCCAGTCATCTAAGTGAAACATGATCCGAGTTAACTAGGTCGTGTCCGATCATCACGTGAGACGGACTAGCCAACATCGGTGAACGTCTTCATGTTGATCGTATCTTCTATACGACTCATGCTCGACCTTTCGGTCTTCCGTGTTCCAAGGCCATGTCTGTACATGCTAGGCTCGTCAAGTCAACCTAAGTGTATTGCGTCTGTAAATTTGGCTTACACCGTTGTATTCGAACGTTAGAATCTATCACACCCGATCATCACGTGGTGCTTCGAAACAACGAACCTTCGCAACGGTGCACAGTTAGGGGGAACACTTTCTTGAAATTATTGCGAGGGATCATCTTATTTAAGCTACCGTTGTTCTAAGAAAATAAGATGTAAAACATGATAAACATCACATGCAATCAAATAGTGACATGATATGGCCAATATCATTTGCTCCTTTTGATCTCCATCTTCGGGGCTCCATGATCATCGTTGTCACCGACATGACACCATGATCTCCATCATCATGATCTCCATCATCATGTCTTCTTAAAGTTGTCTCGTCATCTATTACTTCTACTACTATGGCTAACGCTTTAGCAATAAAGTAAAGTAATTACATGACATTTATGTTGACACGCATGTCATAAATAAATAAAGACAACTCCTATGGCTCCTGCCGGTTGTCATACTCATCGACATGCAAGTCGTGATTCCTATTACAAGAACATGATCATCTCATACATCACATATATCATTCATCACATCCTTTGGCCATATCACATCACAAAACACTTGCTGCAAAAACAAGTTAGACGTCCTCTAATTGTTGTTGCAAGTTTTTACGTGGCTGCTATAGGATTCTAGCAAGAACGTTTCTTACCTACGTCAAAACCACAACGTGAATTGCCAATTTCTATTTACCCTTCATAAGGACCCCGTTCATCGAATCCGATCCGACTAAAGTGGGAGAGACAGACACCCGCCAGCCACCTTATGCAACTAGTGCATGTCAGTCGGTGGAACCAGTCTCACGTAAGCGTACGTGTAAGGTCGGTCCGGGCCGCTTCATCCCATGATGCCGCCGAATCAAGATAAGACTAGTAACGGCAAGCAAATTGACAATATCGACGCCCACAACTGCTTTGTGTTCTACTCGTGCATAGAAACTACGCATAGACCTAGCTCATGATGCCACTGTTGGGGAACGTAGCAGAATTTTAAAATTTTCTACGCATCACCAAGATCAATCTATGGAGTCATCTAGCAACGAGGGAGAGAGGAGTGCATCTACATACCCTTGTAGATCGCGCGCGGAAGCGTTCAAGAGAACAGAGTTGATGGAGTCGTACTCGACGTGATTCAAATCACCGATGACCTAGTGCCGAACGGACGACACCTCCGCGTTCAACACACGTACGGGTAGGGAGACGTCTCCTCCTTCTTGATCCAGCAAGGGGGAAGGAGAGGTTGATGAAGATCCAGCAGCACGACGGCGTGATGGTGGATGCAGCAGGATCCCGGCAGGGCTTCGCCAAGCGCAAGCGGGAGGAGAGGTGTTACGGAGGGAGAGGGAGGCGCCAAGAGCAAGGGGTGCGGCTGCCCTCCCTCCCTCCTCTTTATATAGGGGCCTTGGGGGGGCGCCGGCCCTAGGGAGATGGATCTCCAAGGGGCGGCGGCCAAGGGTGGCTTCCCCCCCAAGCCAAGTGGGGGGCGCCCCACCCCTAGGGTTTCCCAACCCTAGGCGCAGGGCAGGCCCAAGGGGGGGCGCACCAGCCCACTAAGGGCTGGTTCCCCACCCAATTCAGCCCATGGGGCCCTCCGGGATAGGTGGCCCCACCCGGTGGACCCCCGGGACCCTTCCGGTGGTCCCGATACAATACCGGTAACCCCCGAAACCTTCCCGATGGCCAAAATTTGACTTCCCATATATAAATCTTTACCTCCGGACCATTCCGGAACTCCTCGTGACGTCCGGGATCTCATCCGGGACTCCGAACAACTTTCGGGTTACTGCATACTAATTTCCCTACAACCCTAGTGTCACCGAACCTTAAGTGTGTAGACCCTACGGGTTCGGGAGACATGCAGACATGACCGAGACGCCTCTCCGGTCAATAACCAACAGCGGGATCTGGATACCCATGTTGGCTCCCACATGCTCCACGATGATCTCATCGGATGAACCATGATGTCGAGGATTCAATCAATCCGTATACAATTCCCTTTGTCAATCGGTATGTTACTTGCCCGAGACTCGATCGTTGGTATCCCAATACCTAGTTTAATCTCGTTACCGGCAAGTCACTTTACTCGTGCCATAATGCATGATCTCGTGATCAACAACTTGGTCACATTGAGCTCATTATGATGATGCATTACCGAGTGGGCCCAGAGATACCTCCCCATCATCCGGAGTGACAAATCCCAGTCTCGGTTCGTGCCAACCCAACAGACACTTTCGGAGATACCTGTAATGTACCTTTATAGTCACCCAGTTACGTTGTGACATTTGGCACACCCAAGGCACTCCTACGGTATCCGGGAGTTGCACAATCTCATGGTCTAAGCAAATGATACTTGACATTCGGAAAAGCTACAACAAACGAACTACACGATCTTTGAGCTATGCTTAGGATTGGATCTTGTCCATCACATCATTCTCCTAATGATGTGATCCCGTTATCAATGACATCCAATGTCCATAGTCAGGAAACCATGACTATCCTTTGATCAACGAGCTAGTCAACTAGAGGCTCACTAGGGACATGTTGTGGTCTATGTATTCGCACATGTATTACGATTTCTGGATAACACAATTATAGCATGAACAATAGACAATTATCATGAACAAAGACATATAATAAAAACCATTTTATTATTGCCTCTAGGGCATATTTCCAACAGTCTTGTCCATCACATCATTCTCCTGATGATGTGATCCCATTATCAAATGACAACACATGTCCATGGTTAGGAAACCTTAACCATCTTTGATCAACGAGCTAGTCTAGTAGAGGCTCACTAGGGACACAGTATTTGTTTATGTATTCACACATGTATTTAAGTTTCCGATCAATACAATTCTAGCATGAATAATAAAACTTTATCGTGAATAAGGAAATATAAAATAACAACTTTATTATTGCCTCTAGGGTATATTTCCTTCATGGTTCTCCTACTGGGTTGATACCTTGGTTTCACAACTGAGCGATATACCTACCGTAGCTATACTGCGTCTGAAGGAAATATGCCCTAGAGGCAATAATAAAGTTATTATTTATTTCCTTATGTCATGATAAATGTTTATTATTCATGCTACAATTGTATTAACCGGAAACATGATACATGTGTGAATACATAGACAAAACAGAGTGTCACTAGTATGCCTCTACTTGACTAGCTCATTGAATCAAAGATGGTTATGTTTCCTAACCATAGACAAAGAGTTTTCATTTGATTAACGGGATCACATCATTAGGAGAATGATGTGATTGACTTGACCCATTCCGTTAGCTTAGCACTTGATCGTTTAGTTTGTTGCTATTGCTTTCTTCATGACTTATACATGTTCCTGTGACTATGAGATTATGCAACTCCCATTTACCGGAGGAACACTTTGTGTGCTACCAAACGTCACAACGTAACTGGGTGATTATAAAGGTGCTCTACAGGTGTCTCCAAAGGTACTTTTTGGGTTGGCGTATTTCAAGATTAGGATTTGTCACTCCGATTGTCGGAGAGGTATCTCTGAGCCCACCTGGTAATACACATCACTCAAGCCTTGCAAGCATTGTAACTAATGAGTTAGTTGCGGGATGATGTATTGCGGAATGAGTAAAGAGACCTGCCGGTAACGAGATTGAACCAGGTATTGAGATACCGACGATCGAATCTCGGGCAAGTAACATATCGATGACAAAGGGAACAACGTATGTTGTTATGCGGTTTGACCGATAAAGGTCTTCGTAGAATATGTAGGAGCCAATATGAGCATCCAGGTTGTGCTATTGGTTATTGACCAGAGACATGTCTCGGTCATGTCTACATAGTTCTCGAACCCGTAGGGTCCGCACGCTTAAAGTTCGATGATGGTTATATTATGAGTTTATGTGTTTTGATGTACCAAAGGTAGTTTGGAGTCCCGGATGTGATCACGGACATGACAAGGAGTCTCGAAATGGTCAACACATGAAGATTGATATATTGGACGACTATATTCGGACACCGGAATGGTTCCGGGGGTTATCGAATATATACCGGAGTACCGGGGGGTTACCGGAAACCCCTCGGGGGTTATTGGGCCTCATGGGCCCAAGTGGTGGAAGAGGAGAGGCGGCAGGAGGTGGCGCGCGGCCCCCCTTGCCCCAATCCAAATTGGGAAAGGGAAGGGGGCGGCGGCCCCCCTTCTCCTTCCTTCTCTCCACCTCCTCCTTCCCCCTTCTCCTAGTTGGAATAGGAAAGGGGGGCAAAACGTACTTGGAGTAGGATTGCCCCCCCCCTTGGGCTCGCCTCCTCCCCTTGGCCGGCCCCCTTCTCCTCCCCCCCCTTTATATACGGAGGAGGGGGGCACTCCATAGACACAACAATTGATCTCTTGGATCTTTTAGCCGTGTGCGGTGCCCCCTCCACCATAATCCACCTCGGACATATCGTAGCGGTGCTTAGGCGAAGCCCTGCGTCGGTAGAACATCATCATCGTCACCATGCCGTCGTGCTGACAAAACTCTCCCTCAAAGCTCGGCTGGATCGGAGTTCGAGGGACGTCTCTTATTGGGTAGAAAAGTGGACATCTTCACTGACCACAAGAGTCTCAAGTACATCTTCACTCAACCTAATCTCAACCTCAGGCAGACTCGATGGGTCGAAATGATTCAAGAGTATAATCCGAGTATCGAGTATACTCCAGGCAAGGCCAATGTGATTGCTGACGCATTGAGCAGGAAGGCTTATTGCAACAGTCTGATTCTCAAGACTTATCAACCCAAGCTTTGTGAAGCTTTCCGCAAACTTAATCTGCAAGTTGTTCCTCAAGGTTTCCTCGCCAACCTTCAAGTATCTCCTACCTTGGAAGACCAGATTCGCCAAGTCCAACTTCTTGATGCTATGGTGAAGAAGGTGAAGATTGGGATTGCCAAGAGTCAACCCAAGTACAAGTGCTACCGCCTTGATGACAAGGATACTCTCTTCTTCAAGGATCGTATTGTTGTGCCCAAAGGTGATCTCCGTAAAGTGATCATGAACGAGGCTCACAATTCTCTCCTCTCCGTCCACCCTAGGAGCACGAAGATGTATCAGGACCTTAAGCAGGCTTATTGGTGGACTCGAATGAAGTGCGAGATCGCTCAATTCGTGAATGAATGTGATGTCTGCAGAAGAGTGAAGGCAGAACACCAAAGGCCAGCAGGTCTCCTCCAACCTCTTGCCATTCCAGAATGGAAGTTTGACCACATTGAAATGGATTTCGTGACTGGGTTTCCAAAGTCCAAGCGTGGCAATGATGCTATATTCGTTGTCATCGACAAACTCATGAAAGTGGCTCATTTTCTCCCTATCAAAGAGTCGATCACTGCAGCTCAATTGGCGGAACTCTATACCTCTCGAATTGTCTCTCTGCACGGTATTCCTCAAGTGATCTCTTCAGACCGTGGCAACATCTTTACCTCGAAGTTTTGGGATTGTTTCCAGAAGGCCATGGGCACGAACATCCGCTTCAGCACAGCTTTCCATCCTCAAACTAGCGGTCAAGTCGAGCGTGTCAACCAGATTCTTGAAGATATGCTCAGGGCTTGTGTGATCTCTTTCGGCATGAAGTGGGAGGATTGTCTTCCTTATGCTGAATTCTCCTACAACAACAGTTTTCAAGCAAGTTCGGGCAAGGCCCCATTTGAAATTCTGTATGGCAGGAAGTGTTGTACCCCTCTCAACTGGTCTGAAACTGGTGAACATCAGCTTTTGGGTAATGACTTAATCACAGAAGCAGAAGAAATGTGCAAAGTCATTTGTGATAACCTCAAAGCAGCCCAATCCCGCCAGAAGAGCTACTATGATAGTAAGCACCATGATTTGGCTTTTGAGATCGGAGATCATGTTTACCTCCTCGTCTCTCCTATGAAAGGTACTCGTCGCTTCGGTATCAAAGGGAAGCTTGCCCCTAGATACGTGGGACCTTTCAAGATTGTCAGCAAGAGAGGCGACCTCGCCTATCAACTCGAGCTTCCTTCAAACTTTGCAAATGTTCATGACGTGTTTCATGTCTCTCAGCTTCGAAAGTGCTTCAAGACTCCTGATTGCACCGTCAACTTCGAGGACATTGAGCTCCAAGAAGATCTCTCTTATCGTGAGCACCCAGTTGCTATTCTTGAAGAGACTGAACGCAAGACTCGCAACAAGTCGATCAAATTTCTCAAAGTAAAGTGGTCACACCATTCCGACCGTGAAGCTACCTAGGAACGCGAGGATCACCTCCCTTCTGAGTACCCGGCGTTCTTTCAGTCCTAGATCTCGGGATGAGATCCTTTCGTAGTGGTGGAGTGTTGTAACACCCCGGATATAACTTTCCTAATTTGTACTCCAACTCTTGCCATTTCCGGCATTAAGTTATATTTATTTCCTCGGGTTCGGGTTTTGTCTCCGTGTGTTGTTGTCACTGTCATGCATCTCATATCATGTCATCATGTGCATTGCTTTTGCATACGTGTTCGTCTCATGCATTCGAGCATTTTCCCCGTTGTCCGTTTTGCATTCCGGCGCTTCGTTCTCCTCCGGTGGTCATTTCTAGCTTTCTTTCGTGTGTGGGGATTAAACATTTCCGGATTGGACCGAGACGTGCCAAGCGGCCTTGGTTTACTACCGGTAGACTGCCTGTCAAGTTTCGTATCATTTGGACTTCGTTTGATACTCCAACGGTTAACCGAGGGACCGAAAAGGCCTCGTGTGTGTTGCAGCCCAACACCCCCCAATTTGGCCCAAAACCCACCTAACTCTGCTCTATCACCTAGAGCGTTCGATCACGATTGTGTGGCCGAAAACCGCACCTCATTTGGACTCTCCTAGCTCCCCCTATGCCTATTTAAAGCCCCCCCCTGAAATCCGGATCTTCCTCTCCCCCGAGAACCCTAATTTCCCCTCCGACGCGCCGGACATTGTCCGCCCGCGCCGGACGCTCCGCGCCGCCGCCCCCGCACCAGT
>NC_041380.1:551791213-551854566 GCF_002162155.2 Triticum dicoccoides | reverse complement strand
GGCCCGAAGCCGCCGCCGCCGCCCGGCTCCCTCTCCCGCCTGCCTGCGCCGCCGCCTCGCCCGCAGCCGCCGACGCGAGCCGCCGCCGCCGCCTGCCTGAGCCGCCGCCGCCGCCTCCGCGAGCCGCCGCCGCTGCACCGCGCCGCCACCACCAGCCGCCGCCACCGCCGCGTCGCACCGCCGCGCTCCGGCCGCCGCACCGGCGACCTCGCGCCGTCGCCGGCCGTCGTCCTCGTCCCCACCGTGCTATAGTAGATCCGTCCGTCCTCGTAATCCATGCAAACCCTAGATCTCGGGGTGATATTTTCGTCTAAGTCCCAGTTTTCTCAGATCCAAGTTTCCATGTTCGTAGCTCCGTAACTTTGCATCCTTAGCTCCGATTCATGCATATAGCATATCAAAATGTTCATCTCAGAGAGTACATTATTTCATTCCATTGCATCATTTTCATTTGAGTTCATCTTGATGCCCGAAATGCTGTTAGACAAGGGCTACTTGAGTTAATTGTCAGATTTGTTACTCCGTTTAGCACTTTTGTCATTTTTGCCATGATTAATGTGTGCATGATATGCCTGTGAGTTCTACATGTGTTTTGTTAAGGGTTTTGTCATCTTTCCATAGGTGCAACCCATGTATTTTTGTGATGTGTGTGGTGACTAGTGCAAGCTTGCAAAGTGGTGCACTTGGTAAATCTGTTTTCAGTCCTGGAGTTGTTTATCTCATGATGCCATATGTTCGTGTTGTTTCCTAGTGATCCGTGCCTCTTTTGAGGATGATCAGTAAGGATGTTTTGTTAATATTGTAGTGATCTATCCATCCATGTCTTTGTTTGTAATTATGGAGCACCCTAGCTTGAGTCAATCGAGCTCTACTTTTGCTACTTTGTGAATCTGGGCAGATTGTCAGCTTGTTTGCAATTTTGCCGATGATGTTGTAGTTGATCCATGCATGCTATGATTTTGTTCTTGCCATGTCTAGATTGCATTTTGTGCCTTCTTTATGGGTGTGTGCTTGTCTTGCCATGACTTGCACCGTAGTGAGTGCATCGAGCTCGTAAACATGTCTACTTGAGTTATATTTTAGCTTGCTCCAGTTTTCACTAAGTCTGAAAACTGATTATGTTTTTGCTATGTTCACATGCTTGCAATTGTATTTTCTGATCCCTTTTGGCTCAAGGTCACTAAGGGACTTTTGTTAAGCTCTTTGAGTAGCTCCATTCCATGCTTTACTTTGCCATGTTCAGATCCTGTATCATATAGTTTTGTTGCTCCGAAGAGGGCTACCTGATCTGAAATTCCAGACAAGTGTTGATTTCACCAAGTCTAAGATCTGTTTGCCATTTGCATTTTTGCCATGCTTGTTTGAACCTGTTAATGGATGAATTGGCCGTAGCTCAGTGCTAGACTTTTGTTAAGCATCTTGTGTGCATCCCTGCCATGTATTTTTTGTCATGTTTGGTGGCTGTAGCATGTTCATTTCGTTGCATTTAGATGCCTACTTGCTGTAAATCGCAGACCGGTGTCATTTTTGAATCGCTTGCCATTTCCGAACCGTAACTCCGATTCCGGCGTTCTTTATATTGTTTTCAAGCGATTTCATCTCATGTTTCCAGTGGCACACTTGGAATTCCAAGTTGAGGCCAGGTTCTTGCATTTCCCGTCATATCTTGCATTTTGCATCCCGCATCGCATCCCGCATAGCATATCATCTTTGCATTGTGTGGTTTGAGTTTGCACGTGGTTGATTGTGTCCTTGTTGCTTGTTTGTCTTGTTTGAGTAGAGCCGGGAGACGAGTTCGCTAACGAGGAGCCCGTTGAGTTTGCTTTCGAGGATCCAGTCAACTCTGACAACTGTGCAGGCAAGATGATCATACCCTCGAAATCACTACTATCTTTGCTATGCTAGTTTGCTCGCTCTTTTGCTATGCCAATGCTACGATGCCTACCACTTGCTTTCAAGCCTCCCAAATTGCCATGTCAAACCTCTAACCCATCATGTCCTAGCAAACCGTTGATTGGCTATGTTACCGCTTTGCTCAGCCCCTCTTATAGCGTTGCTAGTTGCAGGTGAAGGTTGGAGGCCGTTCCTTGTTGGAACATTTATTTACTTGTTGGGTTATCATTATATTGCCATGTTATCTTAATGCATCTATATACTTGGAAAAGGGTGGAAGGCTCGGCCTCTCGCCTAGTGTTTTGTTCCACTCTTGCCGCCCTAGTTTCCGCCATATCGGTGTTATGTTCCCGGATTTTGCGTTCCTTACGCGGTTGGGTTATAATGGGAACCCCTTGATAGTTCGCCTTGATTAAAGCTTTTCCAGCAATGCCCAACATTGGTTTTACCATTTGCCACCTAGCCTTTTCTTTCCCTTGGGTTCTGCAGACTCAAGGGTCATCTTATTTTAACCCCCCCGGGCCAGTGCTCCTCCGAGTGTTGGTCCAAACTAAAGCCCCTTGCAGCGCCACCTCGGGGAAACTCGAGGGCTGGTTTTAGTTGTACGGATTGCTTATCTGAGTGTTCCCTGAGAAAGAGATATGTGCAGCTCCTATCGGGATTTGTCGGCACATTCGGGCGGTGTTGCTGGTCTTGTTTTAACCTGTCGAAGTGTCTTGAATTACCGAGATACCGAGTCTGATCGGAACGTCTTGGGAGGAGGTCTATTCCTTTGTTGACCGTGAGAGCTTGTCATGGGCTAAGTTGGGACTCCCCTGCAGGAATTGAACTTTCGAAAGCCGTGCCCGCGGTTATGGGCAGATGGGAATTTGTTAATGTCCGGTTGTAGATAACTTGAACCTTAATTAATTAAAATGAATCAACTAAGTGTGTTACCGTGATGGCCTCTTCTCGGTGGAGTCCGGGAAGTGGACACGGTGTTGGAGTAATGTTTGCGCAGGTTGCTCTCTAGTTTCTCGCTCGCGCCTTGCCTCCTCTTCTCGCTCTTCTTTGCGAATAAGTTAGCCACCATATATGCTAGCCGCTTGCTGCAGCTCCACATAAATTTACCTTGCCTTACCTATAAGCTTAAATAGTCCTGATCGCGAGGGTGCGAGATTGCTGAGTCCCTGTGGCTCACAGATTACTATTACACCAGATGCAGGGCCTGATGATTCCGCTCCAAGAGACGCGTATGAGCTCAAGTGGGAGTTCGACGAAGACTCACAACGTTACTATGTTTCCTTTCCCGATGATCAGTAGTGGTGCCCAGTTGGGGGTGATTGGGACCGGTGTCGCATGTTGGGTTCTCTTTTATTTTGGCGCCGTAGTCGGGCCATGAGTGTTTGGATGATGTAATGTTATTTATGCACTTGATTGACGTGGCGAGTGTAAGCCAACTATGTTATCTCCCCTTTTATTATTATATTACAAGGGATGTTGTGAAGATTGCCTAACTTGCGACATATGCCTTCAATGCGATTATGTCTCTAAGTCGTGCCTCGACACGTGGGAGCTATAGTCGCATCGAGGGTGTTACACAATATGAGCATCCAGGTTGTGCTATTGGTTATTGACCGGAGACATGTCTCGGTCATGTCTACATAGTTCTCGAACCCGTAGGGTCCACACGCTTAAAGTTCGATGACGGTTATATTATGAGTTTATGTGTTTTGATGTACCAAAGGTAGTTTGGAGTCCCGGATGTGATCACGGACATGACGAGGAGTCTCGAAATGGTCGACACATGAAGATTGATATATTGGACGACTATATTCGGACACCAGAATGGTTCCGGGGGTTATCGGATATATACCGGAGTACCGGGGGGTTACCGGAAACCCCTCGGGGGTTATTGGGCCTCATGGGCCCAAGTGGTGGAAGAGGAGAGGCGGCAGGAGGTGGCGCGCGGCCCCCCTTGCCCCAATCCAAATTGGGAAAGGGAAGGGGGCGGCGGCCCCCCTTCTCCTTCCTTCTCTCCACCTCCTCCTTCCCCCTTCTCCTAGTTGGAATAGGAAAGGGGGCCAAAACCTACTTGGAGTAGGATTGCCCCCCCCTTGGGCGCGCCTCCTCCCCTTGGCCGGCCCCCTCCTCCTCCCCCTTTATATACGGAGGAGGGGGGCACTCCATAGACACAACAATTGATCTCTTGGATCTTTTAGCCGTGTGCGGTGCCCCCTCCACCATAATCCACCTCGGACATATCGTAGCGGTGCTTAAGCGAAGCCCTGCGTCGGTAGAACATCATCATCGTCACCATGCCGTCGTGCTGACAAAACTCTCCCTCAAAGCTCGGCTGGATCGGAGTTCGAGGGACGTCATCGAGTTGAACGTGTGCAGAACTCGGAGGTGCCGTGCGTTCGGTGCTTGATCGGTCGGATCGTGAAGACGTACGACTACATCAACAGCGTTGTGCTAACGCTTCCGATTTCGGTCTAGGAGGGTACGTGGACACACTCTCCCCTCTTGTTGCTATGCATCACCATGATCTTGCGTGTGCGTAGGAATTTTTTTTGAAATTACTATGTTCCCCAATAGTGTCATCCGAGCCAGATTTATGCGTTGATGTTATATGCACGAGTAGAACACAAGTGAGTTGTGGGCGATACAAGTCATACTGCTTACCAGCATGTCATACTTTGGTTCGGCGGTATTGTTGGATGAAGCCGCCCGGACCGACATTACGCGTACGCTTACGCGAGACTGGTTCTACCGGCGTGCTTTGTACACAGGTGGTTGGCGGGTGTCCGTTTCTCCAACTTTATTTGAACCGAGTGTGGCTACGCCCGGTCCTTGAGAAGGTTAAAACAACACTAACTTGACGAACTATCATTCTGGTTTTGATGCGTAGGTAAGAACGGTTCTTGCTCAGCCCGTAGCAGCCACGTAAAACATGCAACAACAAAGTAGAGGATGTCTAACTTGTTTTTGCAGGGCATGTTGTGATGTGATATGGTCAAGGCATGATGCTATATTTTATTGTATGAGATGATCATGTTTTGTAACCGAGTTATCGGCAACTGGCAGGGGCCATATGGTTGTCGCTTTATTGTTTGGAATGCAATCGCCTTGTAATGCTTTACTTTATCTCTAAGCGGTAGCGATAGTCGTCGAAGCATAAGTTGGCGAGACGACACCGATGCTACGATGGAGATCAAAGTGTCGCGCCGGTGACAATGGTGATGATGACGGTGCTTCGGAGATGAAGATCACAAGCACAAGATGATGATGGCCATATCATATCACTTATATTGATTGCATGTGATGTTTATCTTTTATGCATCTTATCTTGCTTTGATTGACGGTACCATTATAAGATGATCTCTCACTAAATTATCAAGGTATAAGTGTTCTCCCTGAGTATGCACCATTGCGAAAGTTCTTCGTGCTGAGACACCACGTGATGATCGAGTGTGATAGGCTCTATGTTCAAATACAACGGGTGCAAAATAGTTGCACACGCGGAATACTCAGGTCAAACTTGACGAGCCTAGCATATGCAGATATGGCCTCGAAACACTGAGACCGAAAGGTCGAGCGTGAATCATATAGTAGATATGATCAACATAGTGATGTTCACCATTGAAACTACTCCATCTTACGTGATGATCGGACATGGTTTAGTTGATTTGGATCACGTGATCACTTAGAGGATTAGAGGGATGTCTATCTAAGTGGGAGTTCTTAAGTAATATGATTAATTGAACTTAAATTCATCCTGAACTTAGTACCTGATAGTTTTTTGCTTGTCTATGTTGATTGTAGATAGATGGCTCGTGCTGTTGTTTCGTTGAATTTCAATGTATTCCTTGAGAAAGAAAAGTTGAAAGATGATGGTAGCAATTACATGGACTGGGTCCGTAACTTGAGGATTATCCCCATTGCTGCACAGAAGAATTACGTCCTGGAAGCACCACTGGGTGCCAGGCCTGCTGCAGATGTTGTTGACAAGTTAAGAACGTTTGGCAGAGTAAAGCTGATGACTACTCGATAGTTTAGTGTGCCATGCTTTACGGCTTAGAACCGGGACTTCAACGACGTTTTGAACGTCATGGAGCATATGAGATGTTCCAGGAGTTGAAGTTAATATTTCAAGCAAATGCCCGGATTAAGAGAGATGAAGTCTCCAATAAGTTCTATAGCTGCAAGATGGAGGAGAATAGTTCTGCCAGTGAGCATATACTCAAAATGTCTGGGTATCATAATCACTTGACTCAACTGGGAGTTAATCTTCCTGTTGATAGTGTCATTGAGAGAGTTCTTCAATCACCGCCACCAAGCTACAAAAGCTTCATGATGAACTATAATATGCAAGGGATGGATAAGACAATTCCCGAGCTCTTCGCAATGCTAAAGGCTGCGGAGGTAGAAATCAAAAAGGAGCATCAAGTGTTGATGGTCAACAAGACCACTAGTTTCAAGAAAAAGGGTAAAGGGAAGAAGAAGGGGAACTCCAAGAAGAACGGAAAACAAGTTGCTGCTCAAGAGAAGAAACCCAAGTCTGGTCCTAAGCCTGAAACTGAGTGCTTCTAGTGCAAACAGACTGGTCACTGGAAGCGGAACTGCCCCAAGTATTTGGCGGATACGAAGGATGGCAAGGTGAACAAAGGTATACGTGATATACATGTTATTGATGTGTACCTTACTAATGCTCGCAGTAGCACCTGGGTATTTGATACTGGTTCTGTTGCTAATTATTTGCAACTCGAAACAGGGACTACGGATTAAGCAAAAATTGGCTAAGGACGAGGAGACGATGCGCGTGGGAAATGGTTCCAAAGTCGATGTGATCGCAGTCGGCACGCTACCTCTACATCTACCTTAGGGATTGGTTTTGGACCTGAATAATTGTTATTTGGTGCCAGCGTTGAGCATGAACATTATATCTGGATCTTGTTTGATGCGAGACGGTTATTCATTTAAATCGGAGAATAATGGTTGTTCTATTTATATGAGTAATATCTTTTATGGTCATGCACCCTTGAAGAGTGGTCTATTATTATTGAACCTCGATAGTAGTGATACACATATTCATAATATTGAAGCCAAAAGATGGAGAGTTGATAATGATAGTGCAACTTATTTGTGGCACTGCCGTTTAGGTCATATTGGTGTAAAGCGCATGAAGAAACTCCATACTGATGGACTTTTGAAACCACTTTATTATGAATCACTTGGTACTTGTGAACCGTGCCTCATGGGCAAGATGACTAAAACACCGTTCTCCGGAACTATGGAGTGAGCAATAGATTTGTTAGAAATCATACATACAGATGTATGTGGTTCGATGAATGTTGAGGCTCGCGGCGGGTATCATTATTTTCTCACCTTCACAGATGATTTAAGCAGATATGGGTATATCTACTTAATGAAACATAAATCTGAAACATTTGAAAAGTTCAAAGAATTTCAGAGTGAAGTTGAAAATCATCATAACAAGAAAATAAAGTTTCTACGATCTGATCGTGGAGGAGAATATTTGAGTTACGAGTTTGGTCTTCATTTGAAACAATGCGGAATAGTTTCGCAACTCACGCCACCTGGAACACCACAGCGTAATGGTGTGTCCGAACATCATAACCGTACTTCATTAGATATGGTGCAATCTATGATGTCTCTTACCGATTTACCACTATCGTTTTGGGGTTATGCATTATAGACAACTGCATTCACGTTAAATAGGGCACCATCTAAATCCGTTGAGACGACACCTTATGAACTGTGGTTTGGCAAGAAACCAAAGTTGTCGTTTCTTAAAGTTTGGGGCTGCGATGGTTATGTGAAAAAACTTCAACCTGGTAAGCTCGAACCCAAATCGGAGAAATGTGTCTTCATAGGATACCCAAAGGAAACTGTTGGGTACACCTTCTATCACAGATCTGAAGGCAAAACGTTTGTTGATAAATTTGGATCCTTTCTAGAGAAGGAGTTTCTCTCGAAATAAGTGAGTGGGAGGAAAGTAGAACTTGATGAGGTAACTGTACCTGCTCCTTATTGGAAAGTAGTTCATCACAGAAACAGGTTCATGTGACACCTACACCAATTAGTGAGGAAGTTAATGATGATGATCATGAAAATTCAGATCAAGTTGTTACTAAACCTCGTAGGTCAACCAGAGTGAGATCCGCACCAGATTGGTACGGTAATCTTGTTCTGGAGGTTATGTTGCTAGACCATGACGAACCTACGAACTATGAAGAAGCGATGGTGAGCCCAGATTCCGCAAAATGGCTTGAGGCCATGAAATCTGAGATGGGATCCATGTATGAGAACAAAGTGTGGACTTTGGTTGACTTGCCCGATGATCGGCAAGACATTGAAAATAAATGGATCTTGAAGAAGAAGACTGACACTGACGGTAATGTTACTGTCTATAAAGCTCGACTTATTGCTAAAGGTTTTCGACAAGTTTAAGGGATTGACTACGATGAGACTTTCTCACCCGTAGCGATGCTTAAGTCTGTCCGTATCATGTTAGCAATTGCTGCATTTTATGATTATGAAATTTGGCAAATGGATGTCAAAACTGCATTCCTGAATGGATTTCTGGAGGAAGAGTTGTATATGATGCAACCGGTAGGTTTTGTCGATCCAAAGGGAGCTAACAAAGTGTGCAAGCTCCAGCGATCCATTTATGGACTGGTGCAAGCCTCTCGGAGTTGGAATAAACGTTTTGATAGTGTGATCAAAGCATATGGTTTTATACAGACTTTTGGAGAAGCCTGTATTTACAAGAAAGTGAGTGGGAGCTCTATAGCATTTCTGATATTATATGTGGATGACATATTGTTGATTGGAAATGATATATAATTTCTGGATAGCATAAAATGATATTTGAATAAGAGTTTTTCAATGAAAGACCTCGGTGAAGCTGCTTATATATTGGGCATCAAGATCTATAGAGATAGATCGAGACGCTTAATTGGACTTTCACAAAGCACATACCTTGACAAAGTTTTGAAGAAGTTCAAAATGGATCAAGCAAAGAAAGGGTTCTTGCCTGTGTTACAAGGTGTGAAGTTAAGTAAGACTCAATGCCCGACCACTACAGAAGATAGAGAGAAAATGAAAGATGTTCCCTATGCTTCAGCCATAGGCTCTATCATGTATGCAATGCTGTGTACCAGACCTGATGTGTGCCTTGCTATTAGTTTAGCAGGGAGGTACCAAAGTAATCCAGGAGTGGATCACTGGACAACGGTCAAGAACATCCTGAAATGCCTGAAAAGGACGAAGGATATGTTTCTCGTTTATGGAGGTGACAAAGAGCTCGTTGTAAATGGTTACATCGATGCAAGCTTTGAAACTGATCCGGATGATTCTAAATCACAAACCGGATACGTGTTTTTATTAAACGGTGGAGCTGTCAGTTGGTGCAGTTCTAAACAAAGTGTCGTAGCGGGATTTACATGTGAAGCAGAGTACATAGCTGCTTAGGAAGCAACAAATGAAGGAGTCTGGATGAAGGAGTTCATATCCGATCTAGGTATCATACCAGTGCATCGGGTCCAATGAAAATCTTTTGTGACAATACTGGTGCAATTGCTTTAGCAAAGGAATCCAGATTTCACAAGAGAACCAAGCACATCAAGAGACGCTTCAACTCCATCCGGGATCAAGTCCAGGTGGGATACATAGAGATTTGCAAGATACATACGGATCTGAATGTTGCAGACCCGTTGACTAAGCCTCTTCCACGAGCAAAACATGATCAGCACCAAGGCTCCATGGGTGTTAGAATCATTACTGTGTAATCTGGATTATTGACTCTAGTGCAAGTGGGAGACTGAAGGAAATATGCCCTAGAGGCAATAATAAAGTTATTATTTATTTCCTTATGTCATGATAAATGTTTATTATTCATGCTAGAATTGTATTAACCGAAAACATGATACATGTGTGAATACATAGACAAAACAGAGTGTCACTAGTATGCCTCTACTTGACTAGCTCGTTGAATCAAAGATGGTTATGTTTCCTAACCATAGACAAAGAGTTGTCATTTGATTAACGGGATCACATCATTAGGAGAATGATGTGATTGACTTGACCCATTCTGTTAGCTTAGCACTTGATCATTTAGTTTGTTGCTATTGCTTTCTTCATGACTTATACATGGTCCTGTGACTATGAGATTATGCAACTCCCGTTTACCGGAGGAACACTTTGTGTGCTACCAAACGTCACAACGTAACTGGGTGATTATAAAGGTGCTCTATGAAGGAAATATGCCCTAGAGGCAATAATAAAGTTATTATTTATTTACTTATATCATGATAAATGTTTATTATTCATGCTAGAATTGTATTAACCGGAAACATAATACATGTGTGAATACATAGACAAAACAGAGTGTCACTAGTATGCCTCTACTTGACTAGCTCGTTAGTCGAAGATGGTTATGTTTCCTAACCATGAACAAAAGAGTTGTTATTTGATTAACGGGATCACATCATTAGAAGAATGATGTGATTGACATGACCCATTCGTTTAGCTTAGCACCCGATCGTTTAGTATGTTGCTATTGCTTTCTTCATGACTTATACATGTTCCTATGACTATGAGATTATGCAACTCCCGTTTGCCGGAGGAACACTTTGTGTGCTACCAAACGTCACAACGTAACTGGGTGATTATAAAGGAGCTGTACAGGTGTCTCCAAAGGTACATGTTGGGTTGGCGTATTTCGAGATTAGGATTTGTCACTCCGATTGTCAGAGAGGTATCTCTGGGCCCTCTCGGTAATGCACATCACTCAAGCCTTGCAAGCATTGCAACTAATGAGTTAGTTGCGAGATGATGTATTATGAAACGAGTAAAGAGACTTGCCGGTAACGAGATTGAACTAGGTATTGAGATACCGACGATCGAATCTCGGGCAAGTAACATACCGATGACAAAGGGAACAACGTATGTTGTTATGCGGTCTGACCGATAAAGATCTTCGTAGAATATGTGGGAGCCAATATGAGCATCCAGGTTCCGCTATTTGTTATTGACCGGAGACATGTCTCGGTCATGTCTACATTGTTCTCGAACCCGTAGGGTCCGCACGCTTAAGGTTTCGATGACAGTTATATTATGAGTTTTGATGTACCGAAGTTAGTTCGGAGTCCCGGATGTGATCACGGACATAACGAGGAGTCTCAAAATGGTCGAGACATAATGATTGATATATTGGACGGCTATATTCGGACACCGGAAGTGTTCCGGGTGATTTCGAAGAAAACCGGAGTACCGGAGGGTTACCGGAACCCCCCCGGGAGAAGTAATGGGCCATATGGGCCTTAGTGGAGAGAGAGAAGGGCAGCCAGGGTGGGCCGCGTGCCTCCTCCCCCCTGGTCCGAATTGGACTAGGAGAGGGGGGCGGCGCCCCCCTTTCCTTCTCCCTCCCCACTTCCTTTCCCCCTCCTAGTAGGAGTCCTACTCCTACTAGGAGGAGGACTCCTCCTTGGCGCGCCAATAGGGCCGGCCAGCCTCCTCCCCTTGCTCCTTTATATACGGGGGCAGGGGGCACCCCTAGACACACAAGTTGATCCACGTGATCGTTTTCTTAGCCGTGTGCGGTGCCCCCTTCCACCATAATCCTCGATAATATTGTAGTGGTGCTTAGGCGCAGCCCTGCGACGGTAGAACATCAAGATCGTGACCACGCCGTCATGCTGACGGAACTCTTCCCCGACACTTTGCTGGATCGGAGTCCGGGGATCGTCATCGAGCTGAACGTGTGCTAAAACTCGGAGGTGCCATAGTTTCGGTGCTTGATCGGTCGGGCCGTGAAGACGTACAACTACATCAACCGCATTGTGCTAACGCTTCCGCTGTCGGTCTATAAGGGTACGTAGATCACACTCTCCCCTCTTGTTGCTATGCATCACCATGATCTTGCCTGTGCGTAGGAAAATTTTGAAATTACTACGTTCCCCAACAGTGGCATCCGAGCCTAGGTTTTATGTGTTGATGTTATATGCACGAGTAGAACACAAGTGAGTTGTGGGCGATATAAGTCATATTGCTTACCAGCATGTTATACTTTGGTTCGGCGGTATTGTTGGACGAAGCGGCTCGGACCGACATTACGCGTACGCTTACGCGAGACCGGTTCTCCCGACGTGCTTTGCACAAAGGTGGCTAGCGGGTGTCAGTTTCTCCAACTTTAGTTGAACCAAGTGTGTCTACGCCCGGTCCTTGCGAAGGTCAAAATAGCACCAACTTGACAAACTATCGTTGTGGTTTTGATGCGTAGGTAAGATTGGTTCTTACTTAAGCCCATAGCAGCCACGTAAAACTTGCAACAAGAAAGTAGAGGACGTCTAACTTGTTTTTGCAGGGCATGTTGTGATGTGATATGGTCAAGATATGATGCTAAATTTTATTGTATGAGATGATCATGTTTTGTAACCAAGTTATCGGCAATTGGCAGGAGCCATATGGTTGTCGCTTTATTGTATGCAATGCAATTGCGCTGTAATGCTTTACTTTATCACTAAGCGGTAGCGATAGTCGTGGAAGCATAAGATTGGCGAGACGACAACGATGCTACGATGGTGATCAAGGTGTCGTGCTGGTGACGATGGTGATCATGAAGGTGCTTCGAAGATGGAGATCACAAGCACAAGATGATGATGGCCATATCATATCACTTATATTGATTGCATGTGATGTTTATCTTTTATGCATCTTATCTTGCTTTGTTTGACGGTAGCATTTTAAGATGATCTCTCACTAAATTATCAAGAAGTGTTCTCCCTGAGTATGCACCGTTGCGAAAGTTCTTCGTGCTGAGACACCACGTGATGATCGGGTGTGATTGTTGGGGAACGTTGCAGAAAATTAAAATTTTTCCTACGGTTTCACCAAGATCCATCTATGAGTTCATCTAAGCAACGAGTCAAGGGAGAGAGTTTGCATCTACATACCACTTGTAGATCACGAGCGGAAGCTAGCCAAGGGGATGGTGTTGATGGAGTCGTACTCGAACGTGATTCGGATCACCGATGTCCAAGTGCTGAACGGACAACACCTCCGCGTTGAACACACGTACGGGACGGGAGACGTCTCCTCCTTCTTGATCCAGCAAGGGGGAAGGAGAGGTTGAGGAAGATTGCTCCAACGGCAGCACGACAGCGTGGTGTAGTTGGTGCAGCAGTACTCCGACAGGGCTTCGCCAAGCATATACGGAGGAGGAGAGGTGTTGGGGAGGGGAGGGGCTGCGCCTTGGCTTGTGTTAAGCTCCCATGCGCCTCCCCACTATATATAGGGGTGGAGCGGCTGGTTTCTTGCCCTCCAAGTCCATTGGGGCGTTGGCCAAGGTGGGAGGAAAGAAATCCCATCATTTCCTTCCCCACCGATTGTTATCCCCCCTTTTTAGGGATTTTGATCTTATCCCTTCGGGATATGATCTTATTCCTTCTAAGGGGGGATCTTGGTGCGCCTTGACCAGGGGTGTGGGGACTTTCCCCCACTACTCACGTTCATGTGGGTCCCCCCATGCAGGTGGGCCCCACTCCGGAACCTTCTAGAACCTTCCCGGTACAATACCGAAAAATCCCGAACATTTTCCGGTGGCCAAAATAGGACTTCCCATATATAAATCTTTACCTCCGGACCATTCCGGAACTCCTCGTGACGTCCGGGATCTCATCCGGGACTCCGAACAACATTCGGTAACCACATACAAACTTCCTTTATAACCCTAGCGTCATCGAACCTTAAGTGTGTAGACCCTACGGGTTCGGGAGACATGTAGACATGACCGAGACGTTCTCCGGTCAATAACCAACAGCAGGATCTGGATACCCATGTTGGCTCCCACATGCTTCTCGATGTTGTCATCGGATGAACCACGATGTCGAGGATTCGATCAAACCCTGTATACAATTCCCTTTGTCAATCGGTACGTTACTTGCCCGAGACTCGATCGTCGGTATCCCAATACCTTGTTCAGTCTCGTTACCGGCAAGTCACTTTACTCGTACCGTAATGCATGATCTCGTGGCCAACACTTTGGTCACCTTGAGCTCATTATGATGATGCATTACCGAGTGGGCCCAGAGATACCTCTCCGTCATACGGAGTGACAAATCCCAGTCTCGATCCGTGTCAACCCAACAACTACTTTCGGAGATACCTGTAATGCACCTTTATAGTCACCCAGTTACGTTGTGACGTTTGATACACCCAAGGCACTCCTACGGTATCCGGGAGTTACACGATCTCATGGTCTAAGGAAGAGATACTTGACATTGGCAAAGCTCTAGCAAACGAACTAAACGACCTTTGTGCTATGCTTAGGATTGGGTCTTGTCCATCACATCATTCTCCTAATGATGTGATCCCGTTATCAACGACATCCAATGTCCATAGCCAGGAAATCATGACTATCTGTTGATCACAACGAGCTAGTCAACTAGAGGCTCACTAGGGACATATTGAGGTCTATGTATTCACACGTGTATTACGATTTCCGGATAATACAGTTATAGCATGAATAAAAGACAATTATCATGAATAATGAAATATAATAATACTTTTATTATTGCCTCTAGGGCATATTTCCAACAGTGATAGGCTCTACGTTCAAATACAACGGGTGCAAAACAGTTGCACACGCGGAATACTCAGGTTATACTTGACGAGCCAAGCATATACAGATATGGCCTCAGAACATGGAGACCGAAAGGTCGAGCGTGAATCATATAGTAGATATGATCAAAATAGTGATGTTCACCATTGAAACTACTCCATCTCACGTGATGATCGGACATGGTTTAGTTGATTTGGATCATGTGATCACTTAGAGGATTAGAGGGATGTCTATCTAAGTGGGAGTTCTTAAGTAATATGATTAATTGAACTTTAATTTATCATGAACTTAGTCCTGGCAGTATTAGCATATCTATGTTGTAGATCAACAACTCGCGTTGTTGCTTTCATATGTTTATTTTGATATGTTCCTAGAGAAAATTGTGTTGAAAGATGTTAGTAGCAATAATGCGGATTGGATCTGTGATCTGAGGTTTATCCTCATTGCTGCATAGAAGAATTATGTCCTTGATGCACCGCTAGGTGACAGACCTATTGCAGGAGCAGATGTAGACGTTATGAACATTTGGCTAGCTCAATATGATGACTACTTGATAGTTTAGTGCACCATGCTTAACGGCTTAGAATCGGGACTTCAAAGACATTTTGAACGTCATGGACCATATGAGATGTTCCAGGAATTGAAGTTAATATTTCAAGCAAATACCCGAGTTGAGATATATGAAGTCTCCAACAAGTTCTATAGCTAAAAGATGGAGGAGAATCGCTCAACTAGTGAGCATGTGCTCAGATTGTCTGGGTACTACAATTGCTTGAATCAAGTGGGAGTTAATCTTCCAGATAAAATAGTGATTGACAGAATTCTCTAGTCACCATCACCAAGTTAGTAGAACTTCGTGATGAACTATGATATGTAAGGGATAACAAAAACGATTCCCAAGCTCTTCGTAATGCTGAAATTGACGAAGGTAGAAATCGAGAAAAACATCAAGTGTTGATGGTAGACAAGACCACTAGTTTCAAGAAAAGGGCAAAGGAAAGAAGGGGAACTTCAAGAAGAACGACAAGCAAGTTGCTGCTCAAGTGAAGAAGCCCAAGTCTGGACCTAAGCCTGAGACTAAGTGCTTCTACTGCAAAGGGACTGGTCACTGGAAGCGGAACTGCCCCAAGTATTTGGCGGATAAGAAGGATGGCAAAGTAAAAAAAGGTATATTTGATATACAGATTATTGATGTGTATTTTACTAGTGTTCGTAGCAACCCATCGGTATTTGATACTGGTTCAGTTGCTAAGAGTACTAACTCGAAAAGGGCGTTGCAAAATGAACAGAAACTAGTTAAGGGTAAAGTGACGATGTGTGTTGGAAGTGGTTCCAAGATTAATATGATCATCATTGCAGACTCCCTATACTTTCGGGATTAGTGTTGAACCTAAATAAGTGTTATTTGGTGTTTGCATTGAGCATGAATATGATTTGATCATGTTTGTTGTAATACAGTTATTCATTTAAGTTAGAGAACAATTGTTGTTCTGTTTACATGAATAAAACCTTCTATGGTCATACACACCAACGAAAATGGTTTGTTGGATCTCGATCGTAGTGATATACATATTCATAATATTGAAAGCCAAAAGATGAAAAGTTAATAATGATGGTGCAATTTATTTGTGGCACTGCCGTTTAGGTCATATTGGTGTAAAGTGCATGAAGAAAATCCATGCTGATGGGCTTTTGGAATCACTTGATTATGAATTAGTTGATGCTTGCGAACCATGCCTCATGGGCAAGATGACTAAGACTCCGTTCTCCGGAACAATGGAGCGAGCAACAGATTTGTTGGAAATCATACATACTGATGTATGTGGTCCGATGAATATTGAGGCTCGTGGCAGGTATCATTATTTTCTGATCTTTACAAATGATTTGAGCAGATCTGAGTATATCTACTTGATGAAACACAAGTCTGAAATATTTGAAAAGTTCAAAGAATTTCAGAGTGAAGTGGAGAATCATCGTAACAAAAATAAAAGTTTCTATGATATGATCGCAGAAGTAAAATATTTGAGTTACGAGTTTGGCCTTCAGTTAAAACAATGTGAAATAGTTTCACTACTCACGCCACCTGGAACACCACAATGTAATGGTGTGTCCGAACGTCATAACCATACTTTATTAGATATGGTGCGATCTATGATGTCTCTTACCGATCTACCACTATCGTTTTGGGGTTATGCATTAGAGACAGCTGCATTCATGTTAAATAGGGCACCATCTAAATCCGTTGAGACGACACCGTATGAACTATGGTTTGGCAAGAAACCTAAGCCGTCATTTCTTAAAGTTTGAGGTTGCAATGCTTATGTGAAAAAGTTTCAACCTGATAAGCTCTAACCCAAATCGGAGAAGTGCGTCTTCATAGGATACCCAAAAGAAAATTTTGGGTATACCTTCTATCACAGATCCGAAGGCAATATATTCGTTGCTTTGAATGGATCCTTTCTAGAAAAAGAGTTTCTCTCGAAAGAAGTGAGTGGGAGGAAAGCAGAACTTGATGAGGTAACTGTACCTGCTCCTTTATTGGAAAGTAGTTCATCACAGAAATATGTTCCTGTGACTACTACACCAATTAGTGAGGAAGCTAATGATGATGATCATGTAACTTCAGATCAAGTTGCTACCGAACCTCGTAGGTAAACCAGAGTGAGATCCGCACCAGAGTGGTACGGTAATCCTGTTCTGGAGGTCATGTTACTTGACCATGACGAGCCTACGAACTATGAGGAAGCGATGATGAGCCCAGATTCCGTAAAATGGCTTGAGGCCATGAAATCTGAGATGGGATCCATGTACGAAAACAAAGTATGGACTTTGGTTAACTTGCCCTTTGATCGGCAAGCAATTGAAAATAAATGGATCTTCAAGAGGAAGACGGACGCTGATAGTAGTGTTACTATCTACAAAGCTAGAATTGTCACAAAAGGGTTTTCGACAAGTTCAAGATGTTGACTACGATGAGAGTTTCTCGCTCGTATCTATGCTTAAGTCTGTCCGAATCATGTTAGCAATTGCCGCATTTTATGAAATCTGGCAAATGGATAAACAAAGCTGCATTCCTTAATAGATTTCTTAAAGAAGAGTTGTATATGATGCAACCAGAAGGTTTTGTCAATCCTAAAAGTGTTAACAAAATATGCAAGCTCCAGCGATCCATCTGTGGACTGGTGCAAGCATCTTGGAGTTGGAATATGCGCTTTGATGAGATGATCAAAGTATATAGTTTTATACAGACTTGTGGTGAAGCCTGTATTTACAAGAAAGTGAGTGGGAGCACTACAACATTTCTCATAAGTATATGTGAAAGACATATTGTTGATCGAAGATAATGTAGAATTATTCTGCAAAGCATAAAGGAATGTTTGAAAAGAGTTTTTCAAAGAAAGACCTCGGTGAAGCTGCTTACATATTGAGCATCAAGATCTATAGAGATAGATCAAGACGCTTGATAAGTTTTTCAATGAGTACATACCTTGACAAGATTTTCAAGTAGTTCAAAATGGAAAAGTCAAAGAAAGAGTTCTTGCCTGTGTTACAAGGTGTGAAATTGAGTAAGACTCAAAGCCCGGGCAGAAGATAGAAAGAGAATGAAAGTCATTCCCTATGCCTCAGCCATAGGTTCTATAAAGTATGCCATGTTGTGTACCAGATCTAGTGTATACCCTACACTGTGTTAAGCAAGGGAGTGCAATAGTGATCTAAGAGTAGATCACTGGACAGCGGTCAAAATTATCCTTAGTGGAATAAGGAAATATTTCTCAATTATGGAGGTGACAAAAGGTTTGTCATAAAAAGTTAGGTCGATGCAAGTTTTGACACAGATCTGGATGACTCTAAGTCTCGATCTAGATACATATTGAAAGTGGGAGCAATTAGCTAGAGTAGCTCCATGCAGAGCATTGTTGACATAGATATTTGCAAAATACTTACGGATCTGAATATAACAGACCCGTTGACTAAAATTATCTCACAAGCAAAACATGATCACACCTTAGTACTCTTTGGGTGTAAATCACATAAACAATGTGAACTAGATTACTGACTCTAGTAAACCCTTTGGGTATAGGTCACATGACGATGTGAACTATGGGTGTTAATCAGATGGTGATGTGAACTATTAGTGTTGAATCACATGGCGATGTGAACTAGATTATTGACTCTAGTGCAAGTGGGAGACTGAAGGAAATATGCCCTAGAGGCAATAATAAAGTTATTATTTATTTCCTTATATCATGATAAATGTTTATTATTCATGCTAGAATTGTATTAACCGGAAACATAATACATGTCTGAATACATAGACAAAATAGAGTGTCACTAGTATGCCTCTACTTGACTAGCTCGTTAATCGAAGATGGTTATGTTTCCTAACCATGAACAAAAGAGTTGTTATTTGATTAACAGGATCACATCATTAGAAGAATGATGTGATTGACATGACCCATTCCAATAGCTTAGCACCCGATCGTTTAGTATGTTGCTATTGCTTTCTTCATGACTTATACATGTTCCTATGCCTATGAGATTATGCAACTCTCGTTTGCCGGAGGAACACTATGTGTGCTACCAAACATCACAACGTAACTGGGTGATTATAAAGGAGCTCTACAGGTGTCTCCAAAGGTACATGTTGGGTTGGCGTATTTCGAGATTAGGATTTGTCACTCCGATTGTCGGAGAGGTATCTCTGGGCCCTCTCGGTAATGCACATCACTTAAGCCTTGCAAGCATTGCAACTAATGAGTTAGTTGCGAGATGATGTATTACGAAATGAGTAAAGAGACTTGCCGGTAATGAGATTGAACTAGGTATTGAGATACCGACGATCGAATCTCGGGCAAGTAACATACCGATGACAAAGGGAACAACGTATGTCGTTATGCGGTCTGACCGATAAAGATCTTCGTAGAATATGTGGGAGCCAATATGAGCATCCAGGTTCCGCTATTGGTTATTGACCGGAGACATGTCTCGGTCATGTCTACATTGTTTTCAAACCCGTAGGGTCCGCACGCTTAAGGTTTCGATGATAGTTATATTATGAGTTTATGAGTTTTGATGTACCGAAGTTAGTTTGGAGTCCCGGATGTGATCACGGACATAACGAGGAGTCTTGAAATGGTCGAGACATAAAGATTGATATATTGGACGGCTATATTCGGACACCGAAAGTGTTCTGGGTGATTTCGGAGAAAACCGGAGTACCGGAGGGTTACCGGAACCCCCCCAGGAGAAGTAATGGGCCATATGGGCCTTAGTGGAGAGAGAGAAGGGCAGCCAGGGTGGGCCGCGCGCCTCCTCCCCCCTGGTACGAATTGGACTAGGAGAGGGGGGGCGACGCCCCCCTTTCCTTCTCCCTCCCCACTTCCTTTCCCCCTCCTAGTAGGAGTCCTACTCCTACTAGGAGGAGGACTCCTCCTTGGCGCGCCAATAGGGCCGGCCGGCCTCCTCCCCTTGCTCCTTTATATACGGGGGCAGGGGGCACCCCTAGACACACAAGTTGACCCACGTGATCGTTTTCTTAGCCGTGTGCGGTGCCCCCTTCCACCATAATCCTCGATAATATTGTAGTGCTGCTTAGGCGAAGCCCTGCGACGGTAGAACATCAAGATCGTCACCACGCCGTCGTGCTGACGGAACTCTTCCCCGACACTTTTCTGGATCGGAGTCCGGGGATCGTCATCGAGCTGAACGTGTGCTAAAACTCGGAGGTGCCGTAGTTTCGGTGCTTGATCGGTCGGGCCGTGAAGACGTACGACAACATCAACCGCGTTGTGCTAACGCTTCCGCTGTCGGTCTACAAGGGTACTTAGATCACACTCTCCCCTCTCGTTGCTATGCATCACCATGATCTTGCGTGTGCGTAGGAAAATTTTGAAATTACTACGTTCCCCAACACTCTACAGGTGTCTCCAAAGGTACTTGTTGGGTTGGCGTATTTCAAGATTAGGATTTGTCACTCCGATTGCCGGAGAGGTATCTCTGGGCTCACTCGGTAATACACATCACTCAAGCCTTGCAAGCATTGTAACTAATGAGTTAGTTGTGGGATGATGTATTGCGGAATGAGTAAAGAGACCTGCTGGTAACGAGATTGAACTAGGTATTGAGATACCGACGATCGAATCTCGGGCAAGTAACATACCGATGACAAAGGGAACACCGTATGTTGTTATGCGGTTTGACCGATAAAGATCTTCGTAGAATATGTAGGAGCCAATATGAGCATCTAGGTTCTGCTATTGGTTATTGATCGGAGACATTTCTCGGTCATGTCTACATAGTTCTCGAACCCGTAGGGTCCGCACGCTTAAAGTTCGATGATGGTTATATTATGAGTTTATGTGTTTTGATGTACCGAAGGTAGTTCGGAGTCCCAGATGTGATCACGGACATGACGAGGAGTCTCGAAATGGTCAAGACATGAATATTGATATATTGGACGACTATATTCGGACACCGGAATGGTTTCGGGGGTTATCGGATATATACCGGAGTACCGGGGGGTTACCGGAAACCCCCCGGGGGTTATTGGGCCTCATGGGCCCAAGTGGTGGAAGAGGAGAGGCGGCAGGAGGTGGCGCGCGGCCCCCTTGCCCCAATCCGAATTGGGAAAGGGAAGGGGGCGGCGGCCCCCCTTCTCCTTCCTTCTCTCTACCTCCTCCTTCCCCCTTGTCCTAGTTGGAATAGGAAAGGGGGGCAAAACCTACTTGGAGTAGGATTGCCCCCCTTGGGCGCGCCTCCTCCCCTTGGTCGGCCCCTTCCTCCTCCCCCTTTATATACAGAGGAGGGGGGCACTCCATAGACACAACAATTGATCTCTTGGATCTTTTAGCCATGTGCGGTGCCCCCTCCACCATAATCCACCTCGGTCATATCGCAGCGGTGCTTAGGCGAAGCCCTGCGTCGGTAGAACATCATCATTGTCACCACGCCGTCATGCTGACGGAACTCTCCCTCAAAGCTCGGCTGGATCGGAGTTCGAGGGACGTCATCGAGTTGAACGTGTGCAGAACTCGGAGGTGCCGTGCGTTCGGTGCTTGATCAGTCGGATCGTGAAGACGCATGACTACATCAACCGCGTTGTGCTAACCCTTCCGCTTTCGGTCTATGAGGGTACGTGGACACACTCTCCCCTCTTGTTGCTATGCATCACCACGATCTTGCGTGTGCGTAGGAATTTTTTTGAAATTACTACGTTCCCCAACAGCGTCATCCCTTCCTCTTTGAGGAAATACCGACGCAGTTTCAATCCGTATCACCTATTGACCTAGTGCCCAGTACTAGTTGCTATTTTTTGCTTGTTTTTGGCTTTTCAGGAAATCAGTACCAAACGGAGTCCAAATGCTACGACACTTTCTGATGATTTTTTCTAGTCCAAGAGAGACCCTAGAAGGTTCCGGAGAAGACCAGAGGAGCCACGAGGGAGCGACAAGCTAACTAGGCACGCCCCAGGGGGGCGTCCTGTTGGGGAACGTAGTAATTTAAAAAAAATTCCTACGCACATGCAAGATCATGGTGATGCATAGCAACGAGAGGGAAGAGTATTGTCCACGTCCCCTCGTAGACTGTAAGCGGAAGCGTTATCAGAACGCGGTTGATGTAGTCGAACGTCTTCACGATCTGACCGATCCAAGTACCGAACACATGGCACCTCTGAGTTCAGCACACGTTCATCTCGATGACGTCCCATGAACTCCGATCCAGCAGAGCTTCACGGGAGAGTTCCGTCAGCATGACGACGTGATGACGGTGATAATGTCGCTACCGATGCAGGGCTTCGCCTAAGCACCGCTACGATATGGTCGAGGTGGATTATGGTGGAGGGGGGCTGAGGGAGTCCTGGATTAGGGGGTGTTCGGGTAGCCGGACTATACCTTCAGCCGGACTCCTGGACTATGAAGATACAAGATTGAAGACTTCGTCCCGTGTCCGGATGGGACTTTCCTTGGCGTGGAAGGCAAGCTTGGCGATGCGGATATTCAAGATCTCCTACCATTGTAACCGACTTTATGTAACCCTAACCCTATCCGGTGTCTATATAAACCGGAGGGTTGTAGTCCGTAGGCAATCAACTCCATACACAACAATCATACCATAGGCTAGCTTCTAGGGTTTAGCCTCCTTGATCTCGTGGTAGATCTACTCTTGTACTACCCATATCATCAATATTAATCAAGCAGGAGTAGGGTATTACCTCCATCGAGAGGGCCCGAACCTAGGTAAAAAACATCGTGTCCCTTGTCTCCTGTTACCATCCGGCCTTGACGCACAGTTCGGGACCCCCTACCCGAGATCCGCCGGTTTTGACACCGACATTGGTGCTTTCATTGAGAGTTCCTCTGTGTCGTCGCCTTTAGGCCCGATGGCTCCTTTGATCATCAACAATGATACGGTCCAGGGTGAAACTTTTCTCCCCGGACAGATCTTCGTCTTCGGCGGCTTCGCTCTGCGGGCCAATTCACTCGGCCACCTGGAGCAGATCGAAAGCTACGCCCCTGGCCATCAGGTCGGGTTTGGAAGCCTAAACTACACGGGTGACATCCACGGGGACTTGATCTTTGACGGATTCGAGCCACAGCCAAGCGCGCCGCACTGTCTCGATGGGCATGATGTAGCTCTACCGCTGAACAGTGCCTTGGAGGCCGCATACGCATCGGTTTCGACCATTGATTTGGAGCACACTGCGCCGATCGAGGATCAGCGGTTGGACGCTGCCTCTGGGGCTACGATCTCAGAGGCGATCGAGCCGAACTCCAGCCCCGCACTCCGCATGGCCCGTGACTCTGAGGATCCGGACTCCTCCCTGGACTCCGAACCCCCCGCGCCCCTGCCAGTCGAATCCGATTGGGCGCCGATAATGGAGTTCACCGCCGCAGACATCTTTCAGCATTCGCCTTTTGGCGACATCCTGAACTCTCTTAAATCTCTCTCTTTATCAGGAGAGCCCTGGCCGGACTACGGTCAGCGAGGGTGGGATACGGGCGATAAGGAAATTCAAAGCCCACCCACCACCCATTTTGTAGCCACTGTCGACGATCTAACCGACATGCTTGACTTCAGCTCCGAAGACATCGACGGCATGGACGACGATGTAGGAGACGAACAGGAACCAGCACCTGTAGGGCGCTGGAAGGCCACCTCGTCATATGACATATATATGGTGGATACTCCAAAAGATGGAGATGGCGATGGAACAGTGGGGGATGACGCCCCCTAGAAACAGCCGAAGCACCGGCGTCAGCGGCGCCGCTCTAAATCCCGCCAAAGCAAAAACGGTGATTCCGGCACGGGAGATAATACTACCCCGGATAACGCCGAAGAACACCCACCTCAGCAAGATTCGGCACAGGAAGATGGAGAAGCCAACCCTCATGAGAAAGCGGCAGACCGAGAGGTCGAGGATGATAACTATACGCCTCCCTCCGAAGACGAGGCAAGCCTCGATGATGACGAATTCGTCATACCATCAGACCCCGCCGAACAAGAGCGTTTTAAATGCAGGCTTTTAGCCACGGCAAGCAGCCTCAAGAAAAAGCAGCAACAGCTTAAAGCTGCCCAAGATTTGCTAGCTGACAGATGGACTGAAGTCCTTACGGCCGAAGAGTATGAACTCGAACGCCCCTCCAAGAGTTACCCGAAGCGCAGGCCACTACCCCGATCAGAGGAGGAAGCACCTACATCACCAGCGCATGACATGGCAGACCGGCCACCTCGCGGCCGCGACAGAGAGGCCTCTCGGCCCTCCACCCAAGCCATGCCCCGACGCCGCTCAACTAAGGCACGGGAAAATGCGCCCGACCTGCGAGACATACTGGAGGATAAGGCAAGACAAACAAGATCGATCTACGGATCGCGCAGGCGCCCTACGGCATGTGACAATGATCTTCACTCCGGATACAACAAATCCGGCCGGGCCGAACACAACAGACATAGCTCTTCCGAGCTACGTCGTGATATAGCCCAGTACAGAGGCGCCGCACACCCGCTATGCTTCATGAATGAATTAATGGATCATAAAATCCCAGAGGGTTTCAAACCCGTAAACATCGAATCATACGATGGCACAACAGATCCGGCGGTATGGATCGAGGACTATCTCCTTCACATCCACATGGCACGCGACGATGATCTACACGCCATCAAATACCTCCCGCTCAAACTTAAAGGACCGGCCCGGCATTGGCTTAACAGCTTGCCAGCAGACTCAATCGGTTCTTGGAAGGACCTGGAAGCCGCATTCCTCGACAACTTCGAGGGCACTTACGTGCGACCGCCGGATGCCGACAACTTATGCCACATAATTCAGCAGCCAGAAGAATCGGCCAGACAATTCTGGACACGGTTTCTGACAAAGAAAAACCAGATAGTCGACTGTCCGGACGCAGAGGCCCTAGCAGCCTTCAAGCATAACATCCGCGACGAGTGGCTTGCCCGGCACCTGGGACAGGAAAAGCCGAAATCCATGGCAGCCCTCACGACACTCATGACCCGCTTTTGCGCGGGAGAAGACAGCTGGCTAGCTCACAGTAACAACTTATCAAAGAACCCTGGTAATTCGGATACCAAGGACAAAAGTGGCAGGACACGTCAGAATAAGCAAAAATGCCGCGTTAACAGCGACAGCAATGAAGACACGACAGTCAACGCCGGATTCAAAGGCTATAAATCCGGTTAGCGGAAAAAGCCATTCAAAAAGAATACTCAGGGCCCGTCCAGTTTGGACCGAATACTCGATCGCTTGTGCCAGAAACATGGCACCCCCTAAAGGCTAGCCAATCACACTAACAGGGATTGTTGGGTGTTCAAGCAGGCAGGCAAGTTAAGGGCCGAAAACAGAGACAAGGGGCTGCACAGCGACGACGAGGAGCCCAAGCCGCCGAACAACAATGGACAGAAGGGTTTTCCCACACAAGTGCGGACGGTGAACATGATATACGCAACCCACATTCCCAAGCGGGAGCGGAAGCGTGCGCTACGGGACGTATACGCGATAGAGCCAGTCGCCCCAAAGTTCAACCCATGGTCCTCCTGCCCGGTCACTTTTGATCGAAGGGACCATCCCACTAGCATCCGTCATGGCGGCTTCGCCGCATTGGTTCTCGACCCAATCATCGATAGATTTCATCTCACAAGAGTCCTCATGGACGGCGGCAGTAGCCTGAACCTGCTTTATCAGGATACAGTGCGAAAAATGGGCATAGATCCCTCAAGGATTAAGCCCACAAGAACGACCTTTAAAGGCGTTATACCAGGTGTAGAAGCCAACTGTACAGGCTCAGTGACACTTGACGTGGTCTTCGGATCCCCGGACAATTTCCGAAGCGAAGAGTTAATCTTCGATATAGTCCCGTTTCGCAGTGGCTATCACGCCCTGCTCGGACGAACCGCATTCGCAAAATTCAATGCGGTGCCACACTATGCACATCTCAAGCTCAAGATGCCAGGCCCTCGAGGAGTAATTACGGTCAACGGAAACACCGAACGCTCCCTCCGTACGGAGGAGCATACGGCGGCTCTCGCAGCGGAGGTACAAAGTAGCCTTCTCAGGCAATTCTCCAGTCCGGCCATTAAAAAGCCAGACACTGCCAAGCGCCCCCGGAGTAACCCACAGCAGGATCGCCTGGCACACTCTGAGCAAGCGTAGCAATGCGGCCCCAACCCCAGCTTTCGTGACATAGCAAAACCAGTACCTCGTGTACATAACTACGCCCTTGAAATACCATGGGCACAGGGGAAGGGGCACAATAACGACACGCCCCAAATTACGGCTTAAAACGTACTAGGGGCTGCCGGATTCCTTTTTTAATTTTTTCTTACTTTCAGGACTCCATACTTCGGACGACCTGTTCGGCAATTCGACTGCCGCACAAACGATGCAAGATCCAGGGAGGCAGACAAGCCATGCCGCATTATAGAACTCCCAGGTGGTCTCTGTTACGAGCGCTATACCTATTTTAAATATAATTCCGCGGCATGCCCCTGGTCAGGACATACTGAATAGTCCAGTATCTTTTGCTTACCGCACTATTTGTATCATTCGGCTTTGATAAATAGCCTCTCTATAAACAATGCTTAGCTTTCTGTCTATTTTTTGCATTACTCTCTTTTATATATGTTCATTAATGACATGTTGCACCCGTACACTACGGTACGGCAAGTACGCCAGGGGCTTCAGTACCCTTTAATATGGTGTGAGAAGTCCGTACACTTTCACAAGTGCGGCACCCCGAACTTATAGCACTATATGCATCGGGTCCGAATCATGATTTGGGTCAATAGTTGGGTTTGCCCGGCTCCTACGTTTTGGTGCCTTACGTTCCGCTATATCGGCTAAGGTAGCACTAGGAGAACCACTGCGATTGTGCCCCGGTTGAGCTGGGTTAAGCACCTCAGTGGAGAAAGCTAAAACTGATTGTCATGATGAGGCGAGAGACCGGTCGATGTTCGAGAGGTTTTTCGAGTCCCTAAAGACTTATGCCGCTTCAAGCAAGCACCCGGATTTGTCCGGCCAAGGCGTGGATAGCGCCCCGAACTCGGTCTTCCGAACTAGGGGCTTTGCCAAAATTTAAAATTATAAAGTTCTATGGCTAAGTGAGAGTGTTCAAGCATTATAGTCCGATTGCCTGGTTCGTTGTGCTGAGCGCCTCCCTCGAAGGACCCAACTATGGGAAAAAGAGCGCTCAGGTTTATCCCGAACACCCCAGCACTAGTGGCATGGGGGCAGAAGCCGACGACTGGCCATCTCTCAATTTTTTGATAAACGGCCGCACAGAAAATAATATTTTAAATTCAACAAGCATTGCTTAAGCGCCTATGAACAAGTTTTCAGCGCACATGATAAAAACGAGTGAGTTTATTCAAAAATTACATCCTTGGTACATTCATCCGCCACAAGGCGGGCACCCGCAAGAACATCCTTGTAATAGTTCTCGGGCTTGCGATGCTCCTTCCCCGGCGGCGGCCCGTCCTTCACAAGCTTCTCACCGTCTAGCTTACCCCAGTGCACCTTTGCACGGGCAAGGGCCCGACGGGCACCTTCAATGCAGACGGAACGCTTGATGACCTCGAGCCTTGGACAGGCCTCCACCAGCCACCGCACCAGCCCGAAGTAGCTCCTAGGCAGGGCCTCTCCGGGCCACAACCGAACTATGAAGCCCTTCATGGCCTGTTCAGCTGCCTTGTGGAGCTCGACCAGCTGTTTCAGCTAGTCGCTCAAGGGCACAGGGTGTCCGGCCTCAGCATACTGAGACCAGAACACCTTCTCTGTCGAGCTGCCCTCTTCAGCTCGGTAGAATGCGGCAGCGTCGGATACGCTGCGGGGAAGATCTGCGAATGCCCCTGGAGAACTCCGGATTTGGGTAAGTAACAAGTAGTTTACTTTTATATTTCTACTTTGCATAAAGAATGCCTTACCCGCTGCTATCTTCTTCATCTCCTCTAACTCTTGGAGGGCCTTTTGGGCTTCGGCCTTGGCAGACTTGGCAGTCTCAAGGGCCGCTGCGAGCTCGGACGCTTGGGTCTTTGACTCAAGCTCCAAACTCTCATGTTTTTTCACGAGAGCCTGAAGCTCTTGCTGCACCTCGCCGACCTGAGCCCCAAGTTTCTCTCGCTCGGTGCGCTCCGCGGTCGTTTTCTTTTTGGCCTCGGACAGCGCCTGCTTGAGGGTCGCCACCTCAGTCGTGGCCCTTATAATAAGCAGTGCAATCCTATTATTTTTTGCAATCACGCCTCTCTATAGGCACTTTTTCTGTAAGGTATTTCCTACCTTCTTTTTCCTCGAGCTGCCGCTTGGCAAGGCCGAGCTCTTGCTCGGTCCGCTTGAGGTCCTGTTTCAGGACACCCACCTCCCCAGTCAGTGCGGCGGTGGATTGCATCGAAGCCTGCACACGCATATTGACTCTTTATTGTTAGACTCCTGCGAAATTTACTAGATCCTCTATTCGGCTTTTCTTTCCGAACGCCAAACAGAGCATCAGGGGCTACTGTCTATGCGGTACTATTTTTATATATTTCTACTTACCTCGAAGGCTGTTAGAAGGCTAGCGCAAGCTTCAGTCAGCCCGCTCTTGGCGGACTGAACCTTCTGGATCACCGTACTCATAATAGTACGGTGCCCCTCGTCGATGGAGACACGGTCAAGCACCTCCAGCAAATTGTCCGGCACCTCCGGTTGGACGGAGGCCGCCGGCTCAGAAGGCTTGCTCCTCTTGGAAGGAGTTCGCCTACCGCGGTCCGGAACTGTGGAAGATTCCGGCGCGGTGTCCGGCACAAAGCCGGACTTGGAGCCCTGGGGGGCCTTATCCCCTTCACTCCTGGAGTCCGGGAGGTTGCCTTGCGGCTCCTCCGGGACCACCTCCTCCTGCCCTGGAGCTTGTCGCGACGCCACTTCGGTGTCGTCTGCAGTGCGGGGGGAGACAGCGGGCAGAACTGAGTTCACGTTCGATGAGTCGTCGAATTCGGCCCGGGGCGGACTGCATAATTACATTCGACATTAGGGAAAGCTGTGCGACAAAGGAACATCATGAGTTATTCTGATATCTGAACTTATGATTTCGCCGGACGCTTGGCCCTGTTTGGCCACTCTTCTTTGCCCTCTTCGGTGTTGGGGGCGTAGTCCGGCGGAGGGGTCTTCCTTTTCCTAGACCCCTCGGCCTCCCCCGTTGGGGCGGCCTTCCTCTTCTCTCCTCCCTCCACTGGGGGGGGGGGAGTTTTCTTCTTCCTCCTCCTCGTTTTCGCGGGAGGAGGGCGTCTCGGACTCGTTAGATGACGAGTCCGGCACCACCACGTTGCGGGCACTCTTTCGAGTCCCTGTGGTCTTCTTCTTCTTAGCCTTCTTTTCCGGCACCACATAAGGCGCCGGAGCCAGCAGCTTCACTAGTAGAGCTGGGGCTGGGTCTTCGGGCAGCGGAGCGGACAGTTAATCGGTCCGGATATCGCCCGCCAAGCCTGTCAAAGGTAAGAGAGCTTAGATCCCGCATAGAGTTAAACTATGAAAAAAAGCTGAAAACACTGTAAAAGGTGAAAGTAGCTTACCTCGCTAGCGTGACGCTGCGAGCTGTATCCGCGGTCCTCGGAAGCGGATGCGGGAGCCTCGGCACCTTTGATTAGCGCCTTCCAGACGTCTTCATACGTCGTGCCGAAGAGCCTGTTAAGGGTTCGGTGCTGTGCCGGGTCGAACTCCCACAGAGTAAAATCCCGTTGTTGACACGGGAGGATTCGACGAACGAGCATGACCTGGACTACATTTACAAGCCTGATTGGCTTGTTTACCAGGGACTGGATGCATGTCTTCAGTCCGGTCACCTCTTCCTCGTTACCCCATGATAGGCCCGTCTCTTTCTAGGACATGAGCCACGTGGGGGGTCCGGATCGGAACTTGGGGGCTATGATCCATTTCGGATCGCGTGGCTCGGTGATGTAAAACCACCCGGCTTGCCAACCCTTTAGGGTCTCTACTAAGGAGCCCTCGAACCACAGGATGTTGGCAATCTTGCCCGCCATGGTGCCTCCGCACTCCGCCTGGCTGCCGTGCACCACCTTGGGCTTGACGTTGAAGGTCTTGAGCCAAAGGCCGAAATGGGGGCGGACGCGGAGGAAAGTCTCGCACACGATGATAAACGCCAAGATGTTGAGGATGAAGTTCGGGGCCAAATCGTGGAAATCCAGGCCGTAGTAGAACATGAGCCCCCGGACGAATGGGTGAAGTGGAAAACCCAGTCCGCGGAGGAAGTGGGGAAGGAATACTACCCTCTCGTGGGGCCTTGGGGTGGGGAGGAGCTGCCCCTTCTCGGGAAGCCAGTGCGCGATGTCTTTGGACAAGTATCCGGCCTTCCTAAGCTTTTTGACGTCGCCCTCCATGACGGAGGAGACCTTCTACTTGCCTCCCACTCCGGACATCACTGGAGAAGGTCGAGGTGGGAAGTGCTGGCTTGGGCGCTGGAGCTCGAGTGCGCAGAAGATGGATAGGCAAAGGAGGAAGAAGGCATAGGTAAAAAGGTGGATCCCTATCCCCTTATATGGGCGGATGCGGTTGTGCGTCCCTACCTGCCTAGTAAAACTCGCTTGCCTCCCAAGCGCCGTGATAAGTGGCGCGGTTGGATTACCCACATCCGTATTGATGAGAATCCCATAAAGGGGGTACACGATCTCTGCTTTGACAAGACGTGTCAAGGAAACCGCCTCGCAAAACATGCTGAGGTGGAAAAGTAAAAACAATTCAAGTGAAGGACTTGGCTGTAGTGTGATGACGCACTGCGGAATATGTCAGCAGATTTGATTTGTGTTAATATTATTCTCTCTATGGCAATATGTGGAAGCTTATTTTGCAGAGCCGAACACTACTATTGGTGTTTACAATCTTCTATGAAGGACTTGGAGGAGGAACCCGCTTGCAATGCCGAAGACAATTTGCGTGCCAGACTCGTCGTCATTGAAGCCTGGTTCAGGGGCTACTGAGGGAGTCCTGGATTAGGGGGTGTTCGGGTAGCCGGACTATACCTTCAGCTGGACTCCTGGACTATGAAGATACAAGATTGAAGACTTCGTCCCGTGTCCGGATGGGACTTTCCTTGGCGTGGAAGGCAAGCTTGGCGATGCGGATATTCAAGATCTCCTACCATTGTAACCAACTTTATGTAACCCTAACCCTATCCGGTGTCTATATAAACCGGAGGGTTGTAGTCCGTAGGCCATCAACTCCATACACAACAATCATACCATAGGCTAGCTTCTACGGTTTAGCCTCCTTGATCTCGTGGTAGATCTACTCTTGTACTACCCATATCATCAATATTAATCAAGCAGGAGTAGGGTATTACCTCCATCGAGAGGGCCCGAACCTGGGTAAAAAACATCGTGTCCCTTGTCTCCTGTTACCATCCAGCCTTGACGCATAGTTCGGGACCCCCTACCCAAGATCCGCCGGTTTTGACACCGACAGGGGCTGATACGTCTCCAATGTTTCTATAATTTTTGATTGCTCCATGCTATATTATCTACTGTTTTGGATGTTTATGGGCTTTATTATACACTTTTATATTATTTTTGGGACTAACCTATTAACCCAGAGCCCAGTGCCAGTTTCTATTTTTTTGCCTATTTTATGGTTTCGAAGAAAAGGAAAATCAAACGGAGTCCAATTGACTTGAAACTTCACGGAACCCATTTTTGGAAGGAAAGCAACCCGGGAGACTTGGAGTCTATGTCAAGGAAGCTTCGAGGAGGCCACGAGGTAGGGGGGCACGGCCACCCCTCTAGGGCGCGCCCTCCACCCTCGTGGCCCCCTTGACATACTTCTTCCGCCTATATATCTCCATATACCCTAAAAACATCCGGGAACACAATAGATCGGGAGTTCCACCGCCAGAAGCCTCCGTAGCCATCGAAAGCCAATCTAGACCCGTTCTGGCATCCTGCCGGAGGGGGAATCCTTCTTCGGTGGCCATCTTCATCATCCCGGTGCTCTCCATGATGAGGAGGGAGTAGTTCTCCCTCGGGGCTGAGGGTATGTACCAGTAGCTATGTGTTTGATCTCTCTCTCTCTCTCTCTCTCTCTCTCTCTCTCTCTCTCGTGTTCTTGATTTGGCACGATCCTGATGTATCGCGAGCTTTGCTATTATAGTTGGATCCTATGATGTTTCTCCCCCTCTACTCTCTTGTAATGAATTGAGTTTCTCCTTTGAAGTTATCTTATCAGATTGAGTCTTTAAAGATTTGAGAACACTTGATGTATGTCTTGCCGTGCGTATCTGTGGTGACAATAGGATATCACGTGATTCACTTGATGTATGTTTTGGTGATCAACTTGCGGGTTCCGCCCATGAACCTATGCATAGGGGTTGGCACACGTTTTCGTCGTGATTCTTCGGTAGAAACTTTGGGGCACTCTTTGACGTTCTATGTGTTGGTTGAATAGATGAATCTGAGATTGTGTGATGCATATCCTATAATCATACCCGTAGATACTTGAGGTGACATTAGGGTTTTGGTTGATGTGTGGTTTAAGGTGTTATTCTAGTACGAACTCTAGAGCTGTTTGTGACACTTATAGGAATAGCCCAACGGATTGATTGGAAAGAATAACTTTGAGGTGGTTTCATATCCTACCATAATCTCTTCATTTGTTTGCTATTAGTGACTTTGGAGTGACTCTTTGTTGCATGTTGAGGGATAGTTATGTGATCCAATTATGTTATTATTGTTGAGAGGACTTGCACTAGCGAAAGTATGAACCCTAGGCCTTGTTTCCTATCATTGCAATACCGTTTATGCTCACTTTTATCATTAGTTACCTTGCTGTTTTTATATTTTCAGATTACAAAAACTAGTATCACCATCTCTTCGCCGAACTAGTGCACCTATACAATTTACCATTGTATTGGGTGTGTTGGGGACACAAGAGACTCTTTGTTATTTGGTTGCAGGGTTGCTTGAGAGAGACCATCTTCATCCGACGCCTCCTACGGATTGATAAACCTTAGGTCATCCACTTGAGGGAAATTTGCTACTGTCCTACAAACCTCTGCACTTGGAGGCCCAACAACGTCTACAAGAAGAAGGTTGTGTAGTAGACATCAAGCTCTTTTCTAGCACCGTTGCCAGGGAGGTGAGTGCTTGAAGGCATATCTTTAGTTCTTGCAATCGAGTCTTTTAGTTTCTTGTTTTATCACTAGTTTAGTTTATAAAAGAAAACTATAAAAATATTGGAATTGAGTTTGTCTCATACGCTTCATCTTTTTAATATCTTTTGTGAGTGTGATGGAAAGGAAAATTGTGCCAAAGTGTTAGAAGAAGATTGCATTAAAATGTTTGGCACTAAATCTTTGAATGATGAGCATGATTACAATGTTGTTAGTATGAACTCTTTGAATATCCACAGTACTAATCATGATTGCACTAGTTATGATGAAAATGTCTCCTATAAACATGTCAATTTTTGTGGAGTGCATTGGGTTTGTAAGTACACACCAAATAAGGAAGATAGATATTGCAAGAGGCATAAGTATTTAGAAACTAAATTGTTGCAAGAAAGTCTTGATGATTGTGCTGAAAAATTCAATATTTTTCGCGCCCCTTGTGAACTTTGCAATGAACATGGTCATTTAAATCTCCAATGCAAATTGTTTCATGACCGAATCGTATCAAAAAACTATGATAATTTGATTACCCTTGAGAATCATAAAGAGCTTAATCTTCTTTTGGGGTATGAGGAAATGAAACGTATAACTGAGGGTATTCCAAAGTTTAATCTTGGTAGATTTCTTGATTTTGATCTAGAGAAAATTTATATGTATTGTGCGGTGAATTGTATTGAAAATCCTTATATTGCCAATTACATAAAGAAAAGAAAGCAAATAGAAGATGAAGAGAATACTAATGAAAGGGAAGAAACTTCCCAGTATCCTTCTATTATTTCTTATGATGAATTAGGTAATGAGGAGGAGCCTCCTATTCAACCAATCTCATTAATAAGGAGCTCCAAAAAGAGGATTGAACCCACACATGATGTGGTGAAGAAGAAGAAAAGAAAAAGAAAGAGAGGTAAAAAGATATCTCCCCCAAATAATGTTGATCCTATTACTATTGTGCCTCATGAAAATATAATTGTGGAAGATAATGATACTTCTTATGATCTTGAAAATCTTTTTGGCACTTGCTTGGAAGAATATGATAATTGCTATACTATTGGTGCTATCCATACTATTGATGATGAAAGTGATTATGCTTATGATACGAAAAGGCCCAAGCTTGGGGATGCTATGTTTGATGAGGATGACATATTTGAGAATATATTTTCTGAAATTAATGTTTGTACCAATCTTGGGGATGCTACGTTTAATGAAGATGATATTTTTAGTCTCCCAAGTTTTGATATGCAAATTTATAATGATGATAGCATGCCTCCTACTTATGATGATTATTATGATGATACTTATACTATAAAAACTAGTAATTATATTTATAAAACTTGCCATGATTATGGTTACCCCTTTTCTGAACATTACTCTTTTAATGTGGAAATAATTTATATTATTCAAGTCTCTTATGATACTCCCACTATCCCGAATGAGAAGAATTTTGCTTATGTGGAGAGTAATAAAATTTCTATGCTTGTAGATCATGAAAAGAATGCTTTAGGTGCCGGTTATATTGTTGAATTCATTCATGATGCTACTGAAAATTATTATGAGGGAGGAACATATGCTTGTAGGAATTGCAATAATATCAAGTTTCCCCTCTATGTGCTTAAAATTTTGAAGTTATGCTTGTTTTACCTTCCTATGCAAGTTGATTATTGTTCCCATAAGTTGTTTAATCACAAAATCCCTATGCATAGGAAGAGGGTTAGACTTAAATGTGCTAGTCATATTCTTCATGATGCTCTCTTTATGTTACAATTCTTATCTTTTATGTGAGCATCATTGAAATCATCATGCCTAGCTAGGGGCATTAAACGATAGTGCTTGTTGGGAGGAAACCCAACTTTATCTTTGTTCCTTGCTTTTTTGTTCCTGTTTAGTAATAAATAATTCATCGAGCCTCTGTTTAGATGTGGTTTTATGTCTTTAATTAGTGTTTGTGCCAAGTAGAACCTTTGGGAAGACTTGGGGAAAGTCTTGTTGATCATGCTGTAAAAAAAACAGAAACTTTAGCGCTCACGAGAATTGCTGCCAGTTTTTATTGGAGAGTGCTATTGAGTTAATTATTTTTACAGATGATTAATAGACAAATTACTCACGTCCAGAAATTTATTTGAGAATTTTATGAGTTCCAGAAGTTTGCGTTAGTTAAAGATTACTACAGATTGTTCTGTTTTTGACAGATTCTGTTTTCTATGTGTTGTTTACTTATTTTGATGAATCTATGGCTAGTAAAATAGTTTATAAACCATAGAGAAGTTGGAATACACTAGGTTTAACATAAATAAATAATGAGTTCATTACAGTCTTGAAGTGGTGATTTATTTTCTTATACTAACGGAGCTTACGAGTTTTCTGTTAAGTTTTGTGTTGTGAAGTTCTCAAGTTTTGGGTAAGGATTTGATGGACTATGGAATAAGGAGTGGAAAGAGCCTAAGATTGGGGATGCCCAAGGCACCCCAAGGTAATATTAAAGGATAGTCAAAAAGCCTAAGCTTGGGGATGCCCCGGAAGGCATCCCCTCTTTCGTCTTCGTTCATCAGTAACTTTACTTGGAGCTATATTTTTATTCACCACATGATATGTGTTTTGCTTGGAGCGTCAATTTATTTTGTTAAGATTTGCTTTCTGTTATTTAGAACAATGTTTTGCATCTTTTATTTCAATAAAAGTAGCATTGATAGCCTTTACTATGCCTATTTTAGAAGTCCACATGTTGCTGTTTGAAAACAGAAAGTTTACCGCTGTTGCAATAATTCCCTAGAAAAGTCAGAATGTGATAACATGTTGAAACCTTTTTCATATTAAGCTCTGATAAATTTACTACAGTGGAAATTTTCTTTCATAATTTTTGGAGCTAGGGAAGTATGGATGTTGCTGCATTCTTTACAGACTGTCCTGTTTAGGCAGATTGCTGTTATGTTTGCATTGTTTGCATATGTTTGCTCCTTTAATGGTTCTATTTGAGGATAGAAATATTAAATATGCAGAGGCATTTAGTATGCAATGTTGAATAATAATTTTTAGTGATTTGCTACGGTAGAGTATGATAAGGATTTTGCAATGGTTTATACTAACTTATCTCACGAGTCCTTGTTGAGTTTTGTGTGGATGAAGCTTTTGAGATTTAGGGAAGACCGTGATATGAGAGGAATTAAGGAGACACAAAAGTTGGGGATTCACAAGGCATCCCAAGATAATATTAAAATAAGTCTCAAGCATCTAAGCTTGGGGATGCCTCGGTTGGCATCCCACCTTTCTTCTTCAACAACTATCGGTTAGTTTCGGTTGATCCTAAGTTTTTGCTTATTCACATGATGTTTGCCATTCTTAGAATGTCATTTTATTTTGCTTTGCTTTCTGTTTGAATAAAGTATCAAGATCTGAAATTATTAAATGTTAGAGAGTCTTCACATAGTTGCATAATTATTCGACTACTCATTGATCTTCACTTATATCTTTCAGAGTAGTTTGTCATTTGCTCTAGTACTTCACTTATATATTTTTAGAGCACGGTGGTGGATTTGTTTTATAGAAACTATTGATCTATCATGCTTCACTTAGATTATTTTGAGAGCCTTAATAGCATGGTAATTTACTAAAATCCTAATATGCTAGGTATTCAAGATTAGTAAAAACTTTCTTATGAGTGTTTTGAATACTAAGAGATGTTTGATGCTTGATGAATGTTTTGAGATATGGAGGTAATAATATCAAAGTCGTGCTAGTTGAGTAGTTGTGAATTTGAGAAACGCTTGTGTTGAAGTTTGCAAGTCTCGTAGCATGCACATATGGTAAACGTTGTGTAACAAATTTGAAACATGAGGTGTTATTTGATTGTCTTTCTTATGAGTGGCGGTCGGGGACGAGCGATGGTCTTTTCCTACCAATCTATCCCCCTAGGAGCATGCGCGTAGTGCCGAGGTTTTTGATGACTTGTAGATTTTTACAATAAGTATGTGAGTTCTTTATGACTAATGTTGAGTCCATGGATTATACACACTCTCACCCTTCCATCCTTGCTAGCCTCTTCGGTACCGTGCATTGCCCTTTCTCACATCGAGAGTTGGCGCAAACTTCGCCGGTGCATCCAAACCCCGTGATATGATACACTCTGTCACACATAAACCTCCTTATATCTTCCTCAAAACAGCCACCATACCTACCTATTATGGCATTTCCATAGCCATTCCGAGATATATTGCCATGCAACTTTCCACCGTTCCGTTTATTATGACACGCATCATCATTGTCATATTGCTTTGCATGATCATGTAGTTGACATCGTATTTGTGGCAAAGCCACCGTTCATAATTTTTCATACATGTCACTCTTGGTTCATTGCATATCCCGGTACAACCGCCGGAGGCATTCATATAGAGTCATCTTTGTTCTAGTATCGAGTTGTAATCATTGAGTTGTAAATAAATAGAAGTGTGATGATCATCATTTCCTAGAGCATTGTCCCAAGTGAGGAATATAAAAAAAAGAAAAGAAAAGAGAAAGGCCATAAAAAAGATAAGGCCCAAAAAAGAGAAAGGCCATAAAAAAAGAGAAGGCCCAAATAAAAAAAATTAAAAATGAGAGAAAAATAGAGAAGGGACAATGCTTGCCACACTTGTGCTTTAAAGTAGCACCATAATCCTCATGATAGAGAGTCTCTTGTTTTGTCACTTTCATATACTAGTGGGATTTTTTTTCATTATAGAACTTGGCTTGTATATTCCAACAATGGGCATCCTCAAGTGCCCTAGGTCTTCGTGAGCAAGCAAGTTGGATGCACACCCACTTAGTTTCTTGTGTTGAGCTTTCATACATTTATAGCTCTAGTGCATCCGTTGCATGTCAATCCATACTCCTCGCATTAACATCAATCTGTGGGCATCTCCATAGCCCATTGATTAGCCTCGTTGATGTGAGACTTTCTTCCTTTTTGTCTTATCCACCTAACCCCCATCATCATATTCTATTCCACCCATAGTGCTATGTCCATGGCTCGCGCTCATATATTGCGTGAAAGTTTATGAGTTTGAGATTACTAAAGTATGAAACAATTGCTTGGCTTGTCATCGGGGTTGTGCATGATGAGAGCATTCTTGTGTGACGAAAATGGAGCATGACTAAACTATATGATTTTGTAGGGATGAACTTTCTTTGGCCATGTTATTCTGAGAAGGCATGACTGCTTAGTTAGTATGCTTGAAGTATTATTATTTTTATGTCAATATGAACTTTTATCTTAAATCTTTTGGATCTGAATATTCATGCCACAATTAAGAAGAATTACAATGAAATTATGCCAAGTAGCACTCCGCATCAAAAATTCTGTTTTTATCATTTACCTACTCGAGGACGAGCATGAATTAAGCTTGGGGATGCTGATACGTCTCCAACGTATCTATAATTTTTGATTGCTCCATGCTATATTATCTACTGTTTTGGATGTTTATGGGCTTTATTATACACCTTTATATTATTTTTGGGACTAACCTATTAACCTAGAGCCCAGTGCCAGTTTCTGTTTTTTGCCTATTTTAGGGTTTCGAAGAAAAGGAAAATCAAAAGGAGTCCAATTGACCTGAAACTTCACGGAACCCATTTTTGGAAGGAAAGCAACCCGGGAGACTTGGAGTCTACGTCAAGGAAGCTTCGAGGAGGCCACGAGGTAGGGGGCGCGCCCACCCCCCTAGGGCACGCCCTCCACCCTCGTGGGCCCCTCGTGGCCCACCTGACGTACTTCTTCCGCCTATATATCTCCATATACCCTAAAAACACCCGGGAACACAGTAGATCGGGAGTTCCACCGCCAGAAGCCTCCATAGCCACCGAAAGCCAATCTAGACCCGTTCCGGCACCCTGCCGGAGGGGGAATCCTTCTCCGGTGGCCATCTTCATCATCCCGGTGCTCTCCATGACGAGGAGGGAGTAGTTTTCCCTCGGGGCTGAGGGTATGTACCAGTAGCTATGTGTTTGATCTCTCTCTCTCTCATGTTCTTGATTTGGCACGATCTTGATGCATCGTGAGCTTTGCTATTATAGTTGGATCCTATGATGTTTCTCCCCCTCTACTCTCTTGTAATGAATTGAGTTTCTCCTTTGAAGTTATCTTATCGGATTGAGTCTTTAAAGATTTGAGAACACTTGATGTATGTCTTGCCGTGCGTATCTGTGGTGACAATGGGATATCACGTGATTCACTTGATGTATGTTTTGGTGATCAACTTGCGGGTTCCGCCCATGAACCTATGCATAGGGGTTGGCACATGTTTTCGTCGTGATTCTCCGGTAGAAACTTTGGGGCACTCTTTGAGGTTCTATGTGTTGGTTGAATAGATGAATCTGAGATTGTGTGATGCATATCGTATAATCATACCCACGGATACTTGAGGTGACATTGGAGTATCTAGGTGGCATTAGGGTTTTGGTTGATTTGTGTCTTAAGGTGTTATTCTAGTATGAACTCTAGGGCTGTTTGTGACACTTATAGGAATAGCCCAACGGATTGATTGAAAAGAATAACTTTGAGGTGGTTTTGTACCATACCATAATCTCTTCGTTTGTTCTCCGCTATTAGTAACTTTGGAGTGACTCTTTGTTACATGTTGAGGGATAGTTATGTGATCCAATTATGTTATTATTTTTGAGAGGACTTGCACTAGCGAAAGTATGAACCCTAGGCCTTGTTTCCTATCATTGCAATACCGTTTATGCTCACTTTTATCATTAGTTACCTTCCTGTTTCTATATTTTTAGATTACAAAAACTATTATCTACTATCCATATGGCACTTGTATCACCATCTCTTCACCGAACTAGTGCACCTATACAATTTACCATTGTATTGGGTGTGTTGGGGACACAAGAGACTCTTTGTTATTTAGTTGCAGGGTTGCTTGAGAGAGACCATCTTTATCCTAAGCCTCCTATGGATTGATAAACCTTAGGTCATCCACTTGAGGGAAATTTGCTACTGTCCTACAAACCTCTGCACTAGCAGGCCCAACAATGTCTATAAGAAGAAGGTTGTGTAGTAGACATCAGGGGCACTGCACACGGCTAAGGGATCAATGATCAACTTGTGTGTTCTAGGGTGCCCCTGCCCCCGTATATAAAGGAGCAAGGGGGAGGCTAGCCGACCCAACTAGGGCGCGCCAGGAGGAGTCCTCCTAGTAGGAGTAGGACTCCCCTTTCCTACTCCTACTAGGAGGAGGAAAGGAAGGGGGAAGGGAAGAAGGAAGGAGAGGGAGAAAAGGAGGAAAGGGGGGCCGACCCCCTAGTCCAATTCGGTTTGGGCTAGGGGGGCCGCGCGCCCTGCCTCCTCTCTTCCACCACTTGGCCCATGAGGCCCAATACTTCTTCCCCGTATTCCCGTAACTCCTCGGTACTCCGAAAAATACCCGAATCACTCGAAACATTTCCGATGTCCGAATATAGTCGTCCAATATATCGATCTTTACGTCTCGTCCATTTCGAGACTCCTCGTCATGTCCCCGATCTCATCCGGGACTCCGAACTACCTTCGGTACATCAAATCACATAAACTCATAATATCGATCGTCACTGAACGTTAAGCGTGCAGACCCTACGGGTTCGAGAACTATGTAGACATGACCGAGACACGTCTCCGGTCAATAACCAATAGCGGAACCTGGATGTTCATATTGGCTCCTACATATTCTACGAAGATCTTTATCGGTCAAAACCGCATAACAACATATGTTGTTCCCTTTGTCATTGGTATGTTACTTGCTCGAGATTCGATCGTCGGTATCTCAATACCTAGTTCAATCTCTTTACCGACAAGTCCCTTTACTCGTTTCCGTAATGCATCATCCCGCAACTAACTTATTAGTTGCATTGCTTGCAAGGCTTATAGGGATGTGCATTACCGAGAGGGCCCAGAGATAGCTCTCCGACAATCGGAGTGACAAATCCTAATCTCGATCTATGCCAACTCAACAAGTACCATCGGAGACACCTGTAGAGCACCTTTATAATCACCCAGTTATGTTGTAACGTTTGGTAGCACACAAAGTGTTCCTCCGGTATTCGGGAGTTGCATAATCTCATAGTCGGAGGAACATGTATAAGTCATGAAGAAAGCAGTAGCAACAAACTAAACGATCACCGTGCTAAGCTAACAGAATGGGTCAAGTCAATCACATCATTCTCTAATGATGTGATCCCGTTAATCAAATGACAACTCATGTCTATGGCTAGGAAACATAACCATCATTGATTCAATGAGCTAGTCAAGTAGAGGCATACTAGTGACACTTTGTTTGTCTATGTATTCACACATGTACTAAGTTTCCGGTTAATACAATTCTAGCATGAATAATAAACATTTATCATGATATAAGGAAATAAATAATAACTTTATTATTACCTCTATGGCATATTTCCTTCACGTCCCCCATGCTTGTGGGCCCCTCGTGGCACCCCTTGACCTAATTACACCTCTATAAATTCTCAAATATCCCTAATATACGAGAGAGCCACCTGAAAACACTTCTTCTGCCACCGCAATCTTCTGTTGTTCCGCGATCCCATCTGGAGGCCTTTTCTGGCACTCTGCCGGAGGGGGAATCGATCACGAAGGGCTTCTACATCATCCTTGTTGCCCTTCCAATGATGCATGAGTAGTTTACCACAGACCTACAGGTCCATAGTTAGTAGCTAGATAGCTTCTTCTCTCTTTGATCTTCAATACAATGTTCTCCTTGATGTTCTTAGAGTTCTATTCGATGTAATATTCTTTTGCGGTGTGTTTGTTGGCATCCGATGAATTGTGGGTTTATGATAAAATTATTCATGAATATTATTCGAGTCTTCTATGAACTCTTTTATGCATGATTATTATAACTTTGTATTTCTCGCTGATCTATTCGTTTGGGTTGGCCACCTAGATTGATTTATCTTGCAATGAGAGAGGTGCTTTGCGATGATTTCAATCTCGCGACGCTCCATCCCAATGACAAAAAGGGAAAGGACACGTATTTGTGTTGTTGCCATTAAGGATGAAAAGATGAGGGTTTTTTATATTGATTGAGTTACTTTGTCTACATCATGTCGTTTTGCTTAAGGCGTTACTATGTTTTTATAGCTTAATACCCTAGATGCATGCTAGATAGCGGTCGATGGATGGAGTAATAGTAGTAGATGCAGGCAGGAGTCGGTCTACTTGTCTTGGACGTGATGCCTATATACATGATCATTACCTTGAATATCGTCATAACTATGTGCCTTTTCTATCAGTTGCCCAACAGTAATTTGTTTATCCATCGTGTGCTTTTTGTTCGAGAGAGAAGCCTATACTGGAAACTATGTCCCCAGGGGTTTACTTTTATCATATATAAAATCTAAAAATACCTTGCTGCTATTTATTTAACGTTAATTTATTTTGTGTTTTATGTATCTATCTATCACTACGAGATTTGATCCTTATAATTAACCGTCGAGGGATTGACAACCCCCTTGTTTGCGTTGGGTGCAAGTATTTGCTTTTGTGTGTGTATGTGCTGCTAATGAGGTTCTGCGTGGTTTTCCTACTGGAGTGATAACCTTGGTTCTTAAGCAAGGGAAATACTTATCTTTATTGTACTGCTTCATCCTCTCCTCTTCGAGGAAATTTCAACGCACCTCACAAGTAGCAAACCCTAACCTCGCCCCCTCAAGAAGCTGATAGAATCTACGCCGGAACTCTGTCTAATCCGTCCCAATGGACGAACTTGAGGAGGATCAGAGCCCGAAAGACTGACTCAAAAAAGAAGCGCCGACATCCATCCAAACACCGCCCCTGCGAGGACTAAAACCCTACCTATCTACTAGTCGGATCCGAGGCACCAGAAATCCTCTCACCGCCACCGGCCGCCGGAGCGGTGGGCAGAGGGGAGGCAAATCCACAGGCCCGTCGGTGAAGATCGAGATGAGTAAGGTAAATGGGGCGAAAAACCATTTTTAATACATGAAGCTATTAAAAATAAGGGTGAAACATGAAGTTAAGTTTTAGAGGGAAAAATAGAGGCAAGGCTAAATGCAGCCTCCTCCATTTCCTTTTTAATAAGGTGTGTGTCTCTGCCGCAACCTGCGTCGTCACGAGGCTGGCGGACTCGTCGAGGAGGCAAGGGGTGGGTGAGGGTCGGGTCGAAAACGACACACCTCTTGGAAGGCAGCCCGGCTCCTTGTGACCGTTCGATCCGTCCAAGGGCTAGCTGCCTTTTGGCTCCATCGGAGTGTCCTCCAACGCCACCACGGCGGAGATCTATTTCTATCCCCCGGAACCCTCCGCCCCTTCCCCCCTAAATCTCTCCGCCCCCTCCGCCGCCTCGCCACCCTCACCTCAGCCTCACCCTCGCCGCCGGCCCCCAGCCCCTCTCCCAAACCCCTGCCCGATGACGTCCCCGGCGCCAGCGCCGCCAGCGGCCGCTGCGGCGCAGTCCCCGCCTCCCCGCATCGGCCTCGCCGGCCTCGCCACCATGGGCCAGAACCTCGCGCTCAACATCGCCGAGAAGGGCTTCCCGATCTCCGTCTACAACCGCACCGCCGCCAAGGTCGACTCCACGCTCTCCCGCGCCGCCGCCGAGGGCGCGCTCCCCGTGCTCGGCCACCGCGACCCGCGCGACTTCGTGCTCTCCCTCGCGCGCCCCCGCACCGTCGTGCTCCTCGTCCAGGCCGGCCCCGCCGTCGACGCCACCATCGACGCCCTCTCGCCCTACCTCGACGCCGGCGACGCCATCGTCGACGGCGGCAACGAGTGGTACCAGAACACGGAGCGCCGCATCGAGCAGGCCGCCTCCCGCGGGATACTCTACCTCGGCATGGGCGTCTCCGGCGGCGAGGAGGGCGCGCGGAACGGCCCCTCGCTCATGCCCGGCGGCGACTTCCAGGCCTACAGCAACATCAAGGACATCCTTGAGAAGGCTGCGGCTCAGACGGAGGACGGCCCGTGCGTCACGTTTGTCGGGCCCGGTGGCGCCGGCAACTTTGTCAAGATGGTGCACAACGGGATCGAGTATGGTGATATGCAGCTCATCGCCGAAGCCTATGACGTGCTCCACCGTGTTGGTGGCCTCTCAAACTCGGAGATAGCCGATGTGTTTGCCGAGTGGAACAAGGGAGAGCTGGAGAGCTTCTTGGTGGAGATTACTGCAGACATATTCACTGTGGCTGATCCACTGGAGGGGAGCACCGGCGGGGCGCTGGTTGACAAGATTCTTGACAAGACCGGGATGAAGGGGACCGGGAAGTGGACGGTGCAGCAGGCGGCGGAGCTTGCAGTCGCTGCGCCCACGATTGCAGCATCGCTGGATGGGAGGTACTTGTCGGGGCTCAAGGATGAGCGAGTTGCAGCCGCAAGTGTGCTAGAGGAAGAGGGGATGCCAGTTGGGCTTCTGGAGAAGATTAATGTCGATAAGAAGGTGCTGGTGGACAGGGTCAGGCAAGCGCTTTATTCGTCCAAGGTTTGCAGCTACGCACAGGGGATGAATCTGCTAAGAGCCAAGAGTGTGGAGCAGGGCTGGAATCTTAACCTTGCCGAGCTTTCAAGGATTTGGAAGGGTGGATGCATTATTCGGGCAAGGTTTCTTGATAGGATTAAGAAGGCTTATGACAGGAACCCTGAGCTGGCCAATTTGATTGTCGACAGGGAGTTCGCCAGGGAGATGGTGCAGAGGCAGGGCGCATGGCGGTGGGTTGTGGCCCGGGCAGTAGAGGCCGGGATTAGCACCCCAGGGATGTCTGCGAGCCTTTCATACTTTGATACCTATAGGTGCAACCGGTTGCCAGCAAATCTGATCCAAGCACAGAGGGACTTGTTTGGAGCACACACCTATGAGCGCATTGACCGCCCAGGTTCTTTCCACACCGAGTGGACTAAGCTGGCGAGGGAGGGCAAGTGAATGACTTTGCCGCCACCTGAGGAATTTGGTGGTACCATATGTGGTCTCGGTGACTCTGGGGTGATGTCTCTTCGTGGTTGTCTTTAATTTATCTATTGCTGTTTTTGCAATACGAGATCTGAATTGTGTACCTTGAATAATGTAGCGTCTTGTGCTGTATGCACGTGAAGAACATTTGTGTAGCTTCAGGTTCTATGGTTTAGATACACCCAGTTTTATCCAGTCATAAATTTGGAGCAATGGTTTTCATGCCTCACATCCCAATGTTGCCCTGGAAGTGTGATTTCGAATATGTCAATATGGTGGCAAGAGTAGTGACTGATGTTTCTCTACTTCTATGAATCTATTTTAGGTTGTTCGGTGTTGCAAGGTGTTTCATTTCACCTGTTGTGCTGTCATCCTACTGTTGGAGCTATCTCTGGTCCTGGGATGAGTTTCATCTTGTTATGGGCGGGGCCATGCCATATGACATGTATTTGAAAATATCAAAGATGGAAAATCTGTTTGATTGTAGATACAAAAGGAAATCATTATTAATGAGCCTGCTCGTTCTCAATGAAAATGTCTTCTTGTTTGTTGGATAGCAAGACTGGACAAATTTTTGCAAATGATTGTTCTTTTGTTATTGTTGAAGCTTTGTGTTCCAGGAGAAAGCTAAATTATATCAGAGAGAAAAGAGGTACCTGTGTAGTTTTATGAATTTATACAGTACTTCTGTTCAACTGGTCAAAACTCAAACCTTTGATAAGATATGCAACTAATTTTTCAGATTAATCGTTTCTCCATGTTGATCATGTTTCACTTCTTTTTACATGTTGAAGTAGCAAGAATATTTCCCAAATGAAGAATTGCTGTGGCCACCACACTTCTCTTTTGTAATGGTGCCCTGTTGCAAGGGCTTGACTGTTCTAGTAGTTTGAACACTGCACACCATAACAGTTAACAGGAAAAATGAGCTGAGTCGTTGCACACACTAATTTGCAGGTGACAACAGGAACCAAACCAATACAACACATGCTTTTGGATGGTAGCCAAATCCGGAACAAGGCGAAGACGAAGCTCACCGAGATACTGAAGGTCTTATTTTCATCATCTACATACATGATCTAAATATTTGTTTGCATTGTCCTATTTATTAATTATTCTGTTACCCACAGTCTCCAGCTCTCTAGCCTGTCGTCCAAGAAGTGCCTTGGACAGTAATGCATTGGTCCAAGAATGAGCAGAGGATGCTTCTCACCGTATGCTAATGGTTTACGATGCAAACATGATGCTTCTCACAGTAACAACGAGTAGTGATAAGTAGCTCTCTCATACAACGATGGATCTTGTACATATTTTTCTCCCTTCTATAAATTTAAGGTACGCCTTTGGTGTACCCTCGAAAAAAAAATACAACGATGGATAAATGAGAGATTTTTTTTAAAAAAAGAAAGGATAATGCGAGGTTGGGCGTTCGATCTCTCGACCGGCTACTTTAGCTAGCAAACCTATCGCGTAAATAAACTTTTTTATTTCGCTGAAACCACTGATGGGCCGGTTATGTTTCGCGTTACTGTTCCGAGCCGGCCCATGCGGGCGGGCGGGCGAGAGCGCCGCTCCTGGTAGTTTCGTAAATTGTCCCACATCGCCCGCTGTGGCACGGTGCACCCTGCTTTATCTACTGGCCTGCCTACATGGCGTTGCCTCCACGGGGGGAGTGGACACAGCCGGCCGGCAATGAGAGGAAAAAAGAGAGAGGTAAAAGTGAGGAAAAAAAGAGACCAAGGGCCCACACAAAAAAGCGGCCATAGCCCACAAAAGATATAGAGGCCAGAGCCCAAGAAAAGCAGTACCCAGGGAGGCTTTTTTTCATTTTAAACTTTGCGTGATTTTTTTTTACTCGTACGTGATTTTTCGGACTCTTGATATATAATATTTTCCCAACTTTAACAGGCCCTCTTTTACTCTTGACATATAATATGTTTAGTCTTGCCTATAAAGTTTCTTTGTGGTATTTTTGAAAGCATTTTCTTTCTATTGACGTAATCAAGCTCCCAGGCCGGATAGGGGTGGATTTTGCTACATGGCACCTAATTAATCGCAAAAGTTTCTCAATGAGAAGCGCATAATGTTCGGCTCTGGTAGAACAGATGTGTATTGTGGATGTGGGAGCTACAAGCACTGGGCGGGACGGCTCTCGCTCAAGCCTTAAATCTTGTATGGATATGTTCGGTGCCGCAAAATAAGTGAGAATTCCCGCTTGGACATTAGGCCGTAACCCGCTAGCTAATAAATCTTACATTCTTAATAAATCGATCATCACTACTATCAATTCTCTCAACATGTGCACTGTCCATATCATCGTCATCATACCATCTCATCATTTAGTTTGCAGCCTCACTATATCAATAGCATGCCACCTCAGCATTTTTTCCACGAATCATGTGATTAAACTCCGGTAATTAATTGAAGCGGGCATGTTACGTCTTCCACAATTGATGAACCGGTGTAAAAACTAATAAAAGAAGCCCATCGGTCCATCTTTTCATATCTATATTACTTTTCCGTATGTATCTTGGCAGAGTAGGCAACGCCCTCGACCCCCGCCTACGCACCATCGCACGACGCCCTACAACCCAGCCGGCCGGCCATCCGGCATTTAGCCAAGGTAGATCTAGCAAGATTTTCAGCGGCGGTGGCCGGCAGGGTGAGAGAAGGGTTCAGGGTATCCATTCCATCAGGACGGACGGTCATCGGTGGGCGTGTGGCGGCTACAGCGACGGGAGACAGGGCGGCGCAAGGGTGGGAGAAGGAGAGGCACTAGTTTAATTGGCCACGGCGGGAGTGAGTATATTTAGGGATATTTGGGAGATATTGAGAGTTGGAGTAAATAATGGTGATATTGGGCCCCGTTCGTCCTTCCTGCTCGACACGACAGCGTCAGATCACTGGGGAAAAAAAACCTATTATGCAAGAGTGAACAATGGGTAGAGTACAGATTGGAGGTTGTAGATCTGGAGTGAACAATGCGTGACGTCCTTGGGTGAGAGAGCATGCATGCGCATTCTTTGAACATGGTGACCGGGCGACACTCTACTCCCACGACAAACAAATCATCTGGCGACGGATACTCGCAACACAGTTGTAATATGCACGTTCCAACAACTCATCAGCGAGGACTATCAGCAAAACACAGGCATCCTAGATCCATCTACATTTGTAACAGCCAACAGTCGGGAACCTGACACGATTACATGGCTACAAGGTTCCTGTAGAGGCCACTGTTTTCCCAGGTAAAGCGACAGTACGCATGGAATGGTCTGCTGAGATCTATGCATCTATCTATCCTCAGAAGCAACAAACCAAAGTACGTCCGCACAACAAAAACTATTCGCCACATTATCATTTTGCTGTCGGTCACGGGCGTCTTGCCTTCAAATGAGAAGACAGTTCGTGTTGAAGCACACAACTTTACAAGTGCTCAATCTTCGTGGACAGACGAGTGATCCTGGGAGGGAGGAGTCGGGACGGTACTCGAGTAACTTGACTTGTTGACAAGGGCCTTGCGCGGGGCGTCCATGAAGCCTTTTCACCTGACAACATATGCAACTTAAAAGGTCAGATGCTTATCGGGAAGCCAACTGCAAGCACGCAGTGATGTGGAGTGGGAGTGCAGCACCACGTGTATAGAAACCTCAATCATACAGCTCAGACAAGGATTGCCCTGCTTTCAGAGAGAGGCCCATCAAATGTGAATGACAACTTCACTTAGGAAAAATAGCATCAACCACTAGGCTTAGTTTCAACACCTCAAAACAGACAGCATAAGAAACCCCCATCCCCTGTATGGGTAACTTGATCAGCATAAGATACCTATTGTTTTTCATCATTCTGATCAAGTTACCCATGCAGCCCTTTGTACCTAAGCATCTTCATCTAAATGTTCCAGATCTGACTGTAGGAGAAGAGCTAGAAATTATACATCGGTATGGGACGTTTTTCATTTTAGTCTTGGATGGACTCTCTTTAGGCTGTTGGAAACACATACTAGTTTTGGATGGCCATAAATTCATTCATGCAAGATGCATCAGCCACAAAAAGGAACAAGAGGAATATTTTACTCAAGAAATATGAGCATGCCAAGTTTCTTTTTCAGAGGGTGCTATGCTGAAAAGACAATCTATATTTCAAATGCTCACCTCTTGGATTCCTTGCCCCATACCCCCTTCCTGCGTTCCCTATTCCCATCGCGAACTCGTGAAGGATAGGGAGGGGGAGGCAGGTCAGGACTGGACTGCTCCTTGTCCCTCAACTCAGTCAGCCGAGCACTCATCCTCTTCTTTACTGGAAGCGCAGGCTTTGTTGAAGCTGGTTTCATTTCATCTTCGATTGCATTTATAACAACCTTCACATCCTTGCCATCAAATAGAAATGTGTCTTCGAGGAGGACCAAATTCTTCAAAGAGCGAAGTAGCCCTGTTTAGCAAATAAAATATGAGAAAAATTACATATGATTGGTTGGTTTATTTTCAATTTGAATAAACTAGAACATATTTCTTACTTTCAGATGTTTTCACAGAGAGTGAATTATTCACTGCATGCTGGAGTAGTTCAATTCGCATGACAATATCTTTTCTTTGAGGAATTTGTACTTTAACTTGTTTAATCAAAATCTTCAAATCTGTTATTGCTTTGGGGAAATCAGATTCTACTGAAAATAAAAACAGAGTGGATCAGGCACAAAATATCTATGAACAGATGAAGAAACTACCCTATAAACAAATGAAGAAGAAAATACACCAAGCTAGACCTTCGTTCCAGTTACCATCTAGTCCGGCTTATACAAGAAAGAACAGCGGACCAGCTGACATGTAGGAATAGTCAGCTCTAGCAAATATGAAGCTTGAGGACAAGCTGCTTCTCTGAGAAGGGGAGTAATGTTGTGTCATCTTAAGAGTCCAGTTGTCTCTTACATGGACCCATCTTAGTCCAGAAGTATCCAGGGTGTGTGGAATTACTTTTCAGTGAACAGTAACTGACCTAAAGGGTCTATATAAGGATGTATCCTCGTAAGGAGGGCAAGTAATGAAATACCGTATTCCCTACCCCTGCTTCTCTTTTACCTTCCTAATTCTCCCATCCTTTCCCCACTACGTGCGACTAGTGGGGAAAGGATGGGAGAATTAGGGAGGTAAAAGAGAAGCAGGGAAACATGCATTAATGATGGGCATAATCTATAGGGAGGTAAAAGAGAAGCAGGGAGCACCAAACACATAGGGAAACCAGAGTGGGAGCACCAAACAGATTTGCTGATCATGGTTTGTTTTAGCGAAAAAGAGAACCGAGATTGCGAAACATGCATTAATGATGGGCATAATCTATATGCCATAGAAGTAATTGCATCAACATGTTCAAGTACCTTTTTTCTTGGGATCAAATTTAATGTCAGCAGGTACCATGTGCGTTTCTTCAAGCAATTTCAGCAATTTCTGTTTTTTACCCAAGTACATCTTCTTCTGTTTGGCAACCATAGAAGCCTCCAAGGTGTTAATCTCTTCAGTTGCCTGTATACAACGCAAGTTTTTTTCAGATCATCAGCTGGACCCATATAAATGAAACCATGGGTCCACAAGATTCAGTTATCGCAGAAAAATAACAAATCAAGAAATAAACAGTGTTTGCTACAGATCAGGCCTTGCAACAGCATAGCGCCTATGAAACACATTTATACACCTTAGAAGAAGGTCTACAATGCAAGTTTATACGACAAAAAATAAAACTGGCCACAGCGCCTATGGAACACATTCATACACCTTAGAAGAAGGTGTACAATGCAGGTTTATATGACAAAAAATATTACTGGGCACAGCACCTATGAAACACAGTCATACACCTTAGAAGAAGGTGTACAATGCAGGTTTATATGACCAAAAATAAAACTAGGCACAGCGCCTATGAAACACATTCAAACAGCTTAGAACAAGGTGTAGAAGCAAGTTTATATGACCAAAAATAAAACTGGGCATGAATAAACATAAAAAAGCTACCAAGATCTTACTTTACTGATAAGTTCCATGGAAAGTGTAGAATCAGGGGAGAGAGGGGTGGCGGCTGGGATAGAAAGATGGCCTGGTATTGTATTCTATTGGAGTTAGGGTCTCCTGTACAAGGGGGCAGCACATATATAGGCTGCAAGGTTACATGGGCCACATGGGCCACATGGGCCACATGGGCCATAAGCGCGCGCACACACACACACACACACACTGAAATACAGATAAGACACAGCCCAACACTCCCTCTCAAGAGGGATGATAGATATCTATCATGCCCATCTTGTCACAAGCAAGATCGTTCTCCCTGGTTCCCAAACCTTTTGTCAAACAATCGGCGACTTGTTGTCCAAAGCTCACATGAGTTATCTTGATGATTCCTGCATCCAGTTTCTCTTTGATAAAGAATCTGTCTATCTCCACATGTTTTGTTCTGTCATGTTGCACTGGATTATTAGCAATGCTGATTGCAGATTTGTTGTCACACCACACATTCAGAGGATCTTGTCTGAGCACTTTCAGCTCAAGCAGAAGGCCTCTTACCCATAACATCTCACTCAGCCCTTGAGACATTGCCCTATACTCAGCTTCTGCAGTTGATTTTGACACCACCGGTTGTTTTTTGCTTCTCCATGATACCAAATTTCCACCAACAAACACACAATAGCCAGAGGTTGATCGTCTATCATCAAGACAGCTAGCCCAATCAGCATCGCTATAACCGTCAACATTCAAATGGCCATTACTCTTGAACCAGAGTCCCATACCAGGGCTTCCCTTTAGATACCTCATGATTCTATAGACTGCATCAAGGTGTCCACTTCTGGGGTCATGCATATATCTACTTACTACACTTACTGCATATGTAATATCTGGTCTAGTGTGACACAAGTACAGAAGTTTGCCAACCAATTGTTGATATTTTGCTTTGTTAACTTGTTCACCCATCTGTGCTGTCAATTTGTGATTTTGTTCAATGGGAGTTGGGGCTGCTCTACATCCAAGCATTCCCATATCACTTAGGAGCTCTAAGGTATACTTCCGCTGAGACAGGGCTATTCCCCTCTTTGATCTTGCAACTTCGATACCCAGGAAATATTTTAGCTGACCAAGATCCTTAACTTCAAATGCTTTGCCTAGGCATTTCTTTAGTCTTCCAATCTCCTCTTCATTGTCTCCCGTTATTATGATGTCATCCACATATACTGCAAGAATAGTAATCTGTTGCTTGGAATGTTTATAGAAAACAGTGTGATCTCCATTGCATTGTTTATACTCCATACTGCAAACTGCTTGCCTGAACCGGTCAAACCAAGCCCTTGGCGATTGCTTCAAACCATAGAGAGATTTTCTCAATCTACAAACCTTCCCAACAGTCCCGGGTGTAGAAAGTCCAGGAGGAATTTCCATGTAGACTTCCTCTTGTAGATCTCCATGTAAAAAGGCATTTTTTACATCAAGTTGGTGTAGTGGCCATCCAAAGTTAGCTGCACATGAGATTAGAATCCTCACTGTATTCATCTTTGCAACTTGGGCGAATGTTTCGTCATAATCAATACCATACGTTTGGCTGTACCCTCTGGCTACCAGTCTTGCCTTGTAACGCTCAACCTTACCCTCAGGATTCTGCTTCACTGTGAAGATACACTTACAACTGACTGCCTTCTTCCCATATGGAAGATTTGCTAGCTCCCATGTTTTGTTCTTTCTCAGGGCCTCCAACTCTTCCCTCATGGCTTCACACCACTTTGGATCTTGTCTTGCTTCTTTCCATTCTTTAGGAACAATCACGGCTTGAAGTGATGCGACAAATGCTCTAAATGAAGGTAATAGGGCTTCATAGGTGACATAATTACTGATGTCATGCTCAAGATTGCCCTTGCTCAAAGTTTTCCTTGCTACTTCCTTCTTGAGAGCAAATTGGCAGGTTAGGTGATGCTTCTTCAGTACTTGAATTTTCATATGACTCCACTTCAGATGAGCTTCCTATCGCTTGAGTTTCTTCTGACTGCTCCCCCTGTTCCATAGTTTCTTTTGACTACTCCTCATGCACTTGTTTCTCCACACCTCTCTTCCTTCTTGTATACACCTGAGGATTCCTTTCCTCATTTGGTCTCTGCCACCTCTGCTGTTCAGCCCCATCAACTACAACTGGAATGAAGGATCCCACTATTTTCGGGGTTGGTATTGGCTGCTCCTTGTCGCCATTGGTGCTGCACTCACCACTCAAGTTGCACTCCCCCTCTTGACCACCCTGCATAGATTGTGAGTGGTCAAGTTCTTCGAATAAAGTGCTGAGATCTGTCTTCTCACCATAGAAAGGCTCAGATTCTCGAAAGGTGACATCCATACTTACAAATGTGCGCCTTTCAGCAGGACTCCAACACTTATAGCCTCGCTGCCCTGCAGGATATCCAACAAATATGCATTTTACAGCTCGTGGATCCAGCTTTCCCACTGCTGGTCTGTGATCTCTAACGAAGCAGGTGCACCCAAATAACTTCGGAGGAACTGAGAATTTGTTCTCCCCAAATAGCATCTCACATGGGGACTTCATACCAAGCATTTTTGAAGGCATCCGGTTGATCAGGAACGTTGCAGTCATGACAGCTTCACTCCACAAGAATTTTGGCACATTCATGGTGAACATAAGTGATCGAGCCACTTCTAAAATGTGTCGGTTTTTCCTTTCTGCAACACCATTCTGAGCAGGGGTATCTGGACATGATGTTTGGTGCATTATGCCTTGTGCTGACAGGAAACCTCCAAATTGCTTGTTTACATATTCAGTTCCATTGTCAGATCTGATCACCTGCACCTGCACATTGAATTGGTTTCACACATAGGCATAAAACTCCTGAAAACATTGGAATACCTCATGTTTATGTCGCATGAGGTACACCCAAGTCATGCGAGTGTGGCAGTCTATAAATGTCACAAAATATTTCATTCCACTAACAGAAACAACAGGACATGTCCACACATCAGAGTGAATCAGCATAAACGGGGATATACTCCTTAGCCCCTTACTCAAATATGAGATTCTTGTGTGCTTTGCATATTCACATGCATCACACACAAGCTTACTCTTGTCTACTCCACGCATTACATCAGGAAACATCTTACTCATCTTATCAAAAGCCATATGCCCCATGCGACAGTGATGGATCATCGCCATTGTCTCACTTACTCCAACTAGTACAGCCAAAATAGGACTAGCACCAGACCTAGACACATCACGATCCATATACCACAATCCACTGCGCCTGGTTCCTGTCCCAAGTTTCCTTCCAGTCATCCTCTCCTGAATCAAACATATTTTCTTATCAAGAGTTATTCGGCAATCTATCTGATCAATCAAAGCACTTAGAGAAAGCAAGTTCACAGGAAAAGCTGGAACATGTAATACATCAGATAATTTAATAGTGGGTGTACATTGAACTGATCCAACTCCTTTAATCGGTTGTGAGGTGCCATCAGCAGTTTGTATTGTTTCACAATGTGTAATTGGGTACTGAGTATATGATTCAAACTCAGTTGAGGTACCCGCAACATGCTTGGATGCTCCAGAATCTAATATCCAATCTGGAAGGAAATCATGTGTGGATATAGATGCATTTGCAAAGTTACCTTCCCCTGTGTAGACAAAGTGGGCAAAGTTCCCGAAGGTGTTGTCCTCCTGGCTTCTACTCTTCGACTCCCCTTGAGAGGTTGTTGACGTCCCTTCTTCTTGCGTTGCCAAGTTAGCCAAGTTTGCTTTGAAGCCACTGGAATAATTCGAACCCCTCGAGTTACCTCTGCCTCTAACTCCTCGGTATCCACCTCGGCTGTAACCTCTTCCCCTACCACGTATTTCTCTGCGTTGTGCTGTGCAATTGATGCTTATGTGACCTTTCTCTCCACAGTTGAAGCACTCTCTTGTCTCCTTCCATTCAGACACAGTAAATGCTGAGCGAGATGCATTCGCTTCTCCAGTCCTGGTCAACTTCAACCTGACCTCCTCCTGTGCCATTGCTGCAACTGCCTCCTCAAGCGAGGGGAGCTTTGGCTGATGAAACAACCCAGCACGCCTTCCTTCAAATTCTGAGCTAAGTCCCTTCAAGAATTTCATCACTCTCCTACGCTCTACCCACTTCTTAGTAGCAACTATACATTCTGAATGTGGTAACTCCAGTGGATCATAGTGGTCTAAGTCAGCCCACAAATGCTGCAATTCTGCTACATACTCCATCACCGACTTATCCCCTTGTTTTAGCTCATTTACTCTATCCTCAATCTGCGCCATAAGCATTATGTTCCCTTTCCCGGAGTACAATGTTTCCAGGGTTTTCCATACCTCTGTTGCATGGGGAAGAGTCTCCACGGCTGCTGCAATGGATGGGGTCAAGGAGTTCAGCAGCCATGCCACCACCAGAGAGTCAATGACACTCCACTTCTTCCACTCTTCACTTGCCCTGTTCGCCGGTTCATCTACTTCCCCTCTGACATAGCCTTCCAGCCCCTTTGTCCTCAATATTAGCAATGCCCTTCTGGACCAGCTTAGGTAGTTTGTGACCCCTTCCATCTTGATTTCATTTGGCATCAGTTCTATTTTCTGTATCACCTCAGGCTGAGGAACAAGCGCACCTGGGGAAGCCACACCCTCTGCCTTGACAGTGATGAGCTCAGCTAGCTTCTCCAACGCCTTTACCAACCCCTGGTTGTCCCCCATCTTTCCAATCTTGAATCACACCACTAGCAACCTCCAGCAACCACTGCTCCCCACTTTCACCTCTCTACTACCTCCTCTCCTCAGATCTGGGATTCCACCTCTCCTTCTTCCACACAAGCCTTCTCCTCTCAGACAATCGCCAGCAAGCACAACCAGCCAACCACCATCACCACTGCTGGGATTGGGAACCCAAGCTCTGACACCATGTAGAATCAGGGGAGAGAGGGGTGGCGGCTGGGATAGAAAGATGGCCTGGTATTGTATTCTATTGGAGTTAGGGTTTCCTGTACAAGGGGGCAGCACATATATAGGCTGCAGGGTTACATGGGCCACATGGGCCATAAGCGCGCGCACACACACACACACACTGAAATACAGATAAGACACAACCCAACAGAAAGTGACTTCTCCTTGGTCAATTCATTTGCGGATTCAGCATCTATGCAAGCAAAAGTTTCGGCAAACTCCAAGATATTTTCTGGAGTAGTATTGTGGAACTTCCACAGGTATCGAAGCTTTAACCCCAAGGCTTGAAGCTGCCATTCATAAAATTAACAAAACCATGAGTTAAGAGCATGAGTGTAAACAGAAATTTATGCTTGTTTAGTTGATACTCAATTGGTCTTCTTGACCGTAGTAATTATCGCTTACTCCCTCACCATTTCTCCTCTGCTATATCACAAATTTGCAACCCAAGCCTCAATTAGTATGCAAGCTGTGCCACAACCCTGTTACAAACATAACACATTGCAGGTTCGCACCAATTCACAAGGGAACGCTGCTACACACACACACACACACACACACACACACACTGCTACACACACACATAATTTCTGGACGATATACGCACGATGCGGAACTCCGCCTATGTTGTCTCAACATAGCAGGTCCCAAGCCCGGGTAAAGGAGGAGGGTTGTGATAGGCTTGGCGAGCCAACGTAAAAACTCAGCCACTCTTATGGAGATGAAACCCAAAAGATCTTCGTTGGGGCGTAACCCTCTCAGCGACGCGCTACATCGGAACCCGGTTGTGGTGGAAAATGGGCAAGGGCCGGGCTGTCACCCCCAAGGTGGCGCGCCGTATCTTGATCCGGATACGGTGGCAAGTGAGCGAGGATCGGGTCGTCGCATCCTTAGTGGCGCGCTACATCGGCGCCCGGATGTAGTGGAAAATGGGCAAGGGTCTTCGCATTTGACTCGACGAGTGCGAAGGGTAAGGAAGCTAGCCGAGCCTAGGAGGATTCGCTTAGGTAGCTGAAACGTAGGGTCTCTGACAGGGAAGCTTCGGGAGCTAGTTGATGCAGCGGTGAGGAGAGGTGTTGATATCCTTTGCATCCAAGAAACCAAATGGAGAGGACAGAAGGCGGAGGAGGTGGGCTTCAAGCTGTGGTACACGGGGACGGCTGCAAACAGAAATGGCGTAGCATCTTGATCAACAAGAGCCTCAAGTATGGAGTGGTAGACGTCAAGAGACGTGGGGACCGGATTATCTTGGTCAAGCTGGTAGTTGAGGATTTGGTTCTCAATGTTATCAGTGTGTATGCCCCGCAAGTAGGCCACAATGAGAACACGAAGAGGGAGTTCTGGGAAGGCCTGGAAGACATGGTTAGGAGTGTACCGATTGGTGAGAAGCTCTTCATAGGAGGAGACCTCAATGGCCACGTGGGTACATCTAACACATGTTTTGAAGGGGCGCACGGGGGCTTTGGCTATGGCATCAGGAATCAAGAAGGAGAAGATGTCTTAAGCTTTGCTCTAGCCTACAACATGATTGTAGCTAACACCCTCTTTAGAAAGAGAGAATCACATCTGGTGACTTTTAGTAGTGGCCAACACTCTAGCCAGATTGATTTCATCCTCTCGAGAAGAGAAGATAGGCGTGCATGCCTAGACTATAAGGTGATACCTGGAGAGAGTGTTGTACCCCAGCATAAGCTGGTGGTTGCTGACTTCCGCTTTTGGATTCGTGTCCAGCGGGATAAGCGTGCCAAAGTCGCTAGAACAAAGTGGTGGAAGCTCAAGGGGGAGGTAGCTCAAGTGTTCAAGGAGAGGGTCATTAAGGAGGGCCCTTGGGAGGAAGGAGGGGATGCGGACAATGTGTGGACCAAGATGGCGACTTGCATTCGTAAGGTGGCCTCGGAGGAGTTTGAAGTGTCCAGGGGAAGGAGAAGCGAAGATAAGGATACCTGGTGGTGGAATGATGATGTCCAGAAGGCGATTAAAGAGAAGAAAGATTGCTTCAGACGCCTATACCTGGATAGGAGTGCAGACAACATAGAGAAGTACAAGATGGCGAAGAAGGCCGCAAAGCGAGCTGTTGGTGAAGCAAGGGGTCGGGCATATGAGGACCTCTACCAACGGTTAGGCACGAAGGAAGGCGAAAGGGACATCTATAAGATGGCCAAGATCGGAGAGAGGAAGACGAGGGATATTGGCCAAGTCAAATGTATCAAGGACGGAGCAGGCCAACTCTTGGTGAAGGACGAGGAGATTAAGCATAGATGGCAGGAGTACTTCGACAAGCTGTTCAATGGGGAGAATGAGAGTTCTACCATTGAACTGGACGACTCCTTTGATGAGACCAACATGCGTTTTGTGCGGCGAATCCAGGAGTCTGAGGTCAAGGAGGCTTTAAAAAGGATGAAAGGAGGCAAGGCGATGGGCCCTGATTTGTATCACCATTGAGGTGTGGAAAGGTCTCGGGGACATAGCGATAGTATGGCTAACCAAGCTTTTCAACCTCATTTTTCGGGCAAACAAGATGCCAGAAGAATGGAGACGGAGTATATTAGTAGCAATCTTCAAGAACAAGGGGGATGTTCAGAGTTGTACTAATTACCGTGGAATTACGCTGATGAGCCATACAATGAAGCTATGGGAGAGTCATTGAGCACCGCTTAAGAAGAATGACAAGCGTGACCAAAAATCAGTTTGGTTTCATGCCTAGGAGGTCGACCATGGAAGCCATTTTCTTGGTACGACAACTTATGAAGAGATATAGGGAGCAAAAGAAGGACTTGCATATGGTGTTCATTGACTTGGAGAAGGCCTATGATAAGATATCGCGGAATGTCATGTGGTGGGCCTTGGAGAAACACAAAGTCCCAGTAAAGTACATTACCCTCATCAAGGACATGTACGATAATGTTGTGACAAGTGTTCGAACAAGTGATGTCAACACTGATGACTTCCCGATTAAGATAGGACTGCATCAGGGGTCAGCTTTGAGCCCTTATCTTTTTGCATTGGTGATGGATGAGGTCACAAGGGATATACAAGGAGATATCCCATGGTGTATGCTCTTTGCGGATGATGTGGTGCTAGTTGACGATAGTCGAACGGGGGTAAATAGGAAGTTAGAGTTATGGAGACAAACCTTGGAATCGAAAGGGTTTAGGCTTAGTAGAACTAAAACCGAGTACATGATGTGCGGTTTCAGTACTACTAGGTGTGAGGAGGAGGAGGTTAGCCTTGATGGCCAGGTGGTACCTTAGAAGGGCACATTTCGGTATTTGGGGTCAATGCTGCAGGAGGATGGGGGTATTGATGAAGATGTGAACCATCGAATCAAAGCCGGATGGATGAAGTGGCGCCAAGCTTCTGGCATTCTCTGTGACAAGAGAGTGCCACAAAAGCTAAAAGGCAAGTTCTACAGGACGGCGGTTCGACCCGCAATGTTGTATGGCGCTGAGTGTTGGCCGACTAAAAGGCGACATGTTCAACAGTTAGGTGTGGCGGAGATGCGTATGTTGAGATGGATGTGTGGCCACACGAGGAAGGATCGAGTCCGGAATGATGATATACGAGATAGAGTTGGGGTAGCACCAATTGAAGAGAAGCTTGTCCAACATCGTCTGAGATGGTTTGGGCATATTCAGCGCAGGCCTCCAGAAGCTCCAGTGCATAGTGGACGGCTAAAGCGTGCGGAGAATGTCAAGAGAGGGCGGGGTAGACCAAATTTGACATGGGAGGAGTCCGTTAAGAGAGACCTGAAGGATTGGAGTATCACCAAAGAGCTAGCTATGGGGAGGGGTGCGTGAAAGCTTGCTATCCATGTGCCAGAGCCATGCGTTGGTTGCGAGATCTTATGGGTTTCACCTCTAGCCTACCCCAACTTGTTTGGGACTAAAGACTTTGTTGTTGTTGTTGTTGTATACGCACGATGCGGCACATCAAGCCGTCAATCCATAGAGCAAAACTGGGTAGCGCCGTTAGATTCTCCATGGTCCAAAGTTGGACCAGGATCTATCGTCCGCAAAGTAGTTTGGTTAACAAAAGCCATAAGATAGTAAGTAACCTCATCCCCTTCCATTCCACGAAGATGCTGCAAGGAGGCAAGGAGCAGCGGACCCTCTGCTGACCCTCTTCCCGACGCAGCTGCCCCTCACGCAGACGCCGCCCTCTGCAGCTGCCCCTCACGCAGACGACCAGCAGAAGAGGGCGTGAGGAGCAGCAGCTCGCCCGTGGCCCCTCACGTGCTCTTCTGCTGGTCGCCGCGCCGCTGTCCACTACCGCCGCCGCCGCCCCAATCTGCTACGGCCTTCGCCGCCGCCCCCATCCGCTGCAGCACTACTCCCTCCTGCCGCCGCCAGCCAAGGCCTCCGCTAGAGCTATTGCTGTGGCAGTGTTGATCCCCGGACCCGTACGCGATGGATCTGATCTAACGGCCAGGAAGGAACGGGGCGCGCGTGGAGATGATGGAGTGAACGTTCGCTGAATATACACTCTGTTGCTCTAAACCCAGCTTAACCCCCATGGCACCCTCGCATCTCCATCCAAGAGAAGAGACGATCGCAGGTGGAACACGGAACCATGGATGGCGGGCGTCCATCCAGCCCCAAATTGGAAACCCACGGCATCCAAACTCCAAATTCGAAACCCATGGCACCCGAATCCAAATTTGAAACCCGTGGCATCCAGCCCCAAACTGGAAACCCACGGCATCCAAACTCCAACTTGGAAACCCGTCGCATCCAGCCCCAAATTCGAAACCCACGGCATTCAGCCCCAAATTCGAAACCCACGGCATATCCAGCCCCAAATTGGAAACCCACGGCATCCAAACTCCAAATTCGAAACCCGTCGCATCCAGCCCCAACTTGGAAACCCACGGCATCCAGCCCCAATTTCCAAACCCGTGGCGGTGGCATCCAGCCCCAAATTCCAAACCAGACTCCCAAATCGCAGTTAGAGCTAGGCAGCTACGGGCGGGCAACAAGTGCAGGAACGCAGAGGAGAAGAGAAGGAGGGATGCACGCGCGGCGGAAGAGGACGAACCTTGGAGAACCTGGCTTCCTTGGCTTTCTCGAGTACTCGGATTGTTTGCTCGAGGTCCTTGCTGGTTTTCTCGTCCATCTCCTTCTGCCCCGCCGCTATCCCCAGCTTATCCAGCCGCTCCTGGTAGTTGGACCCAAGCACCTTGCACAGCCTCTTCAATCGATCCATCGCCGGCCTGGCGACAAGGAGCATCGCACGTCAGGTTGGGGGAGAGGGAGAGAGAGGGAGGGAGAAGGCCAGAAGGGAGAGGGAGAAGGCTAGAAGGGAGAGGGAGAGGAGAGAGGGAGAAGGGAGAGGAGAGCACCTGGATAGGGGAGGAGGCTGGGGTGGAGGGGTCGCCGTTGCTGGGGACGACGAACCAATTCTCTGGTTGGTTTGCTGGTGTATTTATGCGGACGCCGTTGCTGGGGAAGGCGGCGCTGCCCTCCCGACGCCACGCTGGCATGCCCTCCCTCCCTCTCTCTCTCATCCTGGTCATAGTGGGGAGTAACTTAGACTAGTGTCATATGTATGACACCAATCTAAATTACTATTTCCATAGTGCAAAGTATCTTAATAGTAGTGTCATAGTTTGTTTCATTTATTGTCTTATAGACTCATTTTACCTCGGGAAGCGCTATATTACAGTAACATATTATGTTACTCCAAACACCTTTCTCCTTATTAAATACTTGCTACATAAGCAAAATTATCTTGAGATATGTTAAGTTACTACGTAAGTTACCCCACTATGGCTAGCCTCAAGGAAGGCAGTTACGTAACAGAGTTGAGAACACTGCATATAAATGACAGGCTTAGTACAACTTAGTATAATGTTAAATGAAATGAAATGTTAAATGAATAATGCTTCCCCAAATGAGAGAAACCAATCAAAAATTATGCATGGCTACTTGGGTGGTGTGTGCAATTTGAAATGAAATCGCAGACTAAGGCATAGCCTAGTGGTGGGAAGGGGCTGATGCCTTCCCACCCACCCAGGTTCAAGGCATTGTACTTGCAATTTGGATTTGTTGCACCAATTATACCGTAAGGGGTTCCCTTACAATCTTTCTATCAAAAGATTCCCATCTCACCGCCCCTTTTCTTGAAGGTGGCCAACTATCCTGCACTTGTGAGGAACCGACTCAACTCAAGCGTGGAGCAAGCCAAAGTTACCCCCTGCCTGCAGCTGCAGGCCTGCACATCAAGCTCACCACAACGGCACGGGCTCTTTGCAGTCCTGGATCAAAGCCGATGATGCTAACACCAGATATTTTCACATAACTTCCCTTCCTTGATAACAAGAACATTCTTGTATCTTGTCACAACGACAAATCCGCTGCTCTCTTGGAACATTTCGACTCTCCGCTGGGCACAAGGGACAACTAACTCTGCAGGGAGCATAAACTGGGATTATCTGAATCTTCCTCGTGCTCACCTTGGTCATCTTGATCACCCGTGCCACCATCACAGATATTGCTGCTGACAAGGCCCGCCTCTGGGCCTGACAGTTTCATTGGCCTTTCCTTCAAACGTTGTTGGCACACAACTAGGATGGATTTACAGAATGCCCTCAGTCAGCTATTGTCACATCCCTGGTCCTGTTATGCACTAGGCTAGGCCTCATGTGAGCATCATGTTTTAATTCAAATGAAATTTGAATTGAGGGATTTTCAAAGCCTCAGAAACCTTCCAAAAATGATCAACATTAAAATCTTCTCAAAGAAGTCCAAGAAAATGTTCCTCTTAGTCTCTGAAAATATTGCAAAGAGGTAAAACTCAAAACAATATTTTTGGTATCTCAGAGTTAATTATTTTGGGCCTTTGGATTAAATAAATAACTATTTGTATTGGATATATATTTCTTAATTAATTAATATATGTCCAATAATTCTGATCTTTGATGAAGGGCTTTGGAATAATCCTACTAGTCCCTACCATAAATATCAGAAGCAATAAAAATGATTTAGTGTCTAAAACTAAATCAAAACAAACTACAGAAAATAGAAAACAGAATTAAATAGAAATAAAAGAGGGAGAGAGAAAACTTACCTGGCGCTCACCTCTCAGCCCACCTGGCCCAGCTCCTCCAGCGGCCCAGCCCACCGCCGCTTCTCCCCCTGTCGTCTTCCTCCCCCTCGCCTCGAAGCTGCTCGGTGGCGCGCGCGGCCACGCGCCCCGGCCACCTCCTCCCTCCCAGCCTGCCTGGCTCCTCCTCGACGCCCCGGTGACGCCACGCGCCTCCCCGACCCCCTCTCACTTCTCCCTCGCTCT
>NC_041380.1:551782534-551790622 GCF_002162155.2 Triticum dicoccoides | reverse complement strand
GAGAGTCGCCGTCGCCGCCGCTCGCCATAGCCACGGCCACCGACCACCACTCGCCTCGCCGACCAATCCAGAAGGACCGCAGCGTCGTCCTCATCACCTACGCAGAGCCAAGCTACGCCGGACGCACTGCATCATCGCCTTCTCCATCGCCTTCAAGCTCCGGCCCCCGAGATCGCCGGCGACCCCGCGCTCGCCTCGCAGCCTCCCCGAGCCCACTGACCACCCCTGCAGACTCGACGTGAGCTCCTCTTCGTTTCCCCTCCGTCTTTTCGCTCGATTTCGTGCCGTATCCATCATCTCCGCCGAGCCCGAGAGCCATTGCCGCCGGCCACGAGGTCGCCGTGGCTAGAGCTCACGCGCGTCACGTCCAAGCACACCACTGTGCTCAGCACCACGCCAGGATCCCAAAACCCTAGTCTATTGCTCCTGTTGTGTACCGTAGCCACCGCTCGCGCCTCACCCGAACTCCGGCCGCCGCCTTCGTCATGATTGTCGTCGCCTCCGGCCACCCTAGCTTCTCCCGTTTGCCCTGTTAGATGCGCGCGAGCCTGGGCATCCCGTAGAGCCCCTCCGCCGCTCTTTTGGTCATCGGAGGGCGAATCCCGACGCTCTCCGCCGTCCCTGGCCTCGCCGGCGACGAGCCTCGGGTCAACTCCGACGAGTTTGACCCGGGTTTGACCCCACTGGCCGGTTTGACCCCCCCTCTCTCTCACTGACATGCGGGCCCCGCCCGGCTAATTAAGTTAGGTTAGTATTAACTAAGCTAGGTTAGTTTAGTTAGACACTGACACTCGGGACCCACAGGTCAGAGTTTGACCGGACTGTGCCACGTTGACCTGCTGACGTCATCATGACGTCAGGATGACGCAGTAATGTTTTCTGGATTTATTATTATTCAGAAAAATTCAGAAAATGCCCTAAACTTCAATAATTCATAGAAATTCAACCGTAACTCCAAATTAAATAAATTATATATGAAAAATTATCAGAAAAATTCAAGGAATCCATCTGTACTATTTTCATGCATGTTTGAACAATGTTTGTCCTCTGTTTTGGACAAAACAAATAAATGGCATTTAAATAACCATATATGGAGTTGGAATTTGAATCATGTATTCAAACCAACCTCATTTAAATCATAGCTAGGTGCATTAGCCCAAAATACATTCATATTGCCATGTCATAGCATGCATCATATTGTGCATTGCATTGATTGTGTTCGTTCTTGTTGCCGGTGTTTGTCCCCTCTCAGTAGACGATGTACCGACGACGTGATCAATGACACTGATGAAGAGCTATGTTATCTTCAGAAGTGCCAGGCAAGCAAAACCCCCTTGTTCATTCCGATAAAATCCCACTCTCTTGCTCCTGCTCTCTTTTACTGCATTAGGACAACAACGACATATTTGTTACTTGCTGCGGTAGCTGAACCCCTTTATCCTTTGCATGACCTGTCATTGCCACAGTAAATAGATGAAACCCACTAGCATGAGTAGGAGTTGTTTGAGCCCTGTTGTGCCTATTCATTCATGTTTGTTTGTCATGCCTGCTACTGCTTAGAGTTGAGTCAGGTCTGATTCATCGGGGATGAATCAGAGGTGTGTGAATATGTCCTACTGTGTGTGAGCTAAGTGTGTGAACACGATTTGGTAAAGGTAGCAGTGAGAGGCCATGTAGGAGTACATGGTGGGTTGTCTCATTGCAGCCGTCCTCAGGAACTGAGTTCTGTGTTTGTGATCCATGATTCAGCTACTACCACGCATTGGGCCCGAAACCAATGGACCCTCTCGGCTTCTTAATCACCCTTGTCCTCTGTCCAGGAGTTGCAAGTAGTTTCTGGTGTTTGTAGTATGCTGGAGGCCGTGGGCAGCGCTGACCGGAGGGGTGGGCTGTGATGCGGTAGGCACGTGGCACGGTGTACCGGGCGCCCGTTTGGTGTCTCGGGAACCCTGTTCACATCGTTTGGGGCTGTGAGCGAAACTCCGGCCGGATCTCCTCATGGATGGAACCCGAATAGGCGATAAACCTGGACTAGAGACTTGAGTGTTTAGGCAGGCCGTGGCCGACACCCACGTTGGGCTTCCGCTTGAAGGTTGCCGAGTACATGTCGTGTAAACGGCGGTAAGTGGTGAGAGCGTGTGTGAAGAAGTACACCCCTGCAGGGTTAACATCATCTATTCGAATAGCCGTGTCCGCGGAAAAGGACTTCTGGGTTGCTTATATCAGTTCATAGACAAGTGAAAGTGGATACTCTAAAATACGCAAGATAAGCGTGAGTGCTATGGATGGCGTTCTCGTAGGGAGACGGGAGCGAATCCATAGTGGTGTTTTGATATGGTGAATATGTGGACTCGTGTGCGCCACCTCAAAAGAGTTACTTGCAGTCGTCGTTTAGGATAGCCACCGAGTCAAAGCTGGCTTGCTGCAGTTAAACCCCACCATCCCCTTTGTTGATAATGATGCATATGTAGTTAGTTCTGATGTAAGTCTTGCTGGGTACATTTGTACTCATGTTTGCCTATTTTATGTTTTGCAGAGAGACTTCGGTCTCTCTAGTAGTTCCACGTGGACTTCGATGTTTAGCTTGTTACCTCAGCTACGATCTTGTGCCCTCGGCAGGATCTGGTAGATAGTCAGGCTTTCAAGCCTTTTTCATTTATAGATGTCTGTACTCAGACATGATAGCTTCCGCATGTGCTTTGACTGGTATGCTCTGATTGTTGGGTCATGAGACCCATGTTTGTAATATCTCGCTCCTCGGAGCCTATTGAGTAAATACTTGAGTCGTAGAGTCATGTTGTGATGCCATGTTGTGTTTGCACATATCGAGCATATTGTGTGTATGTTATTGAAATGCTTGGTATGTGTGGGATCTGACTATCTAGTTGTTTATCTTTAGTAGCCTCTCTTACCGGGAAATGTCTCCTAGTGCTTCCACCGAGCCATGGTAGCTTGCTACTGCTCCGGAACACTTAGGCTGGCCGGCATGTGTCCTTCTTCGTTCCTGTGTCTGTCCCTTCGGGGAAATGTCACGCGATGAATATCGGAGTCCTGTTAGCCCGCTACAGCCCGGTTCACCGGAGTCCTGCTAGCCCAGTGCTACAGCCTGGATTCACTCGTTGATGACCGACACGTTTGATGCTGGGTCATGGATGCCTGTCCCTGTAAGTTTGTGCCACTTTGGGTTTACGACTAGCCATGTCAGCCCGGGCTCCTTACCATATGGATGCTAGCGACACTGTCATATACGTGTGCCAAAAGGCGCAAACGGTCCCGGGTAAAGGTAAGGCGACACCCGTGGGAATACCGTGCGTGAGGCCGCAAAGTGATATGAGGTGTTACATGCTAGATCGATGTGGCATTGAGTCGGAGTCCTGACAGCGTTGGTATCAGAGCTTGACTGCCTGTAGGATTACCAAGCCAACTGGTCGAAGTTGAGTCTAGAAATTCTTTAGTTATATAAGGGAATTGATTGTGGGATGGAACGTAAGGCTCTTTTTACTCCTTATACCTCAAGGCCTTCTGATCTGAGTCATCTTATCTTTCCTACGGGGTTAAGAAACTAGGTTTTCTCCTCTTTCTATCAGGATCACGTGTGATTAATCCGTAGACTTATAGATTGTTGGATTAAGTCTCAGTTAAATTCCTACTATTTCTGTATGTTAATTATTGATCTCGAGACCTTGATATTGTGCTTCTGAGTGGTTATGCCACCATTTTTGTGAATGTCTCAAATCTTTTCTGAGCATTTACAGCCGTTATGCTGTCCGAGTCATCCCAGGTTTCTAAACAATCTGATGCATTTGCAAAATCCTTTCCCTCTGGTTTCGATGTTCCTTTATGCCAGCTCAATCACACTAATTGTTGAGTTGAGGTATTCTATTGCCTTGACATTTATGTTGGAGTTATTATTATGACCCTAGGTGCCTTAGGGGATCATCTAGTAGTCTAGCCATGTTTTGTGTTCCAGTGTGATGATTCTGGCCTTTATTCTCGAAAGCATTCCGTGATGCTACTTAGTAGTAGGTATTCTATTCCTGGGTTTTCGAACCGAGATTCACTCTACTTACTTCATGTTGATAGTGTTTGCTAGTTCCTTTAGGACATTAGTAACTTTGCGATAGTCCTCGAAGTTCGTGGTATTTCCTTCTTCCAAATACTATGAACCACTTTATGGCAGATATTTATTGGATCAAAAGATCACAATTAGAGTACTCTTGAGGAGTTCTCCATTCATAAATCGTGACTCTGCCAGTCCTACCTCTCTGCATGGGTTATCCGGAAGAAACATGTTGAACTTGGTTCGGCATACTAATCTATGCATCCACAACTCAGAAAAACATATGTTCCTTTGGGTTGTCCCTCTTCAGTTGTCTTTTGATCCTTGTCTATCAGTTGATAGTCAAGTTGATGTCGTGCATTCGTGTTCACCGATGCTCGTTATTTCTTGTGGTCCGTTAAGCCATTCTATTCAGGATGACTAGGAGAAATGAACTCCAGTACCTCATCCATATCTAGGATTGGGTCAAAGAAGTTGTGCTCCGCAGAACAAATTGTTAATCCAGTTTTTGTTCTGCTCTACCTTGGAGTATTACCATTTTTTATATCGGGATTATTGTAGGAATTGCACACCATCCTATGAACTCTTGGTACAGTGATACTTCTTGCCATCATTGCTCATTCCTCGGTTCCTGTGTTATTATAACCGGAATGCCGGCAAGTGAATCGTGGTGTGTGAAATCAATACTCCTAGCAACCTTGTTGCTTGGTAGTTAAAGGAAAATAATCTCATTCTTAGCGCGTTGGTTCTTGAGTCATCATTCTAAGATTGATCGTGCTACCTAGTCCTTATTTCCTGGTGCACTCCTTGATTGATGAGTTAGGATTTTGTCAAGTCCTCGCTCAATTGATCATATCATCTTGCCCTGAAAAGCAAGGTTGTTCTCGAGCTTAGTAACATATCGGTGGTTCGTGATTTTCCGTATATCTTCTCGGAAGTATTACCAGGTTGTCACCTGACCGCTATGTTGAGTTCGTGATCAAGTTGGTTTACTCCTGTAAACCACCCCTTCTCCAAGAGTCTGTGTTGGATACCCCTGAGCTAGATGGTTAAGCGGAACAGCAACTTGGAGAGTTGGAAGATAAAAGCTTGCCTAACCTAGTTCATTTTTCAAAAGGGATATCTTGTGTTTGTGTGAGCTGAAGAACGATGATATCTTCAGCGATTGGTCCCTGTGATCAGTTATTGGACCCATTGCCTTATAAAAACTTTGATTTGAGTATGGGTTATCGTCAAATCAAATCAGAACCAACGATGTTCGTAATGTTGTCTTACTCGTGGATTTTCCTCGAGCATACACCATTACATCTTTTGGTCTGACCAATGCCATCACCGTGTTCACTTAACTATGGAATTCCTTTTATAAGGAAACCCGGATGAATTGTTGTTGAGCCCATTGACAACATCCTTATCTCCTCCATGATTTTGTTGAACATTAAGCTAGTGTTGGAAACTTGTGTAAGCATTTTCTTCATGCCCCGTTCATGAAGTATATGTTTGGATGAAAGAAGTGACTTCCTTTGATTCACGCGCATTTGATGTAAGTTGCCGCCGTGAATTCGAGAAAGTCTATTTTTGTTTTCCTCTAGAATCATCCCAAGTCAGCCATGCACATGCAAAATATTCTGTGGTCTGTTAGACTGATCATCTTCGTTCCATATGAATTCTGTAGCACACCAAGCCACTGACTGATTTGTTCTAGGAGAAGGAGTTCTTTTTAAGAGCTAACCCGGGCTTAATCAAGAACTTTGATATCCTCGATGATGGTTCCCAACCAGAACTCGGTAGTGTTTTATCATAAGACTACCATGTGGTCATGCTTGTTTGGGACAACATGTTCACGTGTGTGTAGCAGAACCAGCTCATGTTTTGGAGCTTGCTATCGTAGTTCATTTCCCGAGAATCTCGCAACATCATCTCGTCGATTTGTGTTGCAAACTTTCATTTTTCTTCCTAGACTCGATGAGTCTGGAATATCCTGACACCAACCAGATCTGAATCTCAGGCAGATATGATGGTTTGTAACATTTCCCAAGAACTATAATATCGGTCCCTCGGAAAACCGGTAAAGTGGATGTCGTGGCCAGCACCACCCAGCCGAAAGACCTATTATTGTAGTATCTTGATTGAAGAAGTTGGCCACCTTCCATAAGGACTTCGTAGGATTTACTCCCTAGTTGTGCCTTATGATTTTTGAGATCCCGAAGTCCGACCTTTTTACTTGATGTTCTAGATATCAAACCATATCTATGGATGGGTTACGCTAGCACATCAAGGAGAACATTAGAAGCCGAGTGCTAAATGTCTCTCGGTCGATCGTGCAGATTTTGGTTCCTTGGCCTCACTAAGGTGAAATCTGAGAAAGTGTTATCTTCATTGCATCTGCATCATCCATCCTCATTCATCATGGTAGCAAGTTGTGTTGCCAGGATCCTTGACACGGATGTTGGTAAAACCTTGATGATTATGGAAATGCTCAAGTTCTTGAGAGCACGCGCAAGTGCTAGGTTTGATCGTCGGCATTAACTGTATAGTGCTCTCAGTTTCCTCGGCAATGCTATGACCTTTTCAAACAGTGAATTCACTCTCTATTATTGGGTTCTTTCCCAGTTACCAGAATCATTCCCAGCATTTGCATTTTGTTCCCAGCTTGCACCGCCAATGTGCCATTCTACCATGGGTCTCTTCCATTTCCGGTGCTAAGCAAATTCATCCATTACGTTGTCTTCAACAAGGTAATCCACATCATTCAAGTCTGAGTATGCCATTCTATCGACCCCCTCCAAACGATCGCTCGAGAATTGCCTTAGGCTGGTTTAAAGAGTTTCAATGATCTTTGAATCAAAGGTAATTCTTTTTGCCACTTAAGGGGATATATCTACGAGTCACCATCCCTAAGGTGCCTCGTTGTGGTATCATGGCAACTCAACTCCTCGCTACGTTGACAACCATTCACCACCCTTTTAAGCGTGGAATTGTAGTCTACCTGGTAAACCTCGTGATCTGCTCCACTCCATCCCTCTAGAGGTGTGCTTCGTCCCTCAGCTCGAGAAATGTTGCTATGTCCCATTCCGTGAGTTAATCCTGAGTTGTTCGACCTTCGTGAAGATCGATTCTTCTAGAGTCTCCTTCTCCTCTCATTGTCATAATAACTGGAGTTCTCAGAACAAGACGACAAGACAAAGATGGTGATCGATTCAACATGCTGATGAAGTGCACCCTGGATCGTGAAGATTATACTAGTTGCGTTCCCCCTTCATCTTACCCTATGCTTCAATCTCGGGACGAGATTTTGTTTAGTGGGGGTGAGTTGTCACATCCCTGGTCCTGTTATGCACTAGGCTAGGCCTCATGTGAGCATCATGTTTTAATTCAAATGAAATTTGAATTGAGGGATTTTCAAAGCCTCAGAAACCTTCTAAAAATGATCAACATTAAAATCTTCTCAAAGAAGTCCAAGAAAATGTTCCTCTTAGTCTCTGAAAATATTGCAAAGAGGTAAAACTCAAAACAATATTTTTGGTATCTCAGAGTTAATTATTTTGGGCCTTTGAATTAAATAAATAACTATTTGTATTGGATATATATTTCTTAATTAATTAATATATGTCCAATAATTCTGATCTTTGATGAAGGGCTTTGGAATAATCCTACTAGTCCCTACCATAAATATCAGAAGCAATAAAAATGATTTAGTGTCTAAAACTAAATCAAAACAAACTACAGAAAATAGAAAACAGAATTAAATAGAAATAAAAGAGGGAGAGAGAAAACTTACCTGGCGCTCACCTCTCAGCCCACCTGGCCCAGCTCCTCCAGCGGCCCAGCCCACCGCCGCTTCTCCCCCTGTCGTCTTCCTCCCCCTCGCCCCGAAGCTGCTCGGTGGCGCGCGCGGCCACGCGCCCCGGCCACCTCCTCCCTCCCAGCCTGCCTGGCTCCTCCTCGACGCCCCGGTGACGCCACGCGCCTCCCCGACCCCCTCTCACTTCTCCCTCGCTCTCTGGACCTCCCTCCCCCTCGCTCCTCTG
>NC_041380.1:551774307-551782149 GCF_002162155.2 Triticum dicoccoides | reverse complement strand
GCTCGCCATAGCCACGGCCACCGACCACCACTCGCCTCGCCGACCAATCCAGAAGGACCGCAACGTCGTCCTCATCACCTACGCAGAGCCAAGCTACGCGGACGCACTGCATCATCGCCTTCTCCATCGCCTTCAAGCTCCGGCCCCCGAGATCGCCGGCGACCCCGCGCTCGCCTCGCAGCCTCCCCGAGCCCACTGACCACCCCTGCAGACTCGACGTGAGCTCCTCTTCGTTTCCCCTCCGTCTTTTCGCTCGATTTCGTGCCGTATCCATCGTCTCCGCCGAGCCCGAGAGCCATTGCCGCCGTCCACGAGGTCGCCGTGGCTAGAGCTCACGCGCGTCACGTCCAAGCACACCACCGTGCTCAGCACCACGCCAGGATCCCAAAACCCTAGTCTATTGCTCTTGTTGTGTACCGTAGCCACCGCTCGCACCTCACCCGAACTCCGGCCGCCGCCGTCGTCATGATTGCCGTCGCCTCCGGCCACCCTAGCTTCTCCCGTTTGCCCTGTTAGATGCGCGCGAGCCTGGGCATCCCGTAGAGCCCCTCCGCCGCTCTTTTGGTCATCGGAGGGCGAATCCCGACGCTCTCCGCCGTCCCTGGCCTCGCCGGCGATGAGCCTCGGGTCAACTCCGGCGAGTTTGACCCGGGTTTGACCCCACTGGCCGGTTTGACCCCCCCTCTCTCTCACTGACATGCGGGCCCTGCCCGGCTAATTAAGTTAGGTTAGTATTAACTAAGCTAGGTTAGTTTAGTTAGACACTGACACTCGGGACCCACATGTCAGAGTTTGACCGGACTGTGCCACGTTGACCTGCTGACGTCATCATGACGTCAGGATGACGCAGTAATGTTTTCTGGATTTATTATTATTCAGAAAAATTCAGAAAATGCCCTAAACTTCAATAATTCATAGAAATTCAACCGTAACTCCAAATTAAATAAATTATATATCAAAAATTATCAGAAAAATTCAAGGAATCCATCTGTACTATTTTCATGCATGTTTGAACAATATTTGTCCTCTGTTTTGGACAAAACAAATAAATGGCATTTAAATAACCATATATGGAGTTGGAATTTGAATCATGTATTCAAACCAACCTCATTTAAATCATAGCTAGGTGCATTAGCCCAAAATACATTCATATTGCCATGTCATAGCATGCATCATATTGTGCATTGCATTGATTGTGTTCGTTCTTGTTGCCGGTGTTTGTCCCCTCTCAGTAGACGATGTACCGACGACGTGATCAATGACACTGATGAAGAGCTATGTTATCTTCAGAAGTGCCAGGCAAGCAAAACCCCCTTGTTCATTCCGATAAAATCCCACTCTCTCGCTCCTGCTCTCTTTTACTGCATTAGGACAACAATGACATATTTGTTACTTGCTGCGGTAGCTGAACCCCTTTATCCTTTGCATGACCTGTCATTGCCACAGTAAATAGATGAAACCCACTAGCATGAGTAGGAGTTGTTTGAGCCCTGTTGTGCCTATTCATTCATGTTTGTTTGTCATGCCTGCTACTGCTTAGAGTTGAGTCAGGTCTGATTCATCGGGGATGAATCAGAGGTGTGTGAATATGTCCTACTGTGTGTGAGCTAAGTGTGTGAACACGATTTGGTAAAGGTAGCGGTGAGAGGCCATGTAGGAGTACATGGTGGGTTGTCTCATTGCAGCCGTCCTCAGGAACTGAGTTCTGTGTTTGTGATCCATGATTCAGCTACTACCACGCATTGGGCCCGAAACCAATGGACCCTCTCGGCTTCTTAATCACCCTTGTCCTCTGTCCAGGAGTTGCAAGTAGTTTCTGGTGTTTGTAGTATGCTGGAGGCCGTGGGCAGTGCTGACCGGAGGGGTGGGCTGTGATGCAGTAGGCACGTGGCACGGTGTACCGGGTGCCCGTTTGGTGTCTCGGGAACCCTGTTCACATCGTTTGGGGCTGTGAGCGAAACTCCGGCCGGATCTCCTCATGGATGGAACCCGAATAGGCGATAAACCTGGACTAGAGACTTGAGTGTTTAGGCAGGCCGTGGCCGACACCCACGTTGGGCTTCCGCTTGAAGGTTGCCGAGTACATGTCGTGTAAACGGCGGTAAGCGGTGAGAGCGTGTGTGAAGAAGTACACCCCTGCAGGGTTAACATCATCTATTCGAATAGCCGTGTCCGCGGAAAAGGACTTCTGGGTTGCTTATATCAGTTCATAGACAAGTGAAAGTGGATACTCTAAAATACGCAAGATAAGCGTGAGTGCTATGGATGGCGTTCTCGTAGGGAGACGGGAGCGGATCCATAGTGGTGTTTTGATATGGTGAATATGTGGACTCGTGTGCGCCACCTCAAAAGAGTTACTTGCAGTCGTAGTTTAGGATAGCCACCGAGTCAAAGCTGGCTTGCTGCAGTTAAACCCCACCATCCCCTTTGTTGATAATGATGCATATGTAGTTAGTTCTGATGTAAGTCTTGTTGGGTACATTTGTATTCACGTTTGCCTATTTTATGTTTTGCAGAGAGACTTCGGTCTCACTAGTAGTTCCACGTGGACTTCGACGTTTAGCTTGTTACCTCAGCTACGATCTTGTGCCCTCGGCAGGATCTGGTAGATAGTCAGGCTTTCAAGCCTTTTTCATTTATAGATGTCTGTACGCAGACATGATAGCTTCCGCATGTGCTTTGACTGGTATGCTCTGATTGTTGGGTCATGAGACCCATGTTTGTAATATCTCGCTCCTCGGAGCCTATTGAGTAAATACTTGAGTCGTAGAGTCATGTTGTGATGCCATGTTGTGTTTGCACATATCGAGCATATTGTGTGTATGTTATTGAAATGCTTGGTATGTGTGGGATCTGACTATCTAGTTGTTTATCTTTAGTAGCCTCTTTTACCGGGAAATGTCTCCTAGTGCTTCCACCGAGCCATGGTAGCTTGCTACTGCTCCGGAACACTTAGGCTGGCCGGCATGTGTCCTTCTTCGTTCCTGTGTCTGTCCCTTCGGGGAAATGTCACGCGATGAATATCGGAGTCCTGTTAGCCCGCTACAGCCCGGTTCACCGGAGTCCTGCTAGCCCAGTGCTACAACCTGGATTCACTCGCTGATGACCGACACGTTCGATGCTGGGTCATGGATGCATGTCCCTGTAAGTTTGTACCACTTTGGGTTTACGACTAGCCATGTCAGCCCGGACTCCTTATCATATGGATGCTAGCGACACTGTCATATATGTGTGCCAAAAGGCGCAAACGGTCCCGGACAAAGGTAAGGCGACACCCGTGGGAATACCGTGCGTGAGGCCGCAAAGTGATATGAGGTGTTACATGCTAGATCGATGTGGCATTGAGTCGGGGTCCTGACAGCTATCTGCTCTCAACGCTACAACCTGGAACCTGCTCAACACCGCCATCACTGCGCTTGTGCCAAAGAAAGACAATGCCCATTAGCCTTACTCACGGTGTTGACAAGATCCTCGGAAAATTCCTTGCTAACCATATTGCCCCTGAAATGCAGAACAACATCCCCATCATTTTTTTTTGCGGGTGTATTTAAGATAACTTCCTGTATGTGCAGAATATTATTCAGAACCATCAGCACATCACCGTGCAAAGAAGCAATCCGTCTTCCTAAAGCTACATAATGCAAAAGCATTTTGACTCTGTCAATTGGGATTACCTTCTTCAAGTCCTCGCCTACGTTGGCTTCAGTCAGTGCTGCAGTGATCTCATCGACACCTCCCTCGCCTCCACATCATCTCGGATTCTCCTCAAACTGTGCTCCTGGTACTCCCTTCTTCCATCGCTGGGGACTGAGACAGGGGCGTCCCCCCTTTCTCAATTGCTTTTGCTTGGAGCTGTTCAACCCACAAGTGGTGGAATGGGGATAAGCAAAAACTCTATGGACTACTTCTGTAGCTAATTTGATAAAAGAAATGACACTGGAAAGAGTACATATCAAGTGAAATCCCATGCGGCCACACAAGAGCTTTAATTCTTCCATTAGCTACTTCAGTGATGTGCAACTTCAAGTAAAATTAGTGTAAATGCCTTACTTCAGATACGAAATCAAGAGTTTCAGAGAACCTAGTCAACATTAATTTCATTTAAATTGGTAAGAAATCATGTAAACTGATTAAGAACTTAATCCCTCTACAAAATTGGTTAGATTAAAGCTGAGAGCCTCATCCACTGGATAAAAGCTGCCCACAATGGTTTCTCTACTTCCTATACTGCTAGAGGCTTCAGCCTCAGTGAGACCATAGAGTGGCATGTAACCAGCTCAGCTACATGTGGACTTGCTACTACAATAGTAACACACATAACTTCCCATAGATTTGCTACAATGTAGTAACAAAGATCCTTCATATCCCATAGGTACATATATGTAGAAAGTAAAAACACGAGGTGATCACAAAAGTAACTCCATATGCATCATAAGTTGGAAAAGTAGAAAAACACACACACACAATATTTATTCAAAACAAAGAAAACAAACATATATGTAACAGCTGCCTAACCACCTAGTATATACAGATAAAGGCAGCAGCAGATTATATATCCAAACAGCATAGCTGTGTTTGGCCTCCTGATGTTTTTGCCACTGGCTAGTTTCTTCTTCATTTTTCACAGTAAACGGATAGTTTAGTTTCAAGTAAGCAGGATTTTGTGAAGGTACTTTAAATTTGGGGGATGACGTGGAAATAGCGGCAGGCATTATGCCATGACGTTTTCCCTTGCCACAGCTTGTATAATGAATCTTTTCAAGAAAAAATTACTATAGAAGCCTGCACATATGGAAAATTCAGCAGACAAATTGGATTGAGTTCCATTGAAAAATGCACACGCACTGCTTAGCACAGAAGAGGAATAGCAAACAAAAACATTATTTGAGCAACATATTGTAAATCACATTGAGTAAAACAGAGATGTGGAATACATTATGAGTTGATCATAAGACAGGCACAAACACACGATGATCAGCCTAAAACCAGTTGAACCGGAGCTGCTGTTGAAGATGTCGTGCCCATAATCTGCTTGAGCGTGTCATCCTCTTCCTCCTCAGTCCATGAGTGTTGTTGTGTCACCATCTCCCATTCCCAGTGCCCCTTGTCCCGAGCATGCCCATTCTTGAACATGCTGACATGACGCAACGCCGTGCATACGGCCATGACAAACTTGACAAGGTAAATCTGCCTTTCTGTTGCCTCAAAACCAGCCATCACAAACTCCTCCAAGCGATGCTGCCGAAACTTTGTCGGACACCAGGATATTTCTTCACTGGGACTGGGCTCCTCCATGCAAGAGGCAATGTGGATGTGAAAACTCTCGAGGTTAGGCGCCGTCTCAAAGAGAAGACGGGGCCAAGAAACGTCCCAGGACGAAGGCACATCGACGACCAACAGCCGCCTCAAATTAGGTAATAAAACGGATGGTGAGCTAGATGGCACGATCCATCTGTCGGGCCCCGTGAACCGGATGATCAGATCGGTAATGTCCGGGGTGTGTCCAAGAAACAAGTCAAGCTCCAGGTGCTGCCGAAAGTGTTGTCGAAACCCATCCAAGTCGACACCGTGGCGGCGGGCGAGGCTCCATTGCCTTAGGCATGGGAATGCAGTGGACTCGAAGTACAGGTGTGTGCCCAGGGAGGCCAGACGCTCCAGATTGGGAAGATCCCTCAACCATATTGATCCTATTTCACACTTGTCCACGACGAACTCCCTGATCTGTGAGCTGGGGGCATCCACAACCATGACCATGTCCTTGCCGCCGCAGAGACAGGAGTTGAGGTGCACCACCTGCAGCTGCGGGCACGAGGCGAAGACGCCCTCGTAGGCGGCCGGGGGTGACTCGGCAACGTCTTGCAGGACGAGCCTAGTGAGCGCGTGGTACTCATGCAGCAGATGCGCGATGACACAGCCCCCAAGCTTGAGGTTTTGCAGGCGTGACAACCGGGGCGAGGAGCAGAGGCCATGGCCGGGGAAGGCGTGCACGGTCTGCTGCCGGAATGTCGGCCGGGCGATGACCTCGAGGTCGTCGACACCCCAAGCATCCATGGCCTGGGAAATCAGCCGGTTGACGCAGCCGGTGTTGCGCGTGATGAAGAACTCGACCCTGAGGCTGCTGACCCTCCGGCGAGCTCGGGCGCCCAGGAGGCCCTCGACGGAGCTGGTGAAGGCGCGCATGGCGCGGCGCTCGTACCTCGTCATACCGGGCACGAACTCGTGATGCGCGAGGCGATGCCTGTACAACACAAAGGTTCCGCTGCTGAAGATGTCACGGTAGCGGAGGAGCCACCGCCGGTAGCGCGGCGGGAGTACGTCGCTGACCCTGAGGTCGAGGGCGGGGAGTTCGCGGGGGAGGCCAGCCCAGCGCTTGGAGAGCAGCCCGGCGCCGAGCGCCGCGCGGGTGTCGAGGCGACGCAGGACGAGGAGGAGGAGGTCGTCGGGGAGGGCGCTGACACGGTCCTCGCCGGGATCTGCCTGCTTCCGCGGCTGCCGGCGCAGGAGACGGTCCGCGCGACGCCTCCTGGCCGCGGTGAAGCTCGCTTCGGCCGGGCGACGAGTAGATGCGGTCCAGGCGCGTGGTGGTGGCCCGCGGCTGCGACTGGATACGCGAGTCCGCATCGACGCCGGAACCTCCTTGGGTACGGGGATGAGGGCGGCGGTGGCCGGAGAAACTCGGCCCGAGATCGGAGTAGGCACCGCCGGCGAGAAGGGGGGGTGGGGGATTTGGGGGAATTGAGCGCCTCTATGCGGACCAGCGTAGGCAATAGGAGATGGCTTATTTTCTTTTTCTGAAACGTTTTTTTTTTCTTCAATCGACGATGTTGGCGCAATCCTATACGCCGCTTATGCGAGGTACTCAGAGGGTTGCCTGGTGGGCCGGCCTATCGCGTCCAGAGTCGGTTAGGAGGGCAACTGAGATCTTGTTAACAAATCAGATCAAAGGTTAAAAAAACAAGATTACATGTGTAGCTACACCCCACCACAAAACGACCTCAACTACTGACAAGAAATGGAACCAGGCCTTCTTGAAAAAACGTCGTACATTGATGCACCGCTCGTACCAAGCTATCGCTAAGCCTCAAAAAGAAAAAAAATTGTCGTTGCCCTGCCCTCCCGCTCCGGAGCATGTAGCATTGATCCTGCCCGTGGACAACGAGGACCCCTGAAAAAGATAAGGAGACAAGCGAGGCCGTCTCATGCCAGAGTAGAAGACGCTTCGAGATAGGATCCAAACTTGTCCGTCGATGACGATGTGGCGCAACCGGAAGGAACCTAGACTCCACGACGACGCCCTTAAGAGGGTGATAATGCAACCCATTGCCGCCGCCAAGACCGAAGAAGTGGTCAAGAGTTTTCACCTGGAGCCCTGGCGCGTGGAGAGGGGCCACAACGTCACCCACTGGCATCGCCACCACTAGCATCAGAGAGTAGTGCTTTTATCCCGAGCCTCTCACCCACGCCACATCCCGAGCCTCTCACCAACAACATTCAAACCTATGAACAAAATTAGTAAACCTTTGAAACTTTATATACCTAAATTTTTTATAACGAAACTACTACCATTTCTATAACAACTACTAACATAACATCGGTCATGTACCCTGTGCCACATTTCTATTCTATTCAAAATACCTACATTTACAAAAAAATCTACTCTATTCAAATACCTACGTTGAAAATTTTCTATTCAAAAGACTACACTAAAAAAATTATATTGCATGCAAATAATCTACATTCTATTGTATTGAAAAAACAGTAAAAAAAACTACATTATACAAGAACAGATCAGTGAGGAGAGATGGAGGGAGGCGGGAGGGAGGATGGGAGTGGGAGGAGGAG
>NC_041380.1:551724079-551773835 GCF_002162155.2 Triticum dicoccoides | reverse complement strand
GCGAACGGAGGAGGAGGGAGGAGGACTTGGCCAGAGGAGGAGGGCGCAGCCGGAGGAGGAGGGAGGACGGCGGTGGGAGGAGGAGGGAGGACGGCGGTGGGAGGAGGAGGGAGGAGGGTCGCCGCATACTGAGGAAGGAGGAGGGAGGACAACGGCGGCAATGTTGCGGCGGCGGAGGCATAGTGACGCAATGGGGAGTGAGGGGAGGAAGAAGGCCAGGCGCGGGGAGAAAATTCGATAAGGCACCCATAGCAGTAGCGCCGGTCCTAGGAGGGCGCTACTGCTAACCCCAATAGCAGTAGCATGGTCCGATGACAAGCACTACTGCTAACGGGGGCCACCTGCTAGCCCGTGCACACACTTTGCAGTAGCGCTGCCCCTCGGCCCAGCGCTACTGTTACTTCACTACCTCTAGCGCTGGTGTATGCACAATGCTACCACTAACTAACAGTAGCGCTGGACAATTGTAACACGCTACTACTAAAATTCCATCTACAAGCTTTCTCCTAGTAGTGATACGATCAATTTCCAAGAAAAATATACCATGATATAGCAAGTATTTATTCTAAAGAAATGTTTTCTTTACATAATGTTAGAGTATATAGCCATATCTCTTGTATTTGGTAGCATATGATTTGTAATCATCTACTGCCTTGTCTCTAGGAGAGCCTTCTTGCCCTTCAAGCCATGTACTCTATATAAACCTCGTGAGATGCTCAATACAACAAAAATCATATTCCGCCAATCCTTCTCTCTCTATCCTTCAACACATATCAATAAAATGAGGGTCCCCCCCTAAGGAGCCGAAGCTCTGAATTAATCAAACACCAACATTACATGAAAACTCTAGGTGAAGAGGAAACACAATCCAGTCCTTGGGGAATCCTCCATCCTCTCCATCTAGTAAATGGTGATATCACGGAGATGTTACTACGGCTAGAGATTCATACCGCTGCTGGAACAAAAGTGATACATCTCCAACGTATCTATAATTTATGAAGTATTCATGCTATTATAATATCAACCTTGGATATTTTATGTGCATTTATATGCTATTTTATATGATTTTTGGGACTAACCTATTAACCAAGAGCCCAGTGCCAGTTTCTGTTTTTCCTTGTTTTAGAGTATCGTAGAAAAGGAAAATCAAACGGAGTCCAATTGACCCGAAACTTCACGGAACTTATTTTTGGACCAGAAGAAGCCCACGGAGCATCGGAGATGGACCAGAAGAGTCCCGAGCTGCCCCGAGGGTGGGGGGCGTGCCCATCCCCCTAGGCGCCCCCCTGCCTCATGGACAGCCCGGAGACTCCCCTGTCGTGGTTCTAAGTCTAACAGTAATGTAGGGGGTAAGTATGGAGAGGCGAGATCTTAGCTATGGAGAAGTTGTAAGGACGCAAGGTTTACGAGTTCAGGCCCTTCTCGGAAGAAGTAAAAACCCTACGTCTCGGAGCCCGGAGGCGGTCGACTGGATTATGTGAGTATGAGTTACAGAGGTGCAAACCCTTGTCTCGAAGGAGGGGGGTGGCTTATATAGAGTGCGTCAGGACCCCGGCCAGCCCACGTTACGAAGGGTTCAATGTACATTAAGGCAGGGCGTTACTGGTAACGCTAGTAATAAAGTGCTATGATGACCATAAGAGCTACTTAATGACCGACCGTTAGCGTGCGGGGTGACTTTAGGTCTCCTGGCCGTCAAGTGGTTGGATCTTGGTCGAGTGATCGCTTCTTGGTCGAGTGACTTCGAGTCTGTCGAGTGGAACACCTTCAAGTCGATTGAAAGGTGATTTCTTCTAGAGATGTCCTTGGGTAGGGCAGTTAGGACAGGTCCATGATCCTACCCTAGGTACATAACTTCATCATTAGCCCCCGAATGGATCGAGGTTTGAGTGGGGAAGGAGTTGAGGACCTCTCTGACTCGTTTTTCATGCCGTGAGCATATCTTGCTCCGGATCAATGGACCCGAGTGATGACAGCAACTTCCTTTTCAGTCGCCTTGATCCATTCTTAATTCTTCGTCGAGTGAGTTTCTTTACTTGTAAGGCTCCGAGTGACGGTGCGGAGGAGATCTTTTAGTCTGACAAGTTTGTTTGCTGCCCCTAGATTTCGTGGGATCTGAATTTTGGGAAGCGCGCGGGACGGGGGAGGCTGCAGTAATCGGATGGGATAGAGCGGAGACGCCTCGATCCCTGTGCCGCCTTTTTCGCCACGTACCACGCGCGCGATCGTTACGGGATTTGACAGAGTCACCTGGGCCTACCCGTCAGCCACTCGGGAGCGGCCTCATATAAGGCGTTGGACCGGAGTCTCCCGAACAGTGCATCTCATTTCCCCTTCTCTTCCTCACGCCCCTCCGCTGCGCTCACTCTCGCCCCAGCACCACCGCACCGTACGCGTCTCGCCGGCGACAATGGGGAAGGAGAAGACAGCGGCTCTGGAGCGGGCAAAGAAGGCGACAGCGAGGTCGAAGGGGAAGGCGACCAGCCAGGGCGGATCTTCCTCATGGTTCGGCCTGCCGAGGGGCTGGATCCAGGGCGACTGGATCCACTCGAGGATCTCCCAAGAAGACCTCGACGACTTGGCCGAAGGGGGGTTGATCCCCTACGACTCGGCGCGGCTTTCGGGGAAGGAATCTGAGCCGTAGCCTCGGGAGGGTGAGCGTGTCCTTCTCGCCACCCACGTCGACCGCGGATTTTCCTTGCCCCCTCACCCCTTCTTCCGAGGGTTTCTGAACTTCTTTGGGGAACAACTCCATCGTTTTACCCCCAACTCAATCGTTTATCTTGTTGCTTTCATTTCTTTGTGTGAGAACTTCCTGGGTTGTCGGCCTCACTGGGGTCTCTTCAAGCATATTTTCACTTGTCGCTCCCAGACAGTGAAAAAGGCTAATCCGAGTGACGAGAGGACCCAAGTGATCCAGATGTGTGGGGGTCTTGGCATCCAGACGAGAGGGAAAAGCTCCTTCCCGACCATGATTCTTCCCGACTCAGTTCGCGGATGGTAGTCGACCTGGTTTTACTGTAAAGACCAGTCGACGCCAGGGCAATCGACTGGCCTCCCTCCCTTTACCATGGACCGAGTGGAAAAACCCTCCCCTTTGAAGGTGCTCCTGGAGGAGAAGGCGCACGTGAAGGTGCTGGTCGACTGAGTGGTCCAGCTTATTCGTGACGGGGTCACTGGTATGGATCTCTTGGAAGTCTTCCTTCAGCGACGCATCCAGCCTCTCCAAGCCCGAGACCATCCGATGTGGATGTATTCGGGTCTTGAAGACTCCACTCGGATCCACCCGGAGGAGGTCGACGACGACACACTGGAGAAGTGGCTGTCTGGCATTACTGGAAATAAGGACAATCCCAGGGGAACCAGGAGAGTCCCTCCATTCGACCAGTCCCACGCACCCGAGCAGGTCTGATTCTGAGTTTTTGCTTGTAATCTGAATTCACTCGCGTAGCTGCTAATATTGCATCGACTGGCTTTGATCTACCTGCTTTCTTTCAGGCCATTATTGAAATGTATTCAATGCCCAACGGGGAGCAGGAGCAAGCTCTGGAAGGCGAGGCGAGTGGCGGCGAAAGCGGCGAGTGGACTTCCGATGGTGAAGGGGATGGATGGAGCGATGGCTCAAGTGGTGGAGAAGAAGTCGAGTCGCCTCCTTGCAGGGAGAGGCGATCCAAGCTTGACCAAGAACGGCCGAATGCCCGTGGCAAGGCAACTACTCCAGCTGGTCAGTCTTCGAAGCGCCCTCGGATCTCTTCGCCAACCCTGACTGAGAAGGCGCCAAAGCACCCCAGAGTCGTAGAGCCGAAGACTCGGAAGGCATTGCCGAAAATCAAGATTGATATCCCCGTCGCTTCCGCGTGAGTGCCTCTCTTTGCATTCACTCGACGCCCCGCGCTGTTTGTTTTTCTTGTTTTAACTGGACGAACTTTGGAACTGTCAGTGCTGCTACCTCCGGGACCTCAGCTTACAGGGATGATGATGAGGTGATGGAGGATGCGGTCACTTCTAATTCGGGTATGATTTCTGCCATACTATCTTTATTCGGTTGATTCAACTGCAATGTGCCTCATTGGGTGACGTGATTTTGGCAATTGAACTTTGCACAGCTCCCAACATTATCGACCTCCCTGATGATGATGAAGAGTCCGAGAGGCCTTTGACGAGGAAGAATAGGCGAGCTCCTATAAGTGAGGCGCTACAGTCGACGCCGAGGGCGGAGCCAGTCGTTCAGGACACTGGCGACGTCAATCGGGGTTCTGTTACCTTCGCCGAGCCACTGTCGAGTGCCTTGCCTTCTTCGTCGACTGCTCGAGCCCCTGTCGACCCGCCTTCACTTTTTGCAAACCATCATGTCCCGGAGGACGAGGTGAATGCTGCTAGGGAAGCCATATGCCAGGCGGGCATTATGATGGAGAAGATGAAGACGGTGCGAGACGCCAGCCAAGCCGCCTATGATGCCAGCTCGGCTCTCCAGAGCAATGTTCAGGTTAGTTGGTCACCGCTTGTTCTGTTAGGATATGCTATCTGAAGATTCTTTCCGAAAATCTTTTCATCTGTACACCCGGTGGGTGTGTCGATTGAATTTTTTGGGCTAGTGGGGGCACGCTGAGTGCACCCACTGGGTGTAGTCCCCGACACTACGGTGGACTGCTGGCAGTCGACTGTAGTCTTTGTATTTTGTCGAGTAAAACCGAACTGGTAGTTTGTTTCTTCCGCTCGACTTGGTCGAGTGGGATCAGAACCGGTGGGGGCACGCCAAGTGCACCCACTGGGTGTAGTCCCCGAGACCGCGGTCGACTGCTGGCAGTCGATTGTGGTCTGAGTTCTACTTTCTCCCTCTCTTCTTTTTTTTATTCCCCTCACTCGACTCCGGCGGACCGGTCGAGTGGGATCAGAACCGGTGGGGGCATGCTAAGTGCACCCACTGGGTGTAGTCCCCGAGACTATGGTGGACTGCGGGCAGTCGACCGTAGTCTTACTATTTTTTTTCCTATAAAAATAACTTCTCCCCTTTGATTTCAGAAATCTTGTGATCTTGGAGCTCGCTTTGCTGACTTGGAGAAGCAGCAGATTCAACTGAACCTTGACTTGGAGCTGGCCAGGACAGAGCTGCAAAAGGTCAGAGACGGCGCTGCAGGTAAGAAGAGTTTGTCGACTGGTCAGTTTTAGGCTCGAGCACCCTTCTGCTATTTCTGAATCAATCATCATTTCTTTGCAGAAAAACTGAGAGAAGCTTTGGCGAAGAAGGATCAGGATTTGTCTGCTGCCCAGAAGGAGGCTGACGACAGGACCGCTCTGGCCGAACAGAAGTTGGCTTCAGTCGGCCAGTTGGGACTGCTCTGAATGAAGCCAACAGGGAGTGCACACGTTGGAAGAAGGAGAACCTCAACCTGAACGAAAAGATGGAAGGCGTCGCTCGTAGGAGGGACGATCTGGAGAGCTACCTGAGGAGCCTTGCCAAGAAGTTGTATATCAAGCTTGAAGGTGCACATTTAGTTCCGACTGATTTTTCTTTGTGTCGACTCAGTGTATGAAAATTGACTTATCCTTGGATCGTGAATGCAGAGTTTTGCCAGAACTTTGAAGAGGAGACTGGGCGGATCGAACCAGGTCTGGATCCAATCAACTCTCCCGTGAAAGATGAAACTACCATGAATCTGCTCCGACTGGAATCTCGCATCGACGGTGCCGTGGACTACTTGGCGCGACTGAAGGTCGCCATGTCACGGATCGACCCGTCACTTTGGCCAGAGGCTACGCTCCAAAACGATCTTGAGTCTCTGATGACTCGACTTAACAGAATCCCGGACCGAGTGCAGGAGTGGAAGAAGTCTTCTGCTCGTTGTGGCACTGACGTGGCTCTGTCCTTGGTTTGTGTCCACTGCAAGGAGGTGCAACAAGACAAGCTGGCCGCAATCAAGGTTGCAAACACCCAGAAGCATGACTTCCGAACTTTTATGGAAACCTTCATAGCTGCCGCCACTCGGATTGCCGATGGCGTCGACCTGGATGAGTTCGTCGAGCCTGCCAGCCCTCCTCCCGCGGAGTGAACAAACTCTTATGTCCTACCTTAAATTTGCCTCGGAATGCCGAGTGGTTTTTGTAACCATTTAAACTTTTTCGGGCTGCGTGCCCGAGTACTTCGATCTGTGATCCGAAACCTTTAGAATTTATCTGAACTTAGTTTATCGTTGAATATCTTTATGAATCTCCTGCTGAGTGAACCCAATCTTTATTCGAGACAACTTTCTGTATTCGCAGCGCAGCTCCGAAGGAGGGGGAAGCAGTCGACCCATGTCTTGTATTTGTGGCGAAGCTCCCCAGGGGCGGGCGGCGGTTGACCCACACCCTGTTACTGCAGAGTGGGACGGAGCGCACATTGTATTTGTGGCGAAGCTGTTGGAAATATGCCCTAGAGGCAATACTAAAAGTGTTATTATTATATTTCTTTGTTCATGATAATAGTCTTTTATTCATGCTATAACTGTATTATCCGGAAATCGTAATACACGTGTGAATACATAGACCACAATATGTCCCTAGTGAGCCTCTAGTTGACTAGCTCGCTGTGATCAACAGATAGTCATGGTTTCCTGGCTATGGACATTGGATGTCGTTGATAACGGGATCACATCATTAGGAGAATGATGTGATGGACAAGACCCAATCCTAAGCATAGCACAAAGGTCGGTTAGTTCGTTTGCTAGAGCTTTTCCAATGTCAAGTATCTCTTCCTTCGACCATGAGATCGTGTAACTCCCAGATACCGTAGGAGTGCTTTGGGTGTATCAAACGTCACAACGTAACTGGGTGACTATAAAGGTGCACTACAGGTATCTCCGAAAGTGTCTGTTGGGTTGACACGGATCGAGACTGGGATTTGTCACTCCGTATGACGGAGAGGTATCTCTGGGCCCACTCGGTAATGCATCATCATAATGAGCTCAAAGTGACCAAGTGGTTGATCACGGGATCATGCATTACGGTACGAGTAAAGTGACTTGCCGGTAACGAGACTGAACAAGGTATTGGGATACCGACGATCGGGTCTCGGGCAAGTAACGTACCGATTGACAAAGGGAATTGTATACGGGGTTTGATCGAATCCTCGACATCGTGGTTCATCCGATGACATCATCGAGGAGCATGTGGGAGCCAACATGGGTATCCAGATCCCGCTGTTGGTTATTGACCGGAGAGTCTCGGTCATGTCTGCATGTCTCCCGAACCCGTAGGGTCTACACACTTAAGGTTCGGTGACGCTAGGGTTATTAGGAAGACTTGTATGTGATTACCGAAAGTTATTCGGAGTCCCGGATGAGATCCCGGACGTCACGAGGAGTTCCGGAATGGCCCGGAGGTGAAGTTTTATATATGGGAAGTTGTCATACGGACACCGAAAGAATTCGGGGTCCTATCGGTATTGTACCGGGGCCACCGAAGGGGTTCCGGGGGTCCACCGGGAGGGGCCACCCCTCCCGGAGGGCCACATGGGCCGCAAGGGGTAGGGAGTCAGCCCCTGGAGGGTTGGGCGCGCCCCCCACCTTGGGCCCATGCGCCTAGGGTTGGGGGGGAAACCCTAAAGGGGGCGCCCCCCTTGCTTGGGGGGCAAGCCTCCCCTCCCTGGCCGCCGCCCCCCTCTAGATCCCATCTAGAGGGGTCGGCCCCCCTTGCCCCTTCCCCTATAAATAGAGGGGTGATGGGAGGGCTGCTGGACACAACTCAAGGCGCAGCCCCTCCCCTCCCCAACACCTCTCCTCCTCCGTACGTGCTTGGCGAAGCCCTGTCGGAGTACTGCTGCACCAACTACACCACGCCGTCGTGCTGCCGTTGGAGCTGCCTTCCTCAACCTCTCCTTCCTCCTTGCTGGATCAAGACGGAGGAGACATCGTCCGTCCCGTACGTGTGTTGAACGCGGTGGTGCTGTCCGTTCAGCACTTGGTCATCGGTGATCCGAATCACGACGAGTACGACTCCATCATCACCATCCCCTTGAACGCTTCCGCACTCGATCTACAAGTGGTATGTAGATGCAAACTCACTCCCTTGACTCGTTGCTTAGATGAACTCATAGATGGATCTTGGTGAAACCGTAGGAAATTTTTTAATTTTCTGCAACGTTCTCCAACAGTGGCATCATGAGCTAGGTCTATGCGTAGTTCTCTTTGCACGAGTAGAACACAATTTTGTTGTGGGCGTAGATCTTGTCAACTTGCTTGCCACTACTAGTCTTATCTTGCTTCAGCGGTATTGTGGGATGAAGCGGCCCGGACCAACCTTACACGTACGCTTACGTGAGACCGGTTCCACCGACTGACATGCACTAGTTGCATAAGGTGGCTGGCGGGTGTCTGTCTCTCCCACTTTAGTTGGAGCGGATTCGATGAAAAGGGTCCTTATGAAGGGTAAATATAAGTTGACAAAAATCACGTTGTGGTTATTCGTAGGTAAGAAAGCGTTCTTGCTAGAACCCAATTGCAGCCACGTAAAAGATGCAACAACAATTAGAGGACGTCTAACTTGTTTTTGCAGCAATTGTTCATGTGATGTGATATGGCCAGAAGTTGTGATGAATGATGAATGACATATTGTGATGTATGAGATCATGTTCTTGTAATAGGAATCATGACTTGCATGTCGATGAGTATGACAACCGGCAGGAGCCATAGGAGTTGTCTTTATTTTTGTATGACCTGCGTGTCATTGAAGAACGCCATGTAACTTACTTTACTTTATTGCTAAACGCGTTAGCCATAGAAGTAGAAGTAGTCGTTGGCGTGACAACTTCATGAAGACACGATGATGGAGATCATGATGATGGAGATCATGGTGTCATGCCGGTGACAAGATGATCATGGAGCCCCGAAGATGGAGATCAATGGAGCTATATGATATTGGCCATATCATGTCACTATTATATAATTGCATGTGATGTTTATTATGTTTATGCATCTTGTTTACTTAGAACGACGGTAGTAAATAAGATGATCCCTTACACCAATTTCAAGAAGTGTTCTCCCCTAACTGTGCACCGTTGCTAAAGTTCGTCGCTTCGAAGCACCACGTGATGATCGGGTGTGATAGATCCTTACGTTCACATACAACGGGTGTAAGACAGATTTACACATGCAATACACTTAGGGTTAACTTGACGAGCCTAGCATGTACAGACATGGCCTCGGAACACGGAGACCAAAAGGTCGAACACGAGTCGTATGGAAGATACGATCAACATGAGAATGTTCACCGACGATGACTAGTCCGTCTCACGTGATGATCGGACACGGCCTAGTCGACTCGGATCGTGTAACACTTAGATGACTAGAGGGATGTCTAATCTGAGTGGGAGTTCATTATATTAATTTGATTAGATGAACTTAATTATCATGAACTTAGTCTTAAACCTTTGCAAAATATGTCTTGTAGATCAAATGGCCAACGCTCATGTCAACATGAACTTCAACGCGTTCCTAGAGAAAACCAAGCTGAAAGATGATGGCAGAAACTATACGGACTGGGTCCGGAACCTAAGGATCATCCTCATAGCTGCCAGGAAACAATATGTCCTAGAAGGACCGCTAGGTGACGCTCCCGTCCCAGAGAACCAAGACATTATGAATGCTTGGCAGTCTCGTGCTGATGATTACTCCCTCGTTCAGTGCGGCATGCTTTACAGCTTAGAACCGGGGCTCCAAAAGCGTTTTGAGCATCACGGAGCATATGAGATGTTCGAGGAGCTGAAACTAGTTTTCCAAGCTCACGCCCGGGTCGAGAGATATGACATCTCCGACAAGTTCTATAGTTGTAAGATGGAGGAAAATAGTTCTGTCAGTGAGCACATACTCAAGATGTCTGGGTTGCACAACCGTATGACTCAGCTGAATATTAACCTCCCTGATGAGGCAGTCATTGACAGAATCCTTCAGTCGCTCCCACCAAGCTACAAGAGCTTTGTGATGAACTACAATATGCAGGGGATGGTAAAGACCATTCCTGAAGTATTTTCTATGCTGAAGTCAGCAGAGGTTGAAATCAAGAAAGAACATCAAGTGTTGATGGTCCATAAGACCACTAAGTTCAAGAAGGGCAAGGGTAAGAAGAACTTCAAGAAGGACGGCAAGGAGGTTGCCGCGCCTGGTAAGCCAGTTACCGGGAAGAAGTCAAAGAATGGACCTAAGCCTGAGACTAAGTGCTTTTATTGCAAGGGGAAGGGTCACTGGAAGCGGAACTGCCCCAAATACTTAGCGGATAAGAAGGCCGGCAACACTAAAGGTATATTTGATATACATGTAATTGATGTGTACCTTACCAGTCCTCGTAGTAACTCCTGGGTATTTGATACCGGTGCCGTTGCTCATATTTGTAACTCACAGCAGGAGCTGCGGAATAAGCGGAGACTGGCGAAGGACGAGGTGACGATGCGCGTCGGGAATGGTTCCAGAGTCGATGTGATCGCCGTCGGCACGCTACCTCTACATTTACCTACGGGATTAGTTTTGAACCTTAATAATTGTTATTTCGTGCCAAGTTTGAGCATGAACATTGTATCTGGATCTCGTTTGATACGAGATGGCTACTCATTTAAATCCGGGAATAATGGTTGTTCTATTTATATGAGAGATATGTTTTATGGTCATGCTCCGATGGTCAATGGTTTATTCATAATGAATCTCGAGCGTAGTGTTACACATATTCATAGCGTGAATGCCAAAAGATGTAAAGTTGATAACGATAGTCCCACATACTTGTGGCACTGCCGCCTTGGTCACATTGGTGTCAAGCGCATGAAGAAGCTCCATGCTGATGGATTTTTGGAGTCTCTAGATTATGAATCATTTGACACATGCTAACCATGCCTCATGGGCAAGATGACCAAAACTCCGTTCTCCGGAACAATGGAGCGAGCAACCAACTTGTTGGAAATCATACATACCGATGTGTGCGGTCCAATGAGCGTTGAGGCTCGCGGAGGATATCGTTATGTTCTCACTCTCACTGATGACTTGAGTAGATATGGGTATGTCTACTTAATGAAACACAAGTCTGAGACCTTTGAAAAGTTCAAGGAATTTCAGAATGAGGTAGAGAATCAACGTGACCGAAAGATAAAGTTCCTACGATCAGATCGTGGAGGAGAATACTTAAGTCACGAATTTGGTACACACTTAAGAAAATGTGGAATCGTTTCACAACTCACGCCGCCTGGAACACCTCAGCGTAATGGTGTGTCCGAACGTCGTAATCACACTCTATTGGATATGGTGCGGTCTATGATGTCTCTTACCGATTTACCGCTATCATTTTGGGGATACGCTCTAGAGACAGCTACATTCACTTTAAATAGGGCACCGTCTAAATCCGTTGAGACGACACCGTATGAATTATGGTTTGGGAAGAAACCTAAGCTGCCGTTTCTAAAAGTTTGGGGATGCGATGCTTATGTCAAGAAACTTCAACCTGAAAAGCTCGAACCCAAGTCGGAAAAATGCGTCTTCATAGGATACCCTAAGGAAACCATTGGGTATACCTTCTACTTAAGATCCGAGGGCAAGATCTTTGTTGCCAAGAACGGATCCTTTCTAGAAAAGGAGTTTCTCTCGAAAGAAGTAAGTGGGAGGAAAGTAGAACTCGATGAAGTACTACCTCTTGAACGGGAAAGTAGTGCGGCTCAGGAAAATGTTCCTGTAATGCCTACACCAACAGAAGAGGAAAATAATGATGATGATCAAGGTACTTCGGATCAAGTTGCTACTGAACTTCGTAGGTCCACAAGGACACGTTCCGCACTAGAATGGTACGGCAACCCTGTCCTGGAAATCATGTTGTTAGACAACGGTGAACCTTCGAACTATGAAGAAGCGATGGCGGGCCCAGATTCCAACAAATGGCTTGAAGCCATGAAATCCGAGATAGAATCCATGTATGAAAACAAAGTATGGACTTTGACTGACTTGCCCGATGATCGGCGAGCGATAGAAAACAAATGGATCTTTAAGAAGAAGACGGACGCGGATGGTAATGTCACCATCTATAAAGCTCGACTTGTCGCTAAGGGTTATCGGCAAGTTCAAGGGATTGACTATGATGAGACTTTCTCTCCCGTAGCGAAGCTTAAGTCCGTCGGAATCATGTTAGCAATTGCCGCATACTATGATTATGAGATATGGCAGATGGACGTCAAAACAGCATTCCTTAACGGGCATCTTAAGGAAGAACTGTATATGATGCAGCCGGAAGGTTTTGTCGATCCTAAGAACGCTAACAAAGTATGCAAGCTCCAGCGATCCATTTATGGGCTGGTGCAAGCATCTCAGAGTTGGAATATTCGCTTTGATGAGATGATCAAAGCGTTTGGGTTTATGCAGACTTATGGAGAAGCCTGCGTTTACAAGAAAGTGAGTGGGAGCTCTATAGCATTTCTCATATTATATGTAGATGACATACTCTTGATGGGAAATGATATAGAACTTTTGGACAGCATTAAGGCCTACTTGAATAAGTGTTTTTCAACGAAGGACCTTGGAGAAGCTGCTTATATATTAGGCATCAAGATCTATAGGGATAGATCAAGACACCTCATAGGTCTTTCACAAAGCACATACCTTGATAAGATTTTGAAGAAGTTCAAAATGGATCAGTCCAAGAAGGGGTTCTTGCCTGTGTTGCAAGGTGTGAGATTGAGCTTGGCTCAATGCCCGACCACGGCAAAAGATAAAGAAGAGATGAGTGTCATCCCCTATGCTTCAGCCATAGGATCTATTATGTATGCCATGCTGTGTACCAGACCTGATGTAAACCTTGCCGTAAGTTTGGTAGGTAGGTACCAAAGTAATCCCGGCAAGGAACACTGGACAGCGGTCAAGAATATCCTGAAGTACCTGAAAAGGACAAAGGACATGTTTCTCGTTTATGGAGGTGACGAAGAGCTCGTCGTAAAGGGTTACGTCGATGCTAGCTTCGACACAAATCTGGATGACTCTAAGTCACAAACCGGATACGTGTATATGTTGAATGGTGGAGCAGTAAGCTGGTGCAGCTGCAAGCAGAGCGTCGTGGCGGGATCTACATGTGAAGCAAAGTACATGGCAGCCTCGGAGGCAGCGCATGAAGCTATTTGGGTGAAGGAGTTCATCACCGACCTAGGAGTCATACCCAATGCGTCGGGGCCGATCAAACTTTTCTGTGACAATGCTGGAGCTATTGCCCTTGCAAAGGAGCCCAGATTTCACAAGAAGACCAGGCACATCAAGCGTCGTTTCAACTCCATCCGTGAAAATGTTCAAGATGGAGACATAGAAATTTGCAAAGTACATACGGATCTGAATGTCGCGAATCCGTTGACTAAACCTCTCTCGCGAGCAAAACATGATCAGCACCAGGACTCTATGGGTGTTAGATTCATCACAATGTAACTAGATTATTGACTCTAGTGCAAGTGGGAGACTGTTGGAAATATGCCCTAGAGGCAATAATAAAAGTGTTATTATTATATTTCTTTGTTCATGATAATAGTCTTTTATTCATGCTATAACTGTATTATCCGGAAATCGTAATACACGTGTGAATACATAGACCACAATATGTCCCTAGTAAGCCTCTAGTTGACTAGCTCGTTGTGATCAACAGATAGTCATGGTTTCCTGGCTATGGACATTGGATGTCGTTGATAACGGGATCACATCATTAGGAGAATGATGTGATGGACAAGACCCAATCCTAAGCATAGCACAAAGGTCGGTTAGTTCGTTTGCTAGAGCTTTTCCAATGTCAAGTATCTCTTCCTTCGACCATGAGATCGTGTAACTCCCGGATACCGTAGGAGTGCTTTGGGTGTATCAAACGTCACAACGTAACTGGGTGACTATAAAGGTGCATTACAGGTATCTCCGAAAGTGTCTGTTGGGTTGACACGGATCGAGACTGGGATTTGTCACTCCGTATGACGGAGAGGTATCTCCGGGCCCACTCGGTAATGCATCATCATAATGAGCTCAAAGTGACCAAGTGGTTGATCACGGGATCATGCATTACAGTACGAGTAAAGTGACTTGCCAGTAACGAGACTGAACAAGGTATTGGGATACCGACGATCGGGTCTCGGGCAAGTAACGTACCGATTGACAAAGGGAATTGTATACGGGGTTTGATCGAATCCTCGACATCATGGTTCATCCAATGACATCATCGAGGAGCATGTGGGAGCCAACATGGGTATCCAGATCCCGCTGTTGGTTATTGACCGGAGAGTCTCGGTCATGTCTGCATGTCTCCCGAACCTGTAGGGTCTACACACTTAAGGTTCGGTGACGCTAGGGTTATTAGGAAGACTTGTATGTGATTACCGAAAGTTGTTCGGAGTCCCGAATGAGATCCTGGACGTCATGAGGAGTTCCGGAATGGTCCGGAGGTGAAGTTTTATATATGGGAAGTTGTCATACGGACACCGGAAGAATTCGGGGTCCTATCGGTATTGTACCGGGGCCACCGGAGGGGTTCCGGGGGTCCACCGGGAGGGGCCACCCCTCCCGGAGGGCCACATGGGCCGCAAGGGGCAGGAAGTCAGCCCATGGAGGGCTGGGCGCGCCCCCCACCTTGGGCCCATGCGCCTAGGGTTGGGGGGGAAACCCTAAAGGGGGCGCCCCCCCTTGCTTGGGGGGCAAGCCTCCCCTCCCTGGCCGCCGCCCCCCTCTAGATCCCATCTAGAGGGGTCGGCCCCCCTTGCCCCTTCCCCTATAAATAGAGGGGTGATGGGAGGGCTGCTGGACACAACTCAAGGCGCAGCCCCTCCCCTCCCCAACACCTCTCCTCCTCCGTACGTGCTTGGCGAAGCCCTGTCGGAGTACTGCTGCACCAACTACACCACGCCATCGTGCTGCCGTTGGAGCTGCCTTCCTCAACCTCTCCTTCCTCCTTGCTGGATCAAGACGGAGGAGACGTCGTCCGTCCCATACGTGTGTTGAACGCGGAGGTGCTGTCCGTTCAGCACTTGGTCATCGGTGATCCGAATCACGACGAGTACGACTCCATCATCACCATCCTCTTGAACGCTTCCGCACTCGATCTACAAGTGGTATGTAGATGTAAACTCACTCCCTTGACTCATTGCTTAGATGAACTCATAGATGGATCTTGGTGAAACCGTAGGAAAAATTTTAATTTTCTGCAACGTTCTCCAACAGAAGCTCTCCAGGAGAAGGTGGTGGTCGACCCACACCCTATTACTGTAGAGCGGGATGAATCGCGCATTGTATCTGTGGCGAAGCTCTCTAGGAGAAGGTGGCAGTTGATCTGCCCCTCGTCGTCCTTGAGGATTGAGATGTGTTTGGGAGAACTTTGGCGAGTACTGGACTGCAGCCAAGCCCCCGAGTGAGAGGATCGCTCTCTACTCGGTAGGATTTTTTCAAACTTAGGCGAGTGCCGGACTGCAGCTAAGTCTCCTAGTGAGAGAACCTAGGCGAGTACCGGACTGCAGCTAAGCCTCCGAGTGGGAGGATTGCTCTCACTCGGTAGGATTTTTCCAAACTTAGGCGAGTGCCTGACTGCAGCTAAGTCTCTAAGTGGGAGAACTTAGGCGAGTACTGGACTGCAGCTAAGCCCCTGAGTGGGAGGATTGCTCTCCACTCGGTAGGATTTTTCAAACTTAGGCGAGTGCCTGACTGCAGCTAAGTCTCTAAGTGGGAGAACTTAGGCGAGTACTGGACTGCAGCTAAGCCCCCGAGTGGGAGGATTGCTCTCCACTCGGTAGGATTTTTCAAACTTAGGCGAGTGCCGGACTGCAGCTAAGTCTTCAGTGAGAGAACTTAGGTGAGTACTGGACTGCAGCTAAGCCCCCGAGTGGGAGGATTGCTCTCCACTCGGTAGGATTTTTTCAAACTTAGGCAAAGCGGATTTGCGGCTAAGCCACCCACTGGGGGATTTCTTACGCAAACAAAAACAATAATAATCACTGGGAAAATTATAACGCTCTTGTCTTTTGATAAATAAACTACAGGAGTTTTTCTTATTACATCTCATCCGAGTGAGAATTCAAGTATAAAAGGGGCGGAGTAGCTCTGCATTCCAGGCTCGTGGCTCATCAATCTGGCGATCGACATTGTAGAGGTGGTATGCTCCATTGTGGAGGACTCTGGTGACTATGAAGGGGCCTTCCCAAGTAGGAGCGAGCTTGTGTGGTTTCTGCTGATCCACTCGAAGGACTAAGTATCCTTCTTGGAAGGCTCGGCTCTTCACGTTTCTGGCATGGAATCGACGCAAGTCTTGCTGATAGATGGTCGATTGAATTAAGGCCATTTCTCTTTCTTATTCTAGGAGGTCGACTGCGTCCTGTCGGGCTTGTTCTGCTTCCTCTTCTGAGTAGAGCTCGACTCTGGGAGCGTTGTGAAGCAGGTCGCTCGGTAAGACTGCCTCGGCTCCGTAGACCAAAAAGAACGGGGTTCTTCTGGTCGATCGATTCGGGGTTGTCCTCAATCCCCAAAGGACTGATGGGAGCTCGTCGACCCATGCACCTGCTGCGTGCTTGAGATCGCGCATCAATCGGGGTTTCAGTCCTTTGAGAATTAGGCCTGCCCTTTCTGCTTGCCCATTCGACTGGGGGTGAGCGACCGAAGCATAGTTGACCCGAGTGCCCTGAGAGGCGCAAAAGGCCCTGAACTTGTCGGAATCGAAGTTTGACCCATTGTCCGTGATGATACTGTGCGGAACTCCATATCTGAATATCAACTCTCTGATGAAACTGATAGCGGTGCAAGCATCGAGATTCTTGATAGGCTTGGCTTCAATCCATTTGGTGAACTTGTCGACTGCTACCAGCACATGAGTGAAGCCGCTCCTGCCTGTTCTTAGTGGTCCAACCATGTCCAGCCCCCAAACGGCGAAGGGCCAGACGAGTGGAATGGTTTTCAAGGCTGACGTGGGTTTGTGTTGCATATTGGAGTAATACTGACATCCTTCACATTTGTCAACTATCTCTTTTGCCATCTCATTGGTCCTTGGCCGGTAGAACCCCGCTCGGTATGCTTTGGCCACAATGGTCCGAGAGGACGCATGATGACCGCAGGTACCCGAGTGGATATCGTTAAGGATCATCTGACCTTCTTCTGGTGTAATACACTTCTGGCCGACCCTAGTCATGCTTTCTCTATATAACTGTCCCTTTATGACTGTGAAGGCCTTGGATCGACGGACGATCTGTCGAGCCTCTTCTTCGTCTTCTAGGAGTTCTTTCCTTAGGATGTACGTGATGTACGGTTCTGTCCAGACGGGAGTGATAACCAACACTTCCATGATCAGATCGACCACAGCTGGAACTTCAACTTCGGTCGGATCCGTGGCGCTTTTTGGCTGCGGGGCCTCTTCAATGAAGGGATCCTCCTGGACTGAAGGTGTGTGGATGTTTTCCAAAAACACATTGCTGGGAATGGCTCCTCTTTTGGAACCTATTTTTGCCAAATCATCAGTTGCTTGATTTTTCAGTCGGGGTATGTGGTGAAGCTCTAACCCCTTGAATTTCTTCTCCAGCTTTCTCACTGCATTGCAATAGCCAGTCATGGCTGGACTTCTGACATCCCATTCCTTCATCACCTCATTAACCACCAAATCTGAGTCGCCGTAGACCATGAGGCGACGGACGCCGAGTGAGATGGCCATGCGTAATCCATATAAAAGTGCTTCGTATTCTGCCTCGTTATTGGAGGAATCGAAGTGGATTTGAAGAACATATCTGAGTTTATCTCCTCTGGGGGAGACCAACACCACTCTGGCGCCGGAACCACTCAGCATCTTGGAGCCGTCGAAGAACATAGTCCAATGCTCCGAGTGAATCTGAGTCGGCAGCTGCTGTTCAATCCACTCGGTGACGAAATCTGCGACTGCCTGGGACTTGATAGCTTTCTTTGCCTCAAACTTGATATCTAGGGGAAGGAGTTCAATCGCCCATTTTTCCACTCGACCGGTTGCATCCCTATTATGCAGGATCTCTGACAATGGAGCGTCGCTGACGTCTGTAATGGAATGATCAGAGAAGTAGTGAGCAACTTTGTTGGTGGTCATATAAATCCCATATACAAGCTTCTGATAGTGAGGATATCTTTTCTTTGATGGGGTCAAGACTTCAGAAATATAATATACTGGGCGCTGAACTTTGAAGGTTTTCCCTTCCTCTTCCCGCTCGACCGTAAGTACCGTACTGATGACTTTTCCTGTGGCTGCGATGTAAAGCAGCAAAGGCTCCTTGTTGATTGGGGCAGCAAGCACCGGCTGGGTGAAGAGCAGAGCTTTGAGCTCTGCAAATGCTGCATTAGCTTCAGGAGTCCACTCGAACTTGTCAGACTTCTTCATCAATCGGTAAAGAGGCAATGCCTTTTCACCGAGACGAGATATGAATCGACTTAGGGCGGCCAAGCAACCAGTAAGCTTCTGGACGTCGTGCACTCGCACAGGGCTTTTCATTCGGAGTATAGTGCCAACTTTTTCTGGATTGGCGTCGATTCCCCGTTCGGAAACAAGAAAACCGAGTAACTTTCCGCCAGGGACCCCGAATGTGCACTTTGATGGGTTAAGCTTGATATCATACCTCCTGAGGTTGGCAAAGGTTTCAACAAGGTCAGTCAGCAGGTCAGAACCCTTCCGTGACTTGACCATGCTATCATCCATGTATGCTTCTACATTTCGGCTGATTTGAGTGAGTAAACACTTCTGAATCATCCTCATGAATGTAGCTCCGGCATTCTTGAGGCCGAACGGCATGGTAACATAACAGAAGCACCCGAATGGAGTGACGAAAGCTGTCTTGATCTCGTCAGGTCCATACAGACGGATCTGATGGTACCCGGAATAGGCGTCCAAGAAAGACAGTCGCTCACATCCCGCGGTCGAGTCAACTATCTGGTCGATGCGGGGGAGAGGAAAATGATCTTTCGGGCAGGCCCGATTGATATGTTTAAAATCAATGCAGATGCAAAGTGACTTGTCCTTCTTGGGGACCATGACAACGTTGGCGAGCCATTCGGAGTGGTAGATTTCTCGGATGAACTCCGCTGCTAAGAGCCGAGCCACCTCCTCGCCAATAGCCTTTCTCTTTTGGACGGCAGACCATCGGAGATGTTCCTTGACAGGTTTTACTTTTGAGTCGACTCTCAGGCGATGCTCAGCCAGCTCCATAGGAACACCTGGCATGTCAGAAGGCTTCCATGCGAAAATGTCCCAGTTCTCACGGAGGAACTGGATGAGCGCTTCTTCCTATTTGGAGTCGAGTATTGTCGAGATATGAGTCGGAACGACGCTAGGGTCGGTCGGGTGGATGTGAGCTGTCTTTGTATCGCCAGTCGACTGGAAAGCTGACTCTGTAGCGGGCTTCTTGGCTCGCAATAGATCACTCGGGTCTGCATTCTTCTGGTATTCCTTCAACTCCACCACTGCCATCTGCGCGTCGGCGATCTTCGAACCTTTCCAAAAACATTCTTCCGCTTTCTTCCGATTTCCCATAATGGTGATCACACCTTTGGGGCCAGGCATCTTCAATTTGAGATATACGTAACATGGTCGGGCCATGAAGCGTGCATAAGCCGGCCTGCCCAAAATAGCGTGGTAGGCACTCTGGAAGTCTACAACTTCAAATGTCAACTTTTCTTTGCGGTAATTCTTGGAATAACCGGAAACCACATCAAGAGCAATCTGGCCGAGTGATTCAGCCTTCTTCCCAGGAATGACTCTATGGAAACTCATGTTGCTGGCACCAAGTCTGGACATCAGAATGCCCATCCCTTTCAACGTCTCAACGTATAATATGTTCAAACCACTGCCACCATCCATCAGGACTTTGGTCAGTTGAGTGCCTTCAACAACTGGCTCGACCACCAAAGCTTGCCTCCCAGGGGTGGCGATGTGTGTTGGGTGGTCGGACTGGTCGAATGTTATGGCAGTCTGAGACCATTTCAGGTAACTAGGTGTCACCAGAGCGACCATATTCACCTCTCGGTTAATAACTTTCAGTCGACTTTTTCTCTCAACATCAGCAAAAATCATCAGGGTGGAATTGACTTGAGGGTATCCGTCATCACTGTCCTCTTTGTCCTTGACCTTGTCTGACTCCTTTTCCTTACCCTTGGGCTGCTTGCCCTGGAACTGCTGGATCAAGAGTCGACACTGCCGAGTGGTATGTTTCGGGTAAATAAAATTACCCTCTTCATCTTTCTTTGTGTGGACGAGACATGGTAAGTCCAACACATCATTTCCCTCCTGGTCTTTAACCTTTTTGGGGTTCCAAGGCCCTTTAGGTTTCCCTTTAGACTTTCCTTGGGCCAAAGCTAAAGCTTCCCCGGGAGCCGCTGGCTCGGCCTTCCGCTTCTGTTTCTGATTGGAATTGCCTCCGATTTCTTGGACGACTGACTTGAGCTTGCCACTCCTGAGTCGATCCTCATCTTCACCATTAGCGTACTTGGTGGCAATCTCCATCATCCGATTCAGGGACATATCTCCGGTTCGACTGAATTTCAAATTCAGTTCTCTGTACTTGACGCCTTCCTTGAAGGCACAAACTGCTTGGTGGTCAGGCACGTTCTCCACCGAGTGATGTAACGTGATCCATCTCTGGATGTAATCCCTCAAAGTTTCATTTGGCCTTTGCACACAAGACCGCAGTTCCGCCAGTCCTGCTGGTTGCTTGCATGTGCCTTCAAATGTGGTGACGAACACTCGGGAGAGATCTTCCCAAGTGTAAATGCTGCTAGGTGCTAACTGGTTTAGCCACGCTCTGGCCGAGCCCTCCAACATGAGAGGCAGGTGCTTCATGGCCACTTCATCATTGCCGCTGCCAATCTGGACGGCCACTCGATAGTCCTCAAGCCACGTATCGGGCTTGGACTCGCTAGCGAACTTACTGACTCCAGTCGCCAACCTGAAATTGGGAGGAATCACAGCAGCCCTGATGGCTCTACTAAAGCACTCTGGCCCCGAAACATGTACTCTGCTGCTGGCAGGCGCATCTCTGTCGTGGCCTTCTCGGTGAGCCCTGTTCCTGTCGACCAAACCTTGGACGAGGATGGATCTCGCGTCAAAGCCTGGCCCTCTCGGGTCGACTAGAATCCTTTGCCCACCACTATGAGGGCGCCTGTCATCCTGCTGGCGAGGCACATACGACCCGCTCCTCGGAGGAGGCGTGGGCACTCGACGTCGACCGTCACGGTCGACTCGGTGATCATACTGCTTATGGTTCCCATACTGGTCCTGCCGGTCTCCACGTCCTTCACGCCTCGGGGGCGATCTCGGGCTGTGGGCCGACTGGACTGTGTCCGCGGCAACGGACCTGTTGTGAATTCTGTTCCGCGACTGAGAAACAGCAGAATTCTGATCTCCTGCTGCCCGGAGTAACGCTCTGATCTGCAGCAAGCCTCTGCCAGCCTCCGACTGGGAAGGCTGAATCGACTCCGCTATACAGGCCGCAGCTGCTAAATTCTGAATCGGAGTCCGATATACCTGCGGAGGTGGGAAGAGCTGACGTCGACTGGATTCGAGAACCCGTTGTCGCGCACGCTCGTTGAGTGCTCGCTGGAGATTCTCCAGTCGAGCGCGCTCGGCCAAGTTTGCCAGGCGTGCGTCCTCCAAGGCGTGAGCCTCGGGGGTTTCTCCAACGATAGGAGTGTGCAGCGCATCCACATTCCGGCGGCGAAGTTCTTCTCTCTGCAGCGACGTGAGAGGCTCGGGAAGATACTCCTCATGGGGACGCGACGGGTCGCCTCCTCCTACTTCTCTGTCGGTGCGGGTAAAACCAGGGGGACTGGGCGGCCCGTCGACCATCAGAACCTCCGCCGCCGGATCGCTGCTGTCGCACTCGGATGCAGTCTCTTCGGAGCCAGTCGACAGGTCGAACAGGCCGTAGAGGGATTCGTCGGGCTCGATCGCCGCGACTTGAGGGATGGCCGACTGACGGGCCACAGCGTGTCTCACCCACCGCTGAAGTCTCGACCGACCGGAGCGCTTGCGCCGGCGGGAAACGGGGAGGGAGGACAACATAGGAGCCGACCGGTAGAGGGTCGACGGTTGCCGCAGGAGAACGCCGCGGACGCACGCGCTAAAGTGCGTTGCCCCACGGACAGGGAGCGCGTCCACGTCGAGCGGAGCCTCCTGAAGCCAGGCGGAGTCGTCGGCGATGAACGTGAGCGCGCCGAGACGGATCTCGCGGCCCTCCACCAAAACTCCATCGAAAACCATGATGATTCGGGTCGGAAAAGATCGCAACTCCTCCAACAAAATGCTAAAACACCAGCCCCACGGTGGGCGCCAACTGTCGTGATTCTAAGTCTGACAGTAATGTAGGGGGGTAAGTATGGAGAGGCGAGATCTTAGCTATGGAGAAGTTGTAAGGACGCAAGGTTTACGAGTTCAGGCCCTTCTCGGAAGAAGTAAAAACCCTACGTCTCGGAGCCCGGAGGCGGTCGACTGGATTATGTGAGTATGAGTTACAGAGGTGCGAACCCTTGTCTCGGAGGAGGGGGGTGGCTTATATAGAGTGCGCCAGGACCCTGGCCAGCCCACGTTACGAAGGGTTCAATGTACATTAAGGCAGGGCGTTACTGGTAACACTAGTAATAAAGTGCTATGATGACCATAAGAGCTACTTAATGACCGATCGTTAGCGTGCGGGGTGACTTTAGGTCTCCTAGCCGTCGAGTGGTTGGATCTTGGTCGAGTGATCGCTTCTTGGTCGAGTGACTTTGAGTCTGTCGAGTGGAACACCTTCAAGTCGATTGAAAGGTGATTTCTTCTAGAGATGTCCTTGGGTAGGGCAGTTAGGACAGGTCCATGATCCTACCCTAGGTACATAACTTCATCACCCCCTGACTTGTTCTCGATGCCAAAACCTCTTATATATATTGTAACTTCCAGAAAGAAACCTAGATCGGGAGTTCCGCCACCAGAAGCCTACGTAGCCACCGAAAACCAATCTAGGCCCTCTCCGTCACCCCGCCGGAGGGGGTCATCATCACCGGAGGGCATGGAGGAGGATCCCAAAGGGGCCATCATCACCATGAAGGCCAAGGACCATAGGGGGAACCTCTCCCCATCGGGAGGAGTCCATGGAGGAGGAAGCAAAAGGGGGAGAACCTCTCCTCCTCTCTCTTGGTGGCACCGGAGTGTCATTGAGAGGGGAATCATCGTCGCGGTGATCGTCTTCATCAACTTCACCATCATCATCACCATCCTCATCTCTTTTATGCGGTCTACTCTCCCGCACCCCGCTGTAATCCCTACTTGAACATGGTGCTTTATGCCACATATTATGATCCAATGATGTGTTGCCATCCTATGATGTTTTGAGTAGATATCTTTTCTCTTTGGGTTGATTGATGATCTAGATTGGTATGAGTTGTATGTTTTACTTTGGTTCTATCCTATGGTGCCCTCCGTGTCACGCAAGCGTGAGGGATTCCCGCTGTAGGGTGTTGCAATACGTTTATGATTCGCTTATAGTGGGTTGCGTGAGTGACTGAAACACAAACCCGAGTAAGGGGGTTGTTGCGTATGGGATAAAGAGGACTTGATGCTTTAATGCTATGGTTGGGTTTTACCTTAATGATCTTTAGTAGTTGTGGATGCTTGCTAGAGTTCCAATCATAAGTGCATATGATCCAAGTAAAGAAAGTATGTTAGCTTATGCCTCTCCCTCATATGAAACTGCAATAGTGATTACCAGTCTTGTTAACAATTGCCTAGGACAATTCCACACACCGATCCACCATTATTCCACACTCGCTATTTATAATATTTAGTAATATATTCTAACTTTATGATAACATCTCCTACTTTTATATTTTTTCTCTCCGATATCATGCAAAGTTATCCACTTCATACCCACAACGTAGTTTTATTTCTCGTTCCTAGTTGGAAGCAAACGTTCGGTGTACGTAGAGTCGTATCAGTGGCAGATAGGGCTTGAGAGAATATTGATCTTACCTTTAGCTCCTTGTGGGTTCGACACTCCATACTTATCACTTCCACCTTTGGAAATTGCTACGATGATTCCCTGCACTTAGGGATTATCAAGCTCTTTTCTGGCGCCGTTGCCGGGGAGCAATAGCGTGGGGTTGATATTCTCGTGTGTGCTTGTTTGCTTTCTTCACTAAGTAGATTTTATTTTTTCCTTCTTTGTTTCTTTTAGTTCTGGGTGAAACATACAAAAAATATTAAAGAATGAAAATAAAAAAAATTACTTGTCTCTCATGCCTAAAAAAGTTTTTCAAAAAAAAGTGATTGGAAAGTTATGCATTGAAGAAGTGAGGGTCGACCTTGAGCACTTGTGTTCATGCTCACGGAAACAATGTAGATATTTCATGGAAGTTTCTCTGTAAATAATTATCCCCTTGTGTATATCATTTGTATTATAAAGATAATGTGCCAAGCCTTGGTTCTAGGATGATTAGATTGCTTGTTTACTATGTGCAGAATAAAAACAGAAACTTTGACTGTAGCGGGTGATTTTACATTTTTTACTGGAAAGTCAAATGTGTCTGAAACTTTTTGCACATCACTTCTGTATAAAATTTTCAAATTGTCAAATTTATTTCATAATTATTGGAGTTACAGAAGTTTGCTAAACTTCCTGATTACTACAGACTGTCCTGTTTTAGACAGATTCTGTTTTTCGTGTGTTGTTTGTTTATTTTGATGCATCTATGGCTACTATAGGAGGGTATGAACAATAGAGAAGTTGGAATACAGTAGATATAGTTCTAATATGAAATTTGAATGAGTTTGAAACAGTACCTAAAGGTAGTGATTTGCTTTATTATACTAATGGATCTCAAAAAGTTTTTGTTAAGGTTTTGTGTGGATGAAGTGTTCGAAGATCGAGGAGCTATCAATATGAGAAGAATAAAGAGAGGCAAGAGTTCAAGATTGGAGATGCCCAAGGCACCCCAAGTAAATATTTCAAAGGATACACAAGCATCTAAGCTTGGGGGTGCCCTGGTTGGCATCCCATCTTTCTTCTTCAACAAATATCAGTATACCTCGGTTTTTGTTTTGTTCACGTGATTTGTGTCCTTTGTGTTTTTCTTATTTCTTTAAGAACCATGCTAGTATGAGATTTCCCTTCATTAATTTATATAATACTTCATATTCTTCACTTATATCTTTTAAGTATGATCTTATAGAATTGCTCTTTGAGCTTCACTTAAATCTTTTGAGTATGGTTTTATAGAATGCTTCGTGTGCTTCACTTATACATTTTGAGCTTGGATATTGGTTAGTTTATATTAATTGTAGAATGCTCCATGAACTTCACTTATATCTTTTGGAGTATGAATAATACTATCATCTAAAGCGGGTTTGGAAGAGTGTCAACTTTAGGAACTAGTGATCCCGTTATTCCGAATGAGAAGAATTTTGCTTATGTGGAGAGTAGTAAAATTTCTATGCTCGTAGATCATGAAAACAATGCTTTATGTGATGGTTATATTCTTAAATTCATTCATGATGCTACTGAAAATTATTATGAGGGAGGAATATATGCTTGTAGGAGTTGGAATAATATCAAGTTTCCTCTCTATGTGCTTAAAGTTTTGAAGTTATACTAGTTTTGCCTTCCTATACTAGTTGATTCTTGTTCCTATAAATTATGTGCTCACAAAATCCCTAGGCATAGGAAGTGGGTTATATTTAAATAGGCTAGCCATATTCTTCATGATGCTCCTTTATGTTTCAATTCTTATCTTTTATGTGAGCATCATTGAAATCATCATGCCTAGCTAAAAGGCATTAAAGAAAAGCGCTTGTTGGGAGACAACTCAATATTTACCCTTACTGTTTTTCTGTGTTCTCATGATTAAGATACTGTAGTAATCATGTTTTATAGTTTTTCTTTCAATAAAGTGCCAAGTAAGACCTTTGGGAAGACTTGGGTGAAAGTTAATGTGATCTTGCTGTAAAAAACAAAAACTTTGCGCTCACAAGATTAGCTGCCATTTTTTGCAGAAGAGTGCTTTGGTGCTGATTTTTTTGCAGAAGATTAATAGACAAACTCCTCACGTCCACCAATTTATTTCATATTTTTTGGAGTAGCATAAGTATGGTTGATGTTCAGATCATTACAGACTATTCTGTTTCTGACAGATTCTGTTTTCATTGCATAGTTTGCTTGTTTTCTAGTTTCTGTGGCTTATATTTCTCAATATAAATTGTAGAAATGATATGGTACAGTAGGCATTGTATGAGAACAATTATGAACCTTGTCTTTGACAGTACCAAAGCGAATGGTTTACTCTTTATCATACTAACCTATCTCATGAAGTTCCGTTAAGTTTAGTGTGATTGAAGTTTTCAAGCTTTGGGTGAGATATCGATATGAGGAGAATAAGGAGTGGAAAGACCCTAAGCTTGGGGATGCCCAAGGCACCCCAAGGTAATATTCAAGGAAGACTCAAGCGCTTAAGCTTGGCGATGCCCCGGAAGGCATCCCCTCTTTCGTCTTCACAACTATCGGTATACCTTACTCGGAGCTATATTTTTTTTTGTCACATGATATGTGTTTTGCTTGGAGCATATTTTCAATTTTACTTGCTGTTTGAATAAAATCATTGGATCTGAATTATTAAATGAAAAAGAATCCTCCCATGGCTAGTTAATTATTTGACTACTTAGTGTTCTTCCCTTATATCTTTTGGAGTAGTTTGTCATTTACTCACGTGCTTCACGTATACCCTATGAGTAAATGGTTGAATAAATGAAATATCATAAATATGAATTTATATATGTTTCATATGCTTACACCATGGGGAGTAACGACTTCACATAAAATAAGTATAGGTAGTAAATTTATTGAAAGTTAGCAAATGTAGAATTGGTCACTTGAACAATTCATGAAAGAATATTGAAGGAAGAGAGATTTCACATATAAATATACTATCTTGGACATCTTTTGTAATTGTGAGCACTCATTAAAATATGGCATGCTAAAAGATTGATGTCGGACAAGGAAGACAACGTAATGGGTTATGTTTTCTTATATCCGAAATAAAGTATATTGTCTTGGATCATCCAACATGTTGAGCTTGCTTTCCCCCTCATGCTAGCCAAATTCTTTGCACCAAGTAGAGATACTACTTGTGCTTCCAAATATTCCTTAAATCAGTTTTTCCATGAGAGTCCACCATACCTACCTATGGATTGAGTAAGATCCTTCAAGTAAGTTGTCATCGGTGCATGCAATAAAAATTGCCCTCTAAATATGTATGATCTATTAATGTGGAGAAAATAAGCTTTATACGATCTTGTGATGTGGAAGAAATAAAAGCGACGGACTGCATAATAAAGGTCCATATCACAAGTGGCAATATAAAGTGACGTTCTTTTGCATTAAGATTTTGTGCATCCAACCATAAAAGCGCATGACAACCTCTGCTTCCCTCTGCGAATGGCCTATCTTTACTTTTATCTTCTACCCTTACGCAAGAGTCATGGTGAACTTCACCTTTCCTTTTTATATTTTATCCTTTGGCAAGCACATTGTGTTGGAAAGATCCTGATATATATATCCAATTGGATGTAAGTTATCATGAACTATTCTTGTTGACATTACCCTTGAGGTAAAAGGTTGGGAGGCGAATCTATAAGCCCCTATCTTTCTCTGTGTCCGATTAAAACTTTGAACCCATAAATATCACATGAGTGTTAGCAAATTATGAAAGGTTAAAAGATAGTTGAGTATGTGGAGTTTGCTAAATCAAAGCTCTAACATAGACCCTTCCTGAAAATAAGATGAATTGTAATTGTTTGATGACTGAGAATATACTTTGTTAGTTTCAAGAAAGTTTATGACCTATACTTTAACATGTGAATAGCTTGTTACTTGATCATGAAAAGTTTTATGAAGATGAGCTACCGATATGACATATAATGATGCTAGAAAAAGTGATTGGAACTATCATTGATGAAACTTATGCACTTGCTAGCATTCACACTTCATAAATTATTTACCTACTCGAGGACGAGCAGGAATTAAGCTTGGGGATGTTGATATGTCTCCAACGTATCTATAATTTATGAAGTATTCATGCTATTATATTATCAACCTTGGATGTTTTATACGATATTTTTTATGATTTTTGGGACTAACCTATTAACCTAGAGCCCAGTGCCAGTTTCTGTTTTTTTCCTTGTTTTAGAGTATCATGGAAAAAGAAAATCAAACGGAGTCCAATTGACCTGAAACTTCACGGAACTTATTTTTGGACCAGAAGAAGCCCACGGAGCATCGGAGATGGACCAGAAGAGTCCCGGGCTGCCCACGAGGGTGGGGGCACGCCCACCCCCTGGGCGTGCCCCCCTGCCTCGTGGACAGCCCGGAGACCCCCCTGACTTGTTCTCGACGCCAAAACCTCTTATATGTACTGAAACTTCCAGAAAGAAACCTCGATCAGGAGTTCCGCCGCCAGAAGCCTACGTAGCCACCAAAAACCAATCTAGGCCCTCTCCGGCACCCTGCTGGAGGGGGTCATCATCACCGGAGGGCATGGAGGAGGATCCCGGAGGGGCCATCATCACCATGAAGCCCAAGGACCAGAGGGGGAACCTCTCCCCATCCGGGAGGAGGCCATGGAGGAGGAATCACAAGGGGGAGAACCTCTCCTCCTCTCTCTTGGTGGCACCGAAGTGTCATTGAGAGGGGAATCATCTCCGCGGTGATCGTCTTCATCAACTTCACCATCATCATCACCATCCTCATCTCTTTTATGCGGTCCACTCTCCCACACCCCGCTGTAATCCCTACTTGAACATGGTGCTTTATGCCACATATTATGATCCAATGATGTGTTGCCATCCTATGATGTTTTGAGTAGATATCTTTTCTCTTTGGGTTGATTGATGATCTAGATTGATATGAGTTGTATGATTTTACTTTGGTGCTGTCCTATGGTGCCCTTCGTGTCGCGCAAGCGTGAGGGGTTCCCGCTGTAGGGTGTTGCAATACGTTTATGATTCGCTTATAGTGGGTTGCGTGAGTGACTGAAACACAAACCCGAGTAAGGGGGTTGTTGCATATGGGATAAAGAGGACTTGATGCTTTAATGCTATGGTTAGATTTTACCTTAATGATCTTTAGTAGTTGCGGATGCTTGCTAGAGTTCCAATCATAAGTGCATATGATTCAAGTAGAGAAAGTATGTTAGTTTATGCCTCTCCCTCACATGAAACTGCAATAGTGATTACCTGTCTTGTTAACAATTGCCTAGGACAATTCCGCACACTGATCCACCATTGTTCCACACTCGCTATTTATAATATTTAGTAATATATTCTAACTTTATGATAACAGCTCCTACTTTTGTATTTTTGCTCTCCGATATCATGCAAAGTTATCCACTTCATACCCACAACGTAGTTTTATTTCTCGTTCCTAGTTGGAAGCAAATGTTCGGTGTACATAGAGTCGTATCAGTGGCAGATAGGGCTTGAGAGAATATTAATCTTACCTTTAGCTCCTTGTGGGTTCGACACTCCATACTTATCACTTCCACCTTTGGAAATTGCTACAATGATTCCCTGCACTTGGGGATTATCAAAAAGCTAGAATCCACACAAACAACCAAGAAAGTCATTGATCTATGCCAGCAAGTGTTGGTGACGCTGACCCCAAAGGATCCGTGGCCTGGAATAAGATGGTGATAGGTCGACTATACCTATACGTATCTCCGACTGAAAGAAATAATAAGATTGGCGTCATCGTTGCCGAAGCAGCACCAATCCGACGAAGATGCAACCAATTCCCCGTGTTTTCACAAAGAGAAATGCAAACTTGTCTACCTGATCTTGATGTTAGATCGCATTGTGCACACCCGCTGAAGTCCGAAAAGAAGCCACCAGAGATCTACTGAACACCCGCTACAACCACCACTAGAAGGGCTGAAAACTGCGTATGGCAGAAACCTACATGTCCAACTGGTCTTGTTACTGGGTCGATGGCATGTGCATCATCGAAATGGAGAAAAGGTTGGAGGAACCATATTGAACACCATCGCCACCACTGCTGAAAGGCCTAGAGTGACGGACAAGCAGAGACCTACCTAATACCATAATACAGAGAAACTCTATATCCCACCGATAGATCGGGGTTTCCCTACACACCGTTACCGACGGAGTCGGTGGAGGAGGAGAAATCCAATGACCTTTTGATGGAGGAAGGTGACAGCAGAGGAGGAACACTGGATTCATCATTCATGTGGCTAGGGACTGCCCCAATACGAAGGTTTCCCCCTATGTTTTGAACTTCGAGGTAAAGATGTCGTTGATGTTTTTATATTTCCCCTTTTTTAGAAATATTTGTGCCAGTGCCGAGACCTCATTTGTTAAAATGTACTAGTATTTCTTTGTATTGAGATAAGAATGCCATTGTTTACTTTTCACGAGGAAGACAGCCAAATGAAATAAGTTGGAATTTCTAGTTATTATAACATTTTCCTAGGTGCACCCTCTTTTAGGCTTGACCTAAGGAACTACTCCCTCTGTTTCCTAATATAAGAGCATTTTTGACACTACATTAGTATTTTTCTCGAATATGCACGAGTGCGCATATCATATATTAAAGAAGAAAGGCAAAGAGTGCCTCCACCATAGTTTACAGGGTTCTTAGTACATGCTAATCCTCATCACTCACCCACCTCTCTACCCTACTAAAGAAGGGCGTGATATTCCCTTCAATAGCCCAACGGAGGACCAAATGAAGCCCTCAGAACACACCTTTCTCAGCAACTGCTCGATCGAAGGTCGCCCTCCCTCAAACACAATGGCATTCCTATGTTTCCACAACTCCCACCAAGTGAGTGTGAAGATGGTGCGAAGATCCTTCGTGCTGACACTGTTCGATCCTTGCTTGTCGATGGCCCACTCCACCAGTGAGTCTTGGGCAGAAGGGATCCAACTCGGCGTCCCGAAGGCAACACAAATCGCCGCCCAAGCAGTCCGAGCAAAGACACACATGGGTAGTATATGATCGATCATTTCTTCCTCTTGATCACAAAAAGGACATCCGGCCTGGTGAGGTAGGCCTTTGCGTGCAAGATGATCCGAGGCCCAGCATCTGTCCTTCATGGCCAGCCTGGTGAAAAGCCTGCATTGCATAGGAGCACGTGATTTCCATGTTAGGTCCACCGTTGGGACCACTTCCCAGCCCCAAAATCTAGCCGCGTACGCCGATCTCACAGAGAAGTGCCCATTTGTCTCCCACAACCATGTTATCTCATCCGACGCCTCATCAGAAGGCTCTCAAACATTGACCGCCTGTCAGAGTGTTAGAAACTCATGCAAGGTCTCTGGTCCAAGATTGGGGCTGAAGTCCGTCGCCCAAGACCCGTCCTCCATGGCTGAATTGACCAATCTCAGCTTGCGAGTTCGGGGTGGCACAAGATCATATACTCGTGGTGCGATCTCCTGAATTCTTTGTCCATGTAACCATCGGTCCTCCCAAAAGAGCATTGTCCTTCCCGACCTCACATTACTCCTCATGGCTGCCTGGCACAACATTTGTGCTTCGTCCGTAACTTTGATTCTAAACTCATTCCAGGGCCTTGATTCGTCGGTCCTCTTGAGCCACGGCCAACGAGCTTGCATGGCGATATTCATCCATCTTAGATTAGGTAGCCCCAATCCACCTGCCCACTTCGGCGTACACACCATGTCCCATGCAACAACACAGTTGCTGCCGTTTGCTTCAGCTCTTCGGCACCACAAGAAGCCTCGACAAATCTTGTTCATTGCCGCAATAGTTTTCATAGGGAGATCCAATGCCATCATAGCATGGATAGGCATGGCGCACAGAACGGACTGCACAAGAGTTAGTCGTCCACTCTTTGCATAAGAGCTGCCTTCCACTTTGGTAGTCGGTTTGCCATGTGATCCACCAAATACTGCAGTTGCGCCGCTGATTGCTTTCTTAACGATAGTGGTAGTCCAAGGTATTTTATCAGAAATGATCCCAAGGGGCATTGCAGCTCATTGCATGCCATAGCTATCTCTTCCCCGGAGCACCTGATAGGTAGGGCTGCAGATTTACGCATGTTAATTTCTCAGCCCCGCTGCCTCCCCAAACAGCTCAAAAAGGCACTTGCCGACCTCAAGATCCAATGGTTTTGGCTTGACAAACAGTACCACGTCGTCAGCGAAGATAGATAGGCGCTTCCTCATGCCAACACGCGCCAGGGGTGACAGCACTCCTCTACTCATGGCCACCTCAAACATCCTTTGCAGGGGCTCCATAGTCAGGATGAAAAGCATTGGGGAGATCGGGTCGCCCTGCCGCGGCCCTTTACAGTTGTAGATTGTGTCTCTCGGATCACCATTCACCATGATCTTGGTGGTCGATGCTGATGAAGTCGTCGACACGCGGCCAAGCCCGTCTTGGCGTGGCCATGTTTCCTTGTCATGCAGGAATCGACTGAACTGAAATAAAAATTCCAGTTGCTTGTAAAATAGAAGTGCGATATGAAATGCAATTTGCGGTGTTAGCGAGAAATACCACCCTCTCCGTCCCATAATATAAAAACGTTTTTTATACCAGAGTGTGTTTGTTAAGGGCAGATCACTGCATGATAACTTCATGCTTGTACAGAGCATGGAACGACGATTGTCCGAGGAGTTCAACCGTGCTGCTCAAGCTTGGCATATCAAAAGCGTTTGACTCTGTTCAGTGGCCTTTTCTTATTGAGGTTTTGCATCAGATGGGCTTTGGGCCGAGGTGGAGATCTTGGATATGCGGGATACTTGCAACCAGAGAGAGGCGAGGAGGAGGCTTGATGAAGGGGGTGGGCTTAGTGGCGGCTCGCGCAAGACGGCGGGACAGCACGCCGAGCGGAAGAGGGAGAATGTGACGGAGGAGGACGAAGGGGAATCGATTGAATGCATGAAAAATTTCATGCAACTGACCATAGTAGTTAGCAGGAAGAGACACGATTATGATTATTATTCATCGTCGGTACTGGTTACACCCACTGAGGCCATGAACTCCTCGTCGGCGACGAGCCTGGCGAGCGCCTCCGGAGCGAGGCACACCTCCAGCGCCATGCTCCCTCCGCGGCCTCGCCCCTCGTACACCGTCGCCTTCCCGTCCACCTTGTTCCCCGCGCCGCTCCGGACGGCCAGCGGCGCGCCCCACCCGAAGTCGTTCCCGTACACGTCGAACCGCAGCGAGCTCCCCATCAACAACGTCGTCGGAGCGAGAGCCACGAGCTCGGGCAGGTGCGCGAAGCTGGGGTCCTGGGGCCATGACGCGAGCTTGTCCCTCGCGCTGGCCTCGTCAAACAACGCCACGGCCCGGTTCAGCTGCCATGCCGCCCAGCCCAGGCCGTTGCCCAGGATCTCGCCGGCGGAGGATTTAGCGGCGACGTGCGCCAGCGCGTTGCCCGCGTAGGATGCTGGTATGCCGCCAACGCGGCCGCGACATCCGACGTAGACGATGTACGCCGTCTCCTGCTCCGACGCGAGCCACCGGGCGCGGCACACGGCGCGCCACAGGTGCGCGAGCAGGACCTGCAGCGAGGAGATGGTGGTGGTGGTGGTGGTGCTGGAGATCTCGGCTTTCGCCTTTGCTTTGAGCTTCTTCAAGGTCGCCGCGGAAAAATGGAGGAAGCATTCCTGCACCGGCGGGAACAGATCTAAACGTTGGCCGACGACGTCCTTCAGCTTGCCGAAGGGTAGAGGGATGGGGATGGTGCAGCCCTCGAGGAACCAATTGTCGAACACGGGCAACGGCGTGGACATCATAGCATCGTTGCCAGCGGCGTCATCACCGTCACTCAAGCCGAGGCGGGTTAGCTCGGACCAGGTGTTGAAGAACTACCAGAAGGTCGTCCCGTCGGCGACGCTGTGGTTCATCCACATGGCGATGAAGACGCCGTCGGCGAGCTCGGTGACCTGCGCGGCGAGGACCGGGCGCGATTCGGCAATGGCGTCCGCGCCGAGCAGCCCGTTGAGCGGGAAGAAGGACCAGACCACCCGCGGAATAAGCAGCGAGGCGGTGACATCCGCGACGGCGACGCCGGGCGCCACGGCGTGGACGAACTCGGTGCCCTCGCCGCTGCAGCGGAGCGAAATGGCGAGGCTCTCAGGCGACGCCCTGTCCTCTCTAGCCGGCGCTACAGCGAGGCGCCCGGCATAGGGGTAGAAGCGGCCCAGGGCGCGCGCGAAGGAAGAAGCGAGACGCTCGACGTCGACGTCGTGGCGTCCCTGTCTGCCGGTGGCGGGAGGCTTGGACAGGAGGGTGCCCTTCTGGATGTACTCCACGGCGATGCTCCGGAGATCCCACGGCGTCAGGTGGCGAGGCCGTCGGTTAAGGCCGTACCATGCGCCGAGACACGACTCGAACGTCGCCCATTGATCTTGGTCCAGTTTACACGGCCAGCGCCGGAGTGAGACAGCGACTAGACCATAGCAAATTCATGGCGTCTCGCTGCGATCTTATCTTGTTTCAGGCTTTCGCTTGGTGGGTCCATTTTCCGTGCAGTGAACCCGTGACACCATGATCGATCGTCGCCCCTCCCCGTGATTCAGCTTTGGACTTAGAAGGACCATAAAACTGTAGATGAGCAAATGATGTTTCAAAAATAACAAAAGGGAGACTGTTCGTCGTGTGGATCTCTCTTGGAGACCAACAGAGAACGGTTATGCTGCTGAAAGCTCAAAGAAAACGAGACCTCGTTCGTTTCCACGATTTCAAGTCCGTAGAACTTGTTGAAAACTAAAACTTCATATATTTACTACCCCTTGATTAGAGTATTTCAATTGCAATGCCGTCAATAAAAATACACAAAGTATTCTCTCCGTCCGAAAAAGCTTGTCCCTTAAATTGATGTATCTAGCACCAAGTTATTGAGGGACAAGTTTTTTCGGATGGATGGAGTATTATGAACTTACATAAACTTTATTTCAGGCAGAAAAGCATGATAAACTTCTCATCAAGGACACCAGGCTCTCCCAACAATGCCACTATCTGAGGCGCATGCGAATGCTCAGTGTACTAAAACGTGGTGGTCGCAAGGAAAAGCACAATTTTTTTAAGTTGGAAAGGAAAATAACAAGTAGAAAACCATTGGATATCATGGTGCATAGGTCATTTCAAGAAAAATGATCATGATGACAACTCTGAAATCCATTAAAGGTATGGATGCATAAACCAATGTACAGATAAATACCATACTCCTAAACATTTGGCTGGGCCATACATCAAGTCCACTAGAAATATCTTCATAAATTAAAGAATTTGCATGATTTCCTTAGTCATTCCGGAGTACAATAAGAAAAACTATTGACAATTCTATTGGTCACAACCCTCTAGTTAAAAAATTTCTCTGTTAATGAAGTTTTGTGTATGCAACGTGTGCAGTAAAATTCCTCTAATACAACACCTTCCAAATTTTCTCGGATTTTGGGAAAAAAGTTCAAGGATTTGAAAAAGTTCATCGATTTTGGAAAAAAGTTCAGGATATTTTTTTAAAAGTTCATCGGTTTTGTAAGTTCATTGATATTAAAATAGTTCATGCAGTGAAAAAAATAAAATAAAAAATAATGATAAAAACGAAAACTTAGAAAATGTAGGTCGAAAACACGGCAAAAAAATGAAACAGAAAAAATATAAGCAAGCATTTTAAAAATGCTAGCCATGCATTTAAAAATATTAAATGTGCATAGAAAAAGTGTTGATCATGTATTAGAAAATGTTAATCTTGTACTTGAATAATGTTAATCAAGCATTTGAATTTTTTAAAAGTGTGTATAGAAAAATATTGACCATGTAGTGAAAAAATGTTAATCTTGTATCTGAAAATTGTTAATCAAGCATTTAAAAATGTTAAAATATGTACCAAAAAATGTTGACCATGTATTAAAAACATATTAAATTTGTATTGTAAAAATGTTAAACACGTATGAAAAAATGTTTTTGACATATACAAAAAATGTAGAATGAAAACCAAAAAAAGAAAGAAAACCAAAAAAGAAACAAAATAAACCAAAGATAAAAGAACAAAAAAATGCAAAAAGATTGAAAAAAATAGGAAAAGAAACAAAAGAAAACGTAAAAAGAAAAGAATGAAGAAAACCAGCTGGAATCGCCTCAAGTAGGTCCCGCCATTACTACTAACCCCTACGGGAAGCGGGTGGAGTGGCTAGGAGCGACGTCTATATCCCTGGGACTAGTCCTGGCCATCTCCGGCCCGGCCCTGTCGGCCCACCCAAGCCCGACCCTAAAATCCAGGGCCTAGGCCCGATGGGCTTGCCCATGGGCCGATCTTGGGCCTGATTTTTGAGCCCACCAGCAGGGCCTGGACGGGCTTGGGCTTGGCATATTGGCATTTTTAGGAAGAGGCCCGGCCCATGGCCCTAAGCCCTAAGGGCTTTTCAGGGCTTTTTACCAGATGGGCCAGACTTGGGCTTGAAAAGTAGGCCCGATGGTAGGGCCTGAGAGGGCATGGGCCTCAGTTTTCTGTCGTGGGCTTTTTAGGGCCCGACCCGACCCGGCCATGGCCAGGTATACCTGGGACCAGTGATCGATCCTTGCGTTCTACACCTTTTCATTCTCATTTTCCTTCAATGTGCGCGATGGGCCGGCCCAACTATTGTAGACACCCCAGCGAGGGTTTCTTCCGTCAAGTTGAATGCGAGTTGCGTTGCACCCTTGAGTTTGCACATTCAAACGAGTGGCACCGGTAATGTAATATGATTGCAGTATGGTACGCACATGACGCGACACACAAATCGGCCCATGATAAGGCTCAACGGAATAAGAGAACCGGTGTTTATGTCTCAAAAAAAAAAAGAGAAACGGTGTTTACGTGGGAGCTTATCTTGCCCACCATCGCTCATAATGGGAACCACTCAAGCTATGGCTCCCACTCGAAAAAAAACTAAGCTATGGCTAACCATTAATTACTACTCCCTCTGTCCCAAAAAGCTTGTTTTAAATTTATTAAGATACACACAAACTTATTAGGACGGAGGTAATATATTCTAAAAAAACTAATTACTACATTTTGGCTAAAAACACTAATTACGATGTTCCCCTCAAAACAAGAGACATGTTTGGTTTGGTGTTTTTAGTACGTAATCCGATATCGCTGACTGATACCGTTATCCATGTTTGTTTTGAAAGGGGCGTAATTAAATCTAGCATAAATGAATCACACCCCTGTTTTCAGCTGATACCGCTCACCCCCACTGCAATCATATTACATTACCGGTGTCACTCGCTTGAACCCTATCTTCTCCCGACCCCTCCACCTCCCTTGATTCCCTCGACCAAACCCTTTGCCGCCGACCGCATCCATTGCCGACGCCAGCCGCATCCATCGAACACCCGCCCCAAGATCCTGTGCCGCTCGTCCAAGATCCTGTGCCGCTCATCCAAGATCATGTGCCAGCCGACGACCTCGAGCTCGGGAAGGTCCGCCCGATGACCTACTACTCCAGTCCACCCAATGACCCGTCCGGGAGCTCATCTAGGACCGGAGCCTGACGATCAGGACCTCTTCCTATCCCTGGATCAGGACTTCCCTAAAAAATATTTTTAAATCATGTGCTAGTTTGATGAGTTAGTACGTGTGCATGTGAAAATAATTGTGATTTTACTTATGCATCAAATTTGGCATTTTAACGCATTTTCCAGTGGTTCTGTGAAATTTTGAGCTGATTTGCTTGTGTATCAAAACTGTCATTTTAAGCATTTTTTGTGGACATTTATAAGCTGATACCACTAACATTGTTAAGGGGTTTCTTTCTACTACACAGCCGAACCAAACAAAACTGAGATTTTCCCATTCCAGATACCTCCTGTCATCCAATACCAATTATGTTTACGTTACCAGATTGAACCAAACACGTCCGAAAAACTAATTACTACGTTCCCCTCAAAACTCTTGTTTCTAACTTAAAAAAATAAATAAAAACTCTTGTTGCTGTTCCATCACGTCTGTAACAGCCGACACCTGTCTCGCCTCCACCGAGCCTGCCTCCTTCGCAGCCTAGATGATTTCATCGCCCGCCCTGGAGCTTATACTATGAGCAAGGAGAGCTCGAGGTGTGGTCTGTGGCCTGTGGGGATGAAGAGTAGGGATGTAGGGCGGCGCCCGATCCGCCCCGCTTCCAATTCAAAATGAGAAAAAAAAACTATTTTAGCTAGATGAGAGTGTTTTATAGTAATTTGTACTAGCTGGCGCTTTTGCGGGACTTCGCCCTAATGAAGAGCCTGCAGCTGTAGGCAGCTGTCGTGTTCAAAGTATCTGCTGGCGCTGCTAGGTGCCAGGATCCTAGATCCGGGGCTGCGGCGAGCAGCTTTGGAGCCTCTCTCCTGTGATTCTTTTTTGTTTTTTTAAGAAATAGCGAGCCTCCATAGTTCATCATCTACATCTTTATTATCCTAACACAGTGATATTGTGCTCAACGTTCTAGCTAGCGTCATCCGAACAATTCTAAGATCAAGCAGCAGGAGAAGAGCTGGTGGGTGGACATTTAGGTGGAGACGGCCGAGCACCGAGCGAGCAGGAACCGAAGTCGTCACACACGAGGTATTTGTCATAATGCCAAAGAGAGAAAAGAGATACACTTCAGGCTGATCCGATTACATTCGAATGTCACAGCAGACCAATTGCATACCAATAATGTGGCCGTGCGTTCCTCTCAAAAAATAAAAATTTAATAAGTAGCTAAAAATGCAATAGAGTTCTATATGAAAAAAAAAATCCATGTTAAAAATCATTAGCAGAGTATTTATTTGGCTAATGATGGTTTTCTAGTGCAAAATTCCCAACCTTGAAAAAAAATCGAACAAGACACCAAAATTACAAGTACGCCAAAAAAAAAATCACAACTGAAGTTTTTGGATAGTTATGTCAACCAACTCGTAAATTTAAATTCTAAATAAGGTTAGGAGAAATCTAGAAACTCATAAAATTTTCATTCATTTGAAAAATCTAGCCAAAAGCAGGAAAATCAGTCATATTTATTTAAATAAATAACTTTGTTTAACATTTCAATATTTTTAATACATCACAAAAATCTTGTCTTAATTGAATTGAAATACATCATACATTATTGGATGGCGAAGTATAAAAATAACATGCTTCCACTTTCCCACACAAAAAAGAGAAACTTCTTATGGCTGAGTTATCTGCATAACTAGAAGTTCGCATTATAAAACTCAAACTTTGTGCTTGTCTTTCTCGAGAAATTATGGGCAAGCTCGCTCAGCTCTTTTGTCAGCACCGGCGTGCCACAGTAGAATACTCCTGTGAGATCCAAGAACCGGAGTTAGCGCTAACTCGTAACGATATGTGCTAATGTGCGAAAAAAAATGATGTTTATTGAATACTCTTGGTGTTCAATGCGCACAAAGTATGTATTTAGTTTTGATACTGACCAATGCGTTGTTCACGGTGCCTGAGGGCGATACGCTCATAGACATCCCGCCAGTTTGGTCGGCCGAAGTGGGTCTTGACGCGAGCACCAGAGACCATGTCGATGTCGTGCTTGGCGTGGTTAAGGGACTGGAGCAAGGAGATGAGCGCGGACCGGGTGTCGCCCTCCTCGTAGATGCTGCTACAGTAGTTATGAAGCTCGATGACACCCTCGTCCCTTGTCTCCACCATCTCGTCCATGAATCCACGGAACCACTCAAAGGAGCCTTGCTCCCGGGTGATCCAGTAGAAGTAGGCACGACAAGTTTGAGTGGTCCTAGATTCGCCATCCCTGCAGTTGGGTTGCTTCATGTTGTTGACGATGTCCTTGACGAGGGAGATCATGGGTGTGGCACCAACGCCGGTCCCCACTAGTAGGACGGTGTCATACTTCTTGTAGTCCTGCGTCGGCGCACTATATGGCCCGTCGATCACCACCTTCGGAAAGCTGCAACCGAAACATAATTTTCCACATCACGTTTACTTTCAACAATTAAGCTAGTCATTAATTTTGAAGATTCATTTAGGGTAGAACATTAATGACATCTGTTTTCTCAAAGATTCGTTGAGGGAAAACATATTCCCTCACTTCATCTATAATAGATTCCCACTGAATCTTGCCTTAAGTCAAACTGTTTTAGCCTTTTAGGTTGTTTTAAGTTTGCTCAACTTTACAATGGAATATATTAACATTTATATAATTCATAATAAATACATCACATAGTAAAAACACATGTGTTCGTAGTTCTAGTGATATTGATTCAGCACTGTACTTGGTAATATTTTTTCTTAAACACTGTGAAACTTAAAAGGGGGCGACTATGTGCTAGGTGACCAGAAGTTATCATCCAACAATGATAATTGCACAAATTATCCTAGTATTAAAACCAAAAACTAAAAAATCCTAAGGAAGAATGAATTAAGGGAATGGGTATTGCCCTAAAAAGAACGAAAATAAAAACATATGAGAATAAAACCTTGCATACATATTGCACAGAAATTACACTTTTTTCACTATATATAGTAACAAGCATATACTAGTGCAACTTCTGGACAGACGATACAATTAGGACACACATTTCATTGAACTTGCGTGTATCCTTCAAGATTGATCGTTTTTATCTTATGCCCATAGTACGCGCGCACACACACCCGAGCAAGCCGAAGATGAATTACATCTCTTATTGGTATTGCGCGTGACACACTCACACAAGCGTGCACGCATGGTAGGTAGGCGCACACAAATACGAGCATACACGTACATCACCAGCACGCATGCACACACATGCGCAACACACATAGGCACACAGATGCAAAGATAAGAGACTAAAATATATTGTACTCCCTCCATTTTTTTTAGTCTGCATATAAGATTCGGTCAAAGTCAAACTTTGTAAAATTTGACCAACTTTATAGAAAAAAATATTAACATCTACAATACTAAAGCTATATGATATGAAAGTTTATTTCATGATGCATCTAACAATATTGATTTCATATTGTTAATCTTAATCTTTTTTTTATAAACTTAGTCAAAGTTAAGAAAGTTTGACTTTGACCAAATATTATATGCAGACTAAAAAGAAATGGAGGAAGTACCATATATAAGGAAATGGAAGCAAACACACAAAAGTAAGGTGGGGTGTGACTGAACTGAAAAAAAAAACATGGCCCAATAATAGCAAAAGCGAGCTTAAAATACTTTGAGTAGTTTTTTTTTGCGAGATCAAAAGGGTTTTATTCCAGCATGGTAGAGCTACAATCCTTAGACAAAATATCCTTAATATATGGGGGTCCTCTGTCGAGCCACACAGCCATAGCCCGCTCAGAGCGACTATACCTTGCCAGGCAATCTGCAACACTATTTTGCGACCTATGAAGTTTCCGTGGAATAAACACCATATCGATCATTAGGGTCTTAGTTAATAACGAGCCAGTTCTTATAAACCTCTTGAGATGGCTTCTAGATCCCATACAGCCAAAGCCAAAAAGATTAGCTTGGTGGTAATTGGTGTGACTAGTTAAAGGAAAGAAAAAAGGATGGGTTCTATGATGCATGTTATCAAATATGTACCTCGGATTCGATGAGCTGTCAAGGTCATACTCCACCCGGATCATCTCGCTCTTCTCCTTTGTTGGCGTCGGGCAAACCTGCGATTCATATGTCATCAAGCAACCGCGCACATATTAATTGTTGATTAGCATAAGACCAGGTTGAGAATGTACATGGTTTTGGAGCTTTTAGGGAATGAATGAATGGGGTCGATGTGATTAAGTGCATCTCCAGCAAATTACTTAAACTCATTTGCTATCATAAAAACCGATATAATTTTCCAAAGCAGTGCCCCACTAGATAAACTAATAAGGGCATGACGAATGGTCCACCGTGGACAGGTGCCCCAGCTATCCGCGTCGGCTCGGGTGGTCCGACATGAAGTATTGTGCTGCTTGCATAGTCTGGTTCTTGTAGAAGAGTTGGGCCTGACGAAAGAGGAAAAAGCAGAGAGACAACAAGAAAAGTATAGGCATGAAAGGGCTATGTACGGTGTGTGACCTTCAACCACGTTTGTGAATTGATTAAAAGATGGAGGGAGAGATTGAGTTTGGTCCTAGTAAGGCCGCTATGCGTTGGGTGTTACCGCTTCCTGGCCGGCTAGCCCCCAGGAGGCGATATTTCAATCCCTAGGGGCACCGAACGGCTGGAGATGCTCTAACACATTTATTCATTGGGAAATGCTGGGGCAACACCAAAATGATGCTTCCATGGTACATGTCCTAAGCGGTTTGTTATCCATGTAAATGTTAGTTAATATTCTAATTTTCTCTTTCATCTTATCTCAAAAAATGACCAGAACATCTATAATCGGACCTGTCAAATCTTCCCCAAATTTTCTGGCAGACAACCCGGTCACCGCCCGAATCGAAAAAGTCACCCAATCGGACCCAGCAAAGCCAACTCAAATATTTGGACTATTTGACACCCCTCAATCCCAGCTTGTACGTGGGACGGATATGGAGAGGCTCGGATGCATCCATCACCTCAGATCCGACAAGCTGAACTCTCTTCAAATTGTCCCCAACCTAGTCAGACCAGCCCTCTTCCTCGTTTGCACCGCCCCTTCCTAGATCCGGTGCCACCCTAGCTCCTAGCTTCGCTGTTGTCCTCAACCCACAATGCTGCAACCGGAGGCTCCAACCCAAAGCTCCGTTGTCTTTGCCATCACGGACGCCGCCTTGTTATGTCCTACTACTTCGGACATATTACATCGCCCTTTATGTGTTCGAATGAAATGTTCAAGCTATTTTCCTTACTATTTTGCTTATTTGTAGGTAAACAATGCATTCGCCTGATGATGACTATGGAAACAAGGACCTTGACATAATTCATATAGAAAGAGTTCGTCGGAATCGGACGACGAAGATGCTAAAATCATGATGATGAGCACCCAGGAAGAAATGAAAAAGCAAGAGGAGCAATGTTCTAAACATCTAGGGTTCGATAAAGGTAACAATCAAGTTCTAGATTCTTCTGATATTATCTCTACTACATTAGAGCTGTTTTTAGGTGACCAAATTTGTGCGGTCTCTTGGAGATGATCTAACCTTTAGGAAGACGTTGTGGAGTTCCTTGGCCCAGTCACCGACCGCCCTGATGTGGACGCTGACGTGCTCGTCCCGTGGCGCCGACGTGATGTAGAACGGGTGCCTACACGTTCGTTCATTCATCCATTAAATTTTGCTTCTGTTAATTAAGCAAGTCATCGGCCGGGGATGGCGTTGGCTGCTCACCACTGGGATCGTGAGACGGCAGGACATTTGAGGAAGATGTACTGTCCGCTCTTGTAACTGAACCCCTGCGGCTTGGAGAAGCGCATCGACATCGCGCTCGCAGGATCCGGGAACACGGCCACCTCCAGTATGGCCACTGACCGCGCGCTGCCCCGCAGCGGCCGCGCCATTCGCTCGCACGCGTACAGGGCTCGCCGGCGCCAGTTGCCCCCCAGGGAGTAGCTAGCACGCCTGTACCACCGCCGGAGTGGGCTGGGCTCCGCCGTCGTCGGGTGGAGGCGCATGCTCAGTTTGCTGCTGAGGGTTGTCCCGGTCGGCTTCGTACGGCTCGCCGTCTGCAGCAGGAGACTCTCCACCTCGAACAACTGTAAATCGATTCATCCCACGACATGATCAGTGACACGCCGATGCAGCACAGATGATTAATCTCATGTGGCAAGGGAATTGCGCCATTGTTGTTTGGATCAACATTAAGGCAACCCGAAACAACTACGTCTCAGTTACTACCTGGATGTAGCCGAGGTCGTCAGGGTCCAGTTCCTCCATCATGAGCCGGGCGTACTTTTGGGACTGTTGTGTGTCCATCGTTAGGTTGTTTGCATTCGCGCTCAGCATGATCATCTGCACACCAGAGCACAACAACAAAATAATATTAATATTTTTGGCACTTCTATTAATGCAAAATCTTAAACCATGAAATAAATATGCAATGTAAGTATATTCAGGAAACAAGAACGAATTAATGATTACTGGTTTGTCAGTACGTGTGGACTTGTAGGAAAATGACATGTCAAAGTCACGAGAACGTCCACCCTTGATGCCGCCTTCCAGCGACACCCGGGGGAATCCTAGCACTCCTGCTCCGGTCAACCCATTTTGAGTTGTAATGGTCGCTGCCACCGACTTATGGAGTACTCCCTTTGTAAATAAATATAAGAGCGTTTGATCACTAAAGTAGCCATCTAAACACTCATATATTTTTTTATGGAGGAAGTATATTGTAGTGGCAGCATGCCACACTCGAAAGGTAACAGGGCTGGCAATGGTCACGGCTCAGGCATGGGGACATCGGTTTCTCAGCTCAGCGAAGCGAGATACCGGGGCGGTGTACCTGGGATGAAATCACATTTGTGCATCTGACGTGGTCTCAGTTGGGTGGTGTGGTGGTCAACAAACCGTGGTATATGTAGCCATGAAACAGTGACACATGAGCTGGTCATACGGTGACGGTATACGGGGCGGATGTCCTTGAGGCCTGGCTCCATTGTCCATGACTGTGTGGTTGGTTTCATCCTCTTCGAATGCACATAGATAAATTTGTATATGGCTTTGGTGGCATGGATGTTGGGGTGGTAGCCATTGGTAATGGTTGTTAGGACAGGTGTATGGTTACGTTATGGCTTCGTGCACACGTGGTGGTGATTGTTGAGGCGTGAGGTGCTGCCATGAGGTGGTGTTAAGTGTTTGTGGGGGTGCACAGTGTGCAACGGGGTTGTGTTCTCATGGTCTGGGCATCCCTATGAAGCTCGGAGAGGGACTTTGTGCTATGGTTGAAAGCCTTTCATTGACTTTGGTCGGTGACGACAAATGATGGCATGCTTGGGCATTGTTTTTCTTCTTCTTATGGCATTGTGAAGCTCCATTCCTCCCTCGTCACGGGGTCCTATTGACTCTAGGTGAAAAACCAGACTCAGTTGGAGCAGGTGGCAATGACATTTATGTTGTCACCTTCTTGGGGTGACCGCCTTGGAGTGCTACACATTGGAGAGCCGACAATGTTTGTGGGTGTTGCACGTGATGCATTACTCGTAGGGCGACATGATGGGTTCTGTTAGAATGGTATGTTAGGGCAACAATAGTGAGGGTTGGCGTGGCGGATATGGTTTGCACACGAGCGACTGTATTGTGTTATAAGGATTGTGATGGTTATGAATGAAAATGGAGTGGAAACTTTCCGTTTTTCCGGAGGAAAAATGGAAACGAAGAGGAGATATGAAAACGGAAATGGAAATTTGCAAAACGGAAGTGGAAATGGAAATTTTTATGCGGAAATGGAAACAAAAACAGAACGGTGTTTTCCGGTGGAACATGCATGAAAATGGAACTTTCTGTTTCCATAGACCAATAGCTGCTTTGTAGCCCAACCACCAAAGAGAACACAATGACAGAATTAGTAGAATGGATATAAGGCCCAATGTCTACTACCACACATGTACTCAGCTTGACCCTATACGCAATTGTCCGGTACTACTACAATACTACGCTAATTTGCTAACATAATGATATTATTTTGTAGCCATGTTAACAACTCATTAATTTTTTTATGTATTTCTCTATGATTCAAGGGGTTTTTAAGTTCCGATCAATGCCTATTTCTGTTTCCGTATCTACTTTGTATTCGCTCCGTGTCTGTTTCCAGTAATATCTGTTTCCGTGTTCATTTCCGGGGTTTCTGTATTCGTTTCCGCTTCTGCAAAAAATTATGAAAACAAATATAATAGCACTCAGTTCCGTCCGTTTCCACTCCGTTTTCATCCCTAGTGATGGTTTTGTGTTGTGCGCCATTCCGGCTTGAGCGGAGGGTGTCAGGCAACACTCCCTAATATTGGCATGTGTGTATGTTGTGCATGTGGCTTTATTGTCATGTGGGAAGGGAAATTTGTCATTTGATCTGGTTTCTCGCATAAACAGAGTTGTCATCTGAGGTTTTTGGTCTGTTTCTCGGAGAGACCTAAATGCATGGGTGAGAGTGCGATGAATTTACCTCTTTGATGTCCTCCTCGAGGACTCTCCCGTCACCGTCCTTCTCAGTCCTATTGGTTAATTGCCAACAAAATACATAGTTAGTACATAAATTTGTTGTAGATGTTTACCCTTGTATAGTAGTAAGATAACTACTAGTTTAGTCCAGAATATCGGGTTACTGATGCACAAACAATACAAACCAGCCGAGCAGAGTGTGTGATACCAACATGCATGTTGGTGTGTTCTCAAACCATTTAGGAGGGATTTGCAATGGGCTATTTGACGAAATCACAATGCAGTTATACAATGGGTAGTGCTGGGAGATCGAATGTGCACCCTCCACCCACAAGGACTAAAGTGCAAACTTGTAACAAGATTTTCTTTTCAAATAACCCCTTGCGGACATGTTGGCATCACACACTCAGCTTGGCTAGTTTCTTTTTCTTTGTGCATCAGCGTCACTTACGCAAGATTATGGACCAAACTGGTTGACTTCTAACTTAGATGTATTATAAACCGAACATTCACGTGTTTGCTATTCATCAGGTAACTCAAATCTATTTTTTTGTTCAGTCAAATATGAAAAAAACTCAGATGACGGGAATAACTTATGTTTTTCATGCACTAGGAATTTTTCTTCGTATTTTAGCTAATACCAATGCTACTAATTCATTTTTTCGTAGAATAACTTATGTTTTTTATTGTTTTTATTGTATGTGTTGTTTATTTAGAAGAAAACAAACCATGACTAACACACACATTTTCTTCATTAACCAACTGAAGGTCCACATATGGTTGTGAAAGGAAAGAGAAAGACAAATGAGTGGAGATAGTAGCCACATGACCAGTGGCAGATTCGAGATTTGAAAATTGGGTGTTAATTTTTTTTGTGTGCTGCAATATCTAAAAGATTCATGTAGCTAGTAAGAACTTTTTTCCAAAGAATAATGACAGTATCCTACCATAAATAGTAAAAATGAAGATTATTTTCTACACAATCATAAAATATGTCATGGACAAAAGCAAGGCAACGTTAAAACCATAGTTCATGTAGGGTTGGTGATAGTAATAGGGTGCTAATGCAACATACGAGACGGTGAAAAAGCATCGATGGTAATTGGTCTTAAGGGAATCAAGATGTTTGTGATTATTGGACCGAAGATTTTAGACCAGATTATATGAATCGATATGATGTTTATTGCACAAACTACACAACTTTTTATACATGCATCTAGTTTAAATCATATATAAAAATTTCCTGCCAAAACATTTGGATGTACAGATGTACACCCTTGACCCCATGTGGATCCGCCCCTGCACATGACTCAAATGGATAAGAGCACCTACAGCCGTAATACCCAAAAAACCGGCCCCCAAACACCTGCGGACGTGCCTGGGCTGTCTGCGGACAGTGACTAGACACCACACCAAAAAGGTCCGCCACAACCATGAAACCCAAACGTCATACTCAAAGACATATTACCTATGCAAATAAAATTCTACGTACTATGTAGATATGCTAAAGTACTCATCGATGGAGATCTAGACGATCTCTGTGCCCGGCGCCGGGTACACGGGCAAGTGCTAAAGCTCTTGCGTTTGCAGAGGCTCCGACACCTTACCCCCTCCGCCTCTGCATCCAGTTCGGCGAACAGCGCCTTCGTCATCGCATGTTCTCTCTAGATGAACAGCCGGTTGGCCAGGACGCGGGCCTTGTCCTAGATGGACTCGAGGATGGCAGTTTGCTCTGCCATCTCCATCACTTGGGCAGCCTCGTACTCCGCCTCCGCGTCCGCCATGGCGAAGCCCGCCGCCTCCTCCTCCATGGGCTCGGCTTCTGGCGGCTTCTCCCCCTCCTCCTCCTGCTCCTGCTCCTCCTCCTCCTCATCCTCTTGCAGCTCCGGCGAATTCGGAGGAAGGCCGGTGGTGAAATGAGTAGCCCGCCTCGCCTGGATCTGCTCCAGCAGCTACACCCTCTGCTTCGGAGTGAGCATGGCATATGTGGTGATTCGGCGCCTCGGCATTAGTAGAGGCTGACGTATTTGAAGTGTTCGGCGGCGGATGAGAGGAGAAAGAGGAAATGGGATGGATAGGGTTTGGCTGCCGTTCGGCTTAAATAACCAGCCTCCTCCCTCAGGCGGCATGCCGGAGCGGCGCCACATGGCGCGGAGCGGAGGAGGCGCCCGTCGGACCAGCGGTCTCTCCGCGTCCCCGCGTGGGCCCTATCCCTCAGTCCTCGGGTGCGTCCGGGCCTCCCCATATCCACCCCAGATATTGGCCGGATATGGGGAGTGTCGGTCAGTCCGAGCGTTTGGGCCGGCTATGGGGAGGCCTGCTGGGTGGCGTTTTCGCATCCGGGCACTGACTGGGCAGCCCGTCCGGGCGTTTGGAAGGGTATTGGGCTCCGGTTGTAGATGCTCTAAGTTATATGTTCAATGTTCTACTGTAATCATACTCATATTTAGAAAAATTGACATTGTATTGCAGTTATATTTGCATGCTCTATAATGGTGCAAGTTATGTGCATTTTTTATGCAAGTTTCCACTCGTTGTATTTTGTTTTGTCTCTATCGGAGTTTCCTGTATTTACTTCTGTTTCCTTGAGGGTAAAACTACTACATGAATTTCATCTATTATAAAAAATATTTTTTATCTTTTAGATGATATTTTTATTTCAATCATTATGTTTTTTGGGAGGATTTCAATCATTATGCTCTATATTATTGCATCTCATATGGGTGTGATAGTTCTATGGATACCGCACACATTGTTGCCGGAATGTTTTGCAATACATTTCATTGAGATTTGGTTTCATGGAACATGAAGACTGGGAGAAATAATATGAGAACTAAAACTGAAAATACATATGATTTATGATGTTTGATTATTGTATTGTTGTAAAATATTTATTGAATATGTTTCTAGAAAAATATTAAATATAAATAGCATAACATATTGGAGATTTTCATGCATGTTGACATGTTGAGGTGAACTTTTTCCTATACATGGCTGCATATGTTAAGGTGAATCTTTTCTTATACTGTTATACATATTGCATGATGAAGTGATATGCTTGCATCTTGAGAGAATAGGGTAGTGGGGCTAGCTAGAGTAGGGCATTTCGGAGACCGAGCTTCATGAAGCCCTTTATTTTGAAAAATTCAAATTTCATAAATTTCAGTTTCAAAAAATTATGAAAAAATTTATACATGTATGCAAGGATGTAAAGTGTACGTGTGAGAAATTTCAGGATGAAATTCCTTGAACCATGAGCTGCACAAAAAAACAAAATCAGGGAATTTAAAGATGAACAGTACATTTGTTAATAAGCCTCAGATTTGTCTTTTTTGTGTAGCTCACATTTTTATGCATTTCTAGCCTGAACATTTGCACACATGTACATTATGTATATAGGTATATGTGTATTTATTTTCAGAATTTTTTGAAACTGAAAAGTTTGAATATTGAAGTTTTCAAATAAAGGCCTCTATGGAGCTCGGTCTCCGTTCGACATTTTCGGGCTAGCTACTTATATATATAAGATTAGCCCAGAGGCCAGAGACCACCATGTGCCTAGGGTCTATAATTGCTTAGTATACCAGGCCGAGAGAAGACAGTATATGGTGGTTTAGTATGTGCAGTTGATGTAAATATAAAGTGCCAACAGAAAAAGTGACTGAAACTTTCTATAATTTCAGGCAACTGCAATATAGATAGCCTCGAACATTCACGAAACCTTATGTGTACTAATCGTGCTTACTCCTTGTTGGTCAATTTAGGATAGCTAACAGAAT
>NC_041380.1:551717700-551723621 GCF_002162155.2 Triticum dicoccoides | reverse complement strand
TAATTAGCTTACATATCCATGAAGATTTGCAGGCGGCCATCGAAGCTGCGGTCGGAAATTTGGTCCCAAAACTCGAGCAGCTCCGGCTTGCTGATGCTCTCTCCGGAGATGTGCCGACGCCTTGCCAGTGCGTCGAACAGCTCGCCGGCGAACGCGAGCTCCTTCGTTCCTGCATGAGACGTCATGAGCGATCGAATAGCTTCTTCTTACTAAGACGTCAGGATGAAGCGATGAGGGGAGGGTGTGTACCGATGCACTTGGCGAACTTGGACCGGTGGAGGAGGCCATCCTTGGCTTCTTCGTCGAAGCGCCTCTCAACGGCGGCCCAACCGGCGGAGGCGTTAACCCGGCTGAGGAACTTGAGCAAGTGAGCGGTGGCGGTCATGGACCTACCGACGCAGCTCGGGGCGCCTCCCTGTCCCTGCTTGCTTGAGGCCGTGAGCCGCCGGAGCTCCTGCGGCGCCTGCTCGACCCGCGCCGAGGCGTCCCGGAGCACGCCGTGGCCGTACGAGGGCGGGCGCTTGGCCAGCGTCTCCTGTTTCACCACCACAATCGAGTCATCGTCCCTAAGGTCGAGGGTGATCTCGACCAAGGAGTCATCGTCGTCGTCGCTGCCATCGCGCGGCGCCTGCAACCCGTGCGACGCGGACACGGGCTCCACGAACCGCGGCCCGTGGTCTCTCTCGTCGCCGGCCTCCACGATGTCCCCCGCTGTTCCGCCGCCGGTCCCCTCACCGTTGCGCATGGCCGGAGATCGGGTCGCCTCGCCTCTGCTCGTCCCCAAGAAGAAGTCAGCCAGCCAGCGGAAGCACGCACCCAGCCTCCCTGGAACACAGCTACTAGTAATTATTACCACGTGAGTAGCGATGAGAGCGGAAGTGGCGGGTGGGAGATGACAGTTTATACAAGTTCAAACAAGTAGCTTGCAGTGAACCGTGATTGCGTTCACGTCGTTGACATCTCTTCTTATACCCTTTGAAGGGAGAGGTATGTTTTTCGTCCTGAACTCTTCCAAAAATTGAGAAAGCGTCCCTCAACTTCAAAACCACCAAAAATCAGTCCCTCAATTATTTAAATCGAATTCTTTTCATCCCTTATAACGTTTAAGATGGTTTTACTGTGACACAAACCCTGTTTTGACTAAAATAGACCACGTGGGCTGGTTTCGACCGCCACGTCAATCAAGTGACTAAGGGCACCTACCGGCCCTCTCTCTCTCTCTCTCATTTCCGCATTCTCTCGATCCCGGTGATTGAGCGACAGCGGCGGCGATTCCCCCATGGGCGGCGGTGGTGGGCAGTGAGGCGTGGCTACGGCGGCAGTGGCGTCGTGGCCTGCCGATGATTGAGGCGTGGTGGTTGCTGGCTGAGCACGGTGGCTATGGTGGTGGCTGCTAGGGCACGGCGGCAGCGACCTTGAGCACAACCAGTTCTGGGCGACAGTGGCGATTTAGGCAGCGGCTGTGGCGACGATTCGGCGGCGGCGATTGAGGCCCGCGATTGCTAGTCCAGCATGGTGGCAGCTACGCTCTAAACTCCAGTTCATCCTTTACTACCAATATTATCTCCGGCCCGTTAAGTTCTCAAGTTGGCGGAAATAAAACAACAAAGAAAGTGCCAGCAAAACGACTATACTAGTGCTTGTTTGCTGTTGTTCTTATGTCAGGTCATGTGAGAATTCATGTTTGTCGTTGATTGTAAGCTATATTCAGTACTATTTCCTTTTGCCATTTAGTACTTTGGCAGACTATGTTCAATTAAATTGGGTCGAGACTATGTAAAGACTATTTTCAACTAAATTGGGTTCAGACTATGTTCAACTAAATTCAGTATAATGCTCTGAAATGTCCAAATTATTTTCAGTTATATTCAGATTTTGTTAAGCTATATTCAGTGCAAACACTTTCATTTTCTCTTGTTCTCACTTGTACACACGCACGCACGCGCGCACGCACACACACACACACACACACACACACACACACACGCATGCACAAATACTTAATTGATGTGGCAGTCAAAACCAGTCCATGTGGCCCATTTCAGTCAAAACAGGGTCCACATCACAGTAAAACTACCTTAAGCATTATGAGGGACCAAAAATATCTGGTTTAAATAGTTGAAGAACGAAAAGTATCCGGTATAAATAGTTGAGGGACCGACCTTTAGTGGTTTTAAAGTTGAGGGACGATTTCTCAACATTTCAAAGAGTTCGAGGACGAAAAATATACTTATTCCTTAATATAATAGTAATAAAACCCCAAAAGGAGGAAGTATATATATACTAAAACCTAAAGACCATGTTGCCGCAATATTTCATCTTGAGAAAAGAATTTCATAACAATATAAAAAAGCTCGGATGATGTAATCGAAGAAAAAGAAATATTATTGCTTATTTTCAGTAGGCTATTTTTTATTTTCCCTTCAAAATGAGTTTTTGGGCGTTCGATTGATGACGTGAATCTCGGCGCGCGATTTTGTGCGTCTGTCATTTTTGTTGTTTTCCCAGCGTTGTGGGTTTTACTGGTTTCCTCGAGAAGGGACCCGGGTGGAGGGTCCTTTCTTCTTGATTTTTCTATATCAGTGGAAAAAACTAGTCAAATAAAGAAAAATCTATCATATTTAGTTAAACAAATAAGTCTATGTAACATTCCAAATATACATTTTTCAAGACGTCAGAAAGACCTTGTGTTAATCCAATTGAAATACATCATACATTATTGGATGGGGAAGTATAAAGATAACATGGTTTCACTTTTCCAAACGAAAAATGAAGCTTCTTGTGACTGGGTTGTCTGTAAAACTAGCAGTTCGCATCATGAAGCTCGAATTATGTCCTTGTCTTTCTCCAGAAATTCTGGGCAACTAAGCTCTTTTGTCAGCGTCGGCGTGCCACAACAAAATACTCCTGCGAGATCTAACAAATAGGAAGTTATGATGGATTCCTAAATGTAATGATATATGCTAATGTATGAAAAAAGAAACATTGCTGCTTCGGTACAATTCCATAAACACATCAATGTAGGATGTTTTTTTTAAATACATCGCCCGCGCCAAAACCACCCATACACGCCAGGCACACTCTTTTTTTCCTTTCTATTTAATTTTCAACAAAAAGCACTACGAGAGATTTGAACTCCAACCACTTCAAATTGCAATAACCAATCGGGACAAGTTACTTGTTGTGCCCTTTTTTTTTCTTTTTTTTTCTTACGTGGCAAATGTAACTTCATGAACTCTAAGGCCAGGTTTTTTCGTGGATTTAAGCCGGGTTTTGTTCTGTTTATTTTTAGTTTTTTTTCATTTTTCATTTTCTTCAAATGTGTGAACTATTTAATTAAAAAACTAATTTTCTCAATTTGTGAATCTCCTTTTGTTTTCTTGAAAAGGTTTGCAACATCTTTTAGTGAGCCTTTTTTCAAAATATGCAAAAAAAAATCAAATCCATGAACATTTTTTTAATCGATGAACCTTTTGCAAATCCATGAATTCATGGGCTAGCCCGACAGGCAGGGGTGGGCGTTCGGTAGTAACCGAAAATTTGGTTTATACGATTCGGTTTTTCAGAAAATTCCGTTAACAGAAGTGAAAACCAAAAATAGCAACCAAAAAGAGCTAACCAAAATTTGGCTAACTGGCTAATTTGGTTCAGTTCTCAGTTATGCCTAACAAATTGTTCTATTAGTGTACATAACAAAGTTTTGTGCTTTTCACCATGTACACCTAACCATATTATAAAAGCAAGCTCCCTGCCCCACTCTAAACTAGCCAGCCGAGGTGGGATTAAATTCTAGTGTTTGTTTTAGACAAGGGATTAAATTCTAGTGGAGTCTGAAACCATACGCCATACATATGTTATGGTGAACTTGGGCCTTCCAGGAGCTGATTGGCCCACGGGAGAAGCAGGCCGTGAGAAATTCATTCCTGGCCGGTCCAGGCAGAGTCCATGTGATACCTTCCTTAGTTTGCTTAAAAAAACCTTCCTTAGAAATGTGGTATTTTTTTCGTTAATTCATTTTTTTCATTTTTTAACATTTTAAAAACCTTTTCAGTAATGTGAAAAAAAATCTGGGATACCAAAAAATAATATATTTTCAAATATTGTTTACAATTTTTTAAATATCTTAAATTTTAAAAATTCCCCTTTGGAATTTTTGTTCACAAATTTAAAAAATGTTTATTTTTAAAAAATATTGATAATTTTTAAAAATACCTAGTTTGCAATTTGTGGTCAAAATTTTCATCAATTGTTAGGAATTTGTTAAATTTTTTGGAAAAAGTGTTCAAGTTCATAAAACTTTCATACACAATTTGAAATTCTAAATTGTTGACAAATTTCAAGAAATGATTAAGACATAAGAAAATGTTCATGTGATTCATAATGACAAAAATTGCAAATTACAGAAGCACTAAAATTAGGAAAACTACATACTCACGGATGCACCTATGTGGAATATGGATAAATGACCCTAACTTTTGTAAGCAGGTGGGCATGCACATGTGAGGCATCCATGTCAGGTTTGAACGAACCGTTTGCACGTTCCGTGATTTATAGTTTTTTTTTCACCAAGAAAACTCCAAAAAATGCAAAACTTGTCGAACAAGTTGGCATGGTGCCTTGAATTGCTCATACAAGGCTATGAAATTTTTTTATGGCCATTTCAAATATGTCGAGAGACAACATGCTCTTAGATGGAGCCTTGCTACCTTTTGAGCATGCGTTGGTTTTCCCTTCAAGAGGAAAGGGTGATGCAGCAAAGTAGCGTAAGTATTTCCCTTAGTTTTTGAGAACCAAGGTATCAATCCAGTAGGAGACTACATGCAAATCGCCTAGTACCTGCACAAACAATCAAGAACCTTGCAACCAACGCGATAATGGGGTTGTCAATCCCTTCACGGCCACTTGTAAAAGTGAGATCTGATAAAGATAATAAGATAAATATTTTTGGTATTTTTGTTTAATAGATTGAAAAGTAAAGATTGCAAAATAAATATTAAATTAAAATTATAGAGCGGAAACTTATATGATGTAAAGTAGACCCGGGGGCCATAGGTTTCACCAGTGGCTTCTCTCAAGATAGCATATATTACGGTGGGTGAACAAATTACTGTCGAGCAATTGATAAAAAAGCGCATAGTTATGAGAATATCTAGGTATGATCATGAACATAGGCATCACGTCCATGTCAAGTAGACCGAAACGATTCTGCATCTACTACTATTACTCCACTCATCAACCGCTATCCAGCATGCATCTAGAGTATTAAGTTAAAAATAGACTAACGCCTTAAGCAAGATGACATGATGTAGAGGGATAGACTCATGCAATATGAAGAAAACCCCATCTTGTTATCCTCGATGGCAACAATACAATATGTGCCTTGCTGCCCCTACTGTCACTGGGAAAGGACACCGCAAGATTGAACCCAAATCTAAGCACTTCTCCCATTGCAAGAAAGATCAATCTAGTAGGCCAAACCAAACTGATAATTCGAAGAGACTTGCAAAGATAACCTATCATACATAAAAGAATTCAGAGAAGATTCAAATATTATTCATAGATAGACTTGATCATAAACCCACAATTCATCGGTATCAACAAACACACCGCAAAAAGAAGATTACATCAAATAGTTCTCCACAAGAGAGGGGAGAATATTGTATTGAGATCCAAAAAGAGAGAAGAAGCCATCTAGCTACTAACTATGGACCCATAGGTCTAAGGTAAACTACTCACACTTCAGCGGAGGGGCTATGGTGTTGATGTAGAAGCCCTCCATGATTGATGCCCCCTCCGGTGGAGCTCCGGAACAGGCCCCAAGATGGGATCTCGTGGATACAGAAAGTTGCGGCGGTGGAATTAGGTTTTTGGCTCCGTCTCTGATCGTTTGGGGGTACGTAGGTATATATAGGAGGAAGGAG
>NC_041380.1:551711032-551717366 GCF_002162155.2 Triticum dicoccoides | reverse complement strand
CCTCTTTTCTTTCTTGACGTAGGGTCCAAGTCTCCCGGATCATAATCTTCCTAAAAATCATGTTCCCGAAGGTTTCATTCCGTTTGGACTCCGTTTGATATTCCTTTTCTTCAAAACCCTAAAACAGGCAAAAACAGCAATTCCGGGCTGGGCCTCCGCTTAATAGGTTAGTCCCAAAAATAATATAAAAGTGGATAATAAAGCCTGTCCAAAACAGTAGATAATATATCATGGAGCAATAAAAAATTATAGATACGTTGGAGACGTATCAAACATCCCCAAGCTTAATTCCTGCTCGTCCTCGAGTAGGTAAATGATAAAAACATAATTTTTGATGCGGAGTGCTACTTGGCGTAAGTTTAATGTAATTCTTCTTAATTGTGGTATGAATATTCAGATCGAAAGATTCAAGACAAAAGTTCATATTGACATGAAAATAATAATACTTCAAGCATACTAACTAAGCAATTATGTCTTCTCAAAATAACATGGCTAAAGAAAGTTATCCCTACAAAATCATATAGTCTGGCTATGCTCTATCTTCACCACACAAAATATTTAAATCATGCACAACCCCGATGACAAGCCAAGCAATTGTTTCATACTTTTGACATTCTCAAAACTTTTTCAATCTTCACGCGATACATGAGCGTGAGCCATGGATATAACACTATAGGTGGAATAGAGTGGTGGTTGTGGAGAAGAAAAAAAGGGAGAAGATAGTCTCACATCAACTAGGCGTATCAACGGGCTATGGAGATGCCCATCAATAGATATCAATGTAAGTGAGTAGGGATTGCCATGCAACGGATGCACTAGAGCTATAAGTATATGAAAGCTCAAAAAGAAACTAAGTGGGTGTGCATCCAACTTGCTTGCTTATGAAGACCTAGGGCATTTTGAGGAAGCCCATCATTGGAATATACAAGCCATGTTCTATAATGAAAGATTCCCACTAGTATATGAAAGTGATAACATGAGAGACTCTCTACTATGAAGATCATGGTGCTACTTTGAAGCACAAGTGTGGTAAAAGGATAATAACATTGTCCCTTCTCTCTTTTTCTCTCATTTTTTTATTTGGGCCTTTTCTCTTTTTTTATGGCCTCCTTTTTATTGGGCTTCTTTGGCCTCTCTTTATTTTTAGTCCGGAGTCTCATCCCGACTTGTGGGGGAATCATAGTCTCCATCATCCTTTCCTCACTGGGACAATGCTCTAATAATGATGATGATCACACTTTTATTTTTCTTACAACTCAACAATTACAGCTTGATAATGGAACGGTGGAAAGTTGCATGGCAATATATCTCGGAATGGCTATAGAAATGCCATAATAGGTAGGTATGGTGGCTGTTTTGAGGAAGGTATATGTTGGGTGTATGATACCGGTGAAAGGTGTGCGGTATTAGAGAGGCTAGCAAAGGTGGAAGGGTGAGAGTGCGTATAATCCATGGACTCAACATTAGTCATAAAGAACTCATATACTTATTGCAAAAATCTACAAGTTATCAAAGCAAAGTATTACACACATGCTCCTAGGGGGATAGATTGGTAGGAAAAGACCATCGCTCGTCCCCGACCGCCACTCATAAGGAAGATAACCAATAAATAAATCATGCTCCGACTTCATCACATAACGGTTCACCATACGTGCATGCTACGGGAATCACAAGCTTCAAAACAAGTATTTCTCAAATTCACAACTACTCAACTAGCATGACTTTAATATCACCATCTCCATATCTCAAAACAATTATCAAGTATCAAACTTATCATAGTATTCAACACACTCATAAGAAAGTTTAATTATTAATCTTGTATACCAAGCATATTAGGATTTTAAGCAAATTACCATGCTATTTAAGACTCTCAAAATAATCTAAGTGAATCATGAGAGATCAATAGTTTCTATAAAACAAATCCACCACCGTGCTCTAAATGATATAAGTGAAGTACTAGAGAAAAATTATATAACTCAAAAGATATAAGCGAAGCACATAGAGTATTCTAACAAATTCCAATCATGTATGGCTCTCTCAAAAGGTGTGTACAACAAGGAAGATTGTCGTAAACTAACAAGCAAAGACTCAAATAATACAAGACGCTCCAAGCAAAGCACATATCATGTGGCGAACAAAAATATAGCTCCAAGTAAAGTTACCGATAGAAGTAGACGAAAGAGGGGATACCTTCCGGGGCATCCCCAAGCTTTGGCTTTTAGGTGTACTTAGATTATCTTGGGGGTGCCATGGGCATCCCCAAGATTAGGCTCTTGCCACTCCTTGTTCCATAATCCATCAAATCTTTACCCAAAACTTGAAAACTTCACAACAGAAAACTTAAAGTAGAAAATCTCGTGAGCTACGTTAGCGAAAGAAAATAAAAGAACACTTCAAGGTACTGTAATGAACTCATTCTTTATTTATATTGGTGTTATACCTACTGTATTCCAACTTCTCTATGGTTTATAAACTATTTTACTAGCCATAGATTCATCAAAATAAGCAAACAACACACAGAAAACAGAATCTGTCAAAAACAGAACAGTCTGTAGTAATCTGTAGGTAGCGCAAGATCTGGAACCCGAAAAGTTCTAAAATAAATTTCTGGACGTGAGTAATTTGTATATTAATCATCTGCAAAAAGAATTAACTAAATATCAATTTCGAAATAAAAATTACAGCAGTTCTCGTGAGCGCTAAAGTTTCTGTTTTTTACAGCAAGTTCAACAAGACTTTCCCCAAGTCTTCCCAACGGTTCTACTTGGCACAAATACTAATTAAACAGAAAAAACACAACCAAACAGAGGCTAGATAAACTATTAATTACTAAACAGGAGCAAAATCAAGGAATAAAAAATAAAATTGGGTTGCCTCCCAACAAGCGCTATCGTTTAACGCCCCTAGCTAGGCATAACAAGCAAGAATAGATCTAGGTATTGCCATCTTTGGTGGGCAGTTCTTCAATGAGGCATCTACCATCTTTAGGAATTTCTTTCTTTTTATTAATTATCAAACTTTTAGGCACAAGATCGAAAAATTCATTTGTAACAAATGGTTCCTTAATGATAGCAAAAAGATTGGGATGAATACTTATAGATTTGAGATCCACATTTTCCTTACTAGAGGATTCACCCTTATTTTTAGGAACATACATAAGCTTGGCAATTTTAGCGGGAGGACTTGGAGTATTCTTTACGGAAGAAAAAGCGGTTCCCAAGTTGCTAAAAATACCCTCAAGTTTATCGATCCTAGTGGAATCGTGATTTATTTTCTCATTAACTATGGGTTCCTTTTCTTTAATATTTTTCAAAGTAACCCCTACTTTAGATCCATATTGAGAGATTCGGCTGTGGATCTTTTTATCCAAATTTTCAATTAATTCTACGGTACCAACCTTATTTTCAATAATTTCAAGCCTTTGCATTACATGCTCCAAAGTTAATATAGTTCCATTAACCAAGAGAGGGGATGAGCCAAATAAATCTAACATAGTATTATAAGAATCAAAAGTATGGCTACCCAAAAAGTTCCCTCCGGTAATAGTATCAAGAACATAACGGTGCCAAGGAGTAATGCCTACATAAAAATTGCGAAAGATAACGGAAGTAGATTGCTTCCTAGTAGATCTATTTTGAGCATTGCAAATTCTATACCAAGCATCTTTTAGATTTTCACCCTCCCTTTGCTTAAAATTTAGAATTTCATTCTCGGGAGATAACAGATAAGATAAGGGACTAGCCATAACGACAAGCAAACGAACTAACACACAAGCAAACAAAAAGCAAACGGGCAAAAAGAGGCAAATAGAGAAAGAGAGGGAGGATAGAGAGATGGCGAATAAAACGGCAAGGATGAAGTGGGGGAGAGGGAAACGAGAGGCAAATGGCAAATAATGTAATGTGGGAGATAAGGGTATGTGATGGGTACTTGGTATGTTGACTTTTGCGTAGACCTCCCCGGCAACGGCGCTAGAAATCCTTCTTGCTACCTCTTGAGCACTGCGTTGGTTTTCTCCAAAGAGGAAGGGATGATGCCGCAAAGTAGCGTAAGTATTTCCCTCAGTTTTTGAGAACCAAGGTATCAATCCAGTAGGAGGCTACGCGCGAGTCCCTCGTACCTGCACAAAACAAATAAATCCTCACAACCAACGCAAATAGGGGTTGTCAATCCCTATAAGGCCACTTACGGGAGTGATATCTGATAGATATGATAAGATAATATTTTTGGTATTTTTATGATAATGATGCAAAGTAAAATAAAGGCAAAGTAAGTAGCAAAGGGAATAACTAAGTAGTAGGAGATTAATATGATGAATATAGACCCGGGGCCATAGGTTTCACTAGTGCACTACTAGGGAAAAGGCTAGCAGCAGCGCGGGTTTTAGGCCTATCAGCAGCGCGGGTACCCGCGCTACCAATAAGACGCTACAACTAACTCTTAGTAGTAGCGCTGCCTGTACCCGCGCTACCACTATTGACTATAGCAACAACGCTTTTCAGGAACGCGCTGCTATTACTTAGCTGTAGCGATTTCCCGGTCTAGCACTACTGTTATAGCTTTCACCATTTCCCCATTCCAGCTTTGATAAACTGCAATTTCCAAATACTAGGTACTACTAGATATCAATTTCATAAAGCATTATAGGTACTAGGTAGTACTCCCTCGGTTCGAAATTACTCGTCGTGGTTTTAGTTCAAATTTGAACTCAAACCACAACGAGTAATTTGGAACCGAGGGAGTACTAGATAACAATTTCATATATACTCAACATGCATCCTCAAGCAGTACAAGGTGACATCGACGACAATCATCATATTTAGTTCTAGATGATATCGACGACGATCATCATATGTAGTTCTACATGATATCGACGACGATCATCATATGTAGTTCTAGATGATATAGCCACATACACATATGTAGTTCTAGATGATATCAACGACGATCATCATCCTCAAGCCTGGGCGGTGGGTGTTCCTGATAGTAATTAGGATGGCCTGTCCATCACGAAGATTCTTGCCAACGAGGAATCTCTTCCACCCAACCGAGTTCAAGTGTGTGCGACCATCTGTTCCCATGCGGTAAGTACATGTGGTGACGGAGCCCCTTGCGGTAAGGCGTAGTCCAACTGAGCCTTCTTCATCAGGCTCGATACCACAACTCACAGATAGGTTCTTTGGCAATCTCTGAATAAGAAAAACATATCAATTAATAAATAGCCTAAGCATGTGATCAGACTCTACACTAAAGTATATCATCGACTAGATTTGTAAGTATAACAATACAGCATGTATATATCATCAAATTACTACATGCAGTACGTATAACATACCATTTCATGCCGATCGACCATGGTACTTGTCAGGCGGGTCACGAATGGCACCCCGACAAAGTCATCACGTGGCGGAATTATGTCCCATAGGTTGCACACCTCCTCCTCGCTCATCCTCATTCTTTAAGCTATGATGGCTTCATGAAGTGGGTTCTCATCATCTTCATTGAGTGGGTCCTCATTATCTTCATCATCTTCGTCATGTTCATCATCTTCCACCAGGTTGATATAAATGACAACCAGCTTGGGTCTTTCTGCTCTGAAGGAGAATCTGATCAACTCACCACCAGTAAGACGCATGTGAGCGAGGAAACGGGCCCATCCATCTCCTCCAATCTGTGACATATTGCGTCCTTTCTCGACCTCCATAGTGTACGGCCCCCCAGGAGCCTCAAATGTCATAGTGTCTCCTGTCAGCTTGTTGAATTTCAACCTCACATTGCATGGGACGATCTGTGTAAGAAAAGCAAAATGACACAATGCAGTAATGCCAACACTAAAAATAAAATAGTTGTTACATTTCATCTAATTTCTTACCGCCGCATGACAAAAACTCGGATGGAAGTAGATGCCGAACAGCTTGCCAGTTGCAAGGCTGCTGGCGCACCTTGACTTGCACAGTCGACATAGTGGTGCTGGTGGTGGCGCCATTTTACTAAATCAACTAAATCAAAATGTTCTAAATCAACTAGCCTACTAAATCAACTAAATCAACTAGCCTACTAAATAAACTAAATCAAAATGTTCTAAATCAACTAAATCAACTAGCCTACTAAATCAACTAAATCATATCAACTAAATCGACTAAATCAACTAGCATACTAAATCAACTAGCATACTAAATCCACTAGCATACTAAATCAACTAAATCAAAATGTTACATATGAAAGCCTACTAAATCAAAATGTATCAGGGAGGAGGGACAAGGAGGGGCGACTCGAGGAGGGAGAAGATAGTAGGACGGAGGAGGAAGGCGGAGCGAGGAGGGGCCGGCCGGCG